>NC_134088.1:82952160-83290374 GCF_000715075.1 Nicotiana tabacum | reverse complement strand
CACAAATGCCACTTGTCCTGTCATGCCTATTTTTCTACTAATACAGATAGTCCCCCTACTTTCTGATTATTCGGGAAGTGGTAAGTTTATTTATGGCGGGAATGTCTTTCCGCCTCTTCCCAACATCATTATATTTTCTTCAGAAGCAAAGATACATACGTCCTTTCTATTTAATGCTCGGTACACGTGTCCTGTTATGATTGGATCTGCAGTTTATAGCATCTTTTTAAGGTTTTCTGCGGCTGCGTCAGTGTGAAGTGATGGTTCCATGATTATGGTTCATAATCACGGTTCTTCTTTATAAATACCGCATTACATACCACCCAAAAGTTTCTTCTTCTTTCTTGCATTCATACCCAAGCTTCTTCTGCAAATTTTCTCCTTTCTTCGTGCTTTCACCATTAAATATGACTTCTCATTCTTCGAACACCTCTTATCTTTAGATCTACGTAAAACAATCACTGTTAATGAGCTTCCCCCTTCTTATGCCCCAGTTAGGAGTAGGAGAGGTGGTAGACTTCGTAACTTAGGTTCTTTGTCAAGCCGTAGCTCTAATCCTTCCAGAGTATTTCAAAACCTTCTTCTTCTAAAGCTAAAACTCCATCAGCCCGTAGATCCTCCTTTAGGAGTAAAGACTATAACGAACCGTTGCAGGAGCCTGTTGTTTTTGAAAATTTTCCTCCGGATTTCTCTTTTAAATTGGACTATGAGGCAATGAGAAAGCAATTTTCTTCAATTGCAACACTTAATCCCGCCAATCATTACCCTACTTTAATCACCACTGGCCTTCTTTCTCTAGTTCGTTGTGAATGTCATTGGAAATTTAATTTTCCTATGGTAGTTCCTAGTGCCGATGAACGAAGGTTGGAAGGTTGTGGGGTTGTGAACATACATGTCTGTCAATAGTACTTGTCACTTATTGTGATTATCTAGTTCTTTGATGTGATTACCTGGTTCTACCGTGCACAAAGTTTGTTATCATCAAAAGGGTGAAATTTGTTGCGTATTGAGTTTTGATAATTAACAAAGTATGAATAAATGCTCAAAGAACTAGGTCATCAACGTAGATGCTTAATTGTTATGAAGAACCAGCTCCTCATATTGATACTTGTATGTTTGTATAAGATAGTAACTTTACAAGTTTCCTAGGTCTGAGTTTGGTGGAAGAAGGCTGCTATATGTGATGTGGGTTGTTGCTCAAGAAGATACAGATAATTCAGTCAAAGTCAAAAGTCCCAAAGCTTGTGGAATCCTTGGAATAGTAGGAGTCCTATAAAAGAGGAAGTTAACTATGAATAGGACCCCTAGAAGATCTCAAGTTGGAGAGTTTAAAGAAGATCGACTTTAGACTTCTGAAACTATCCTTTTACACTTTAACTGAAGAGTCATAAGCTGTTTACCCTAGTCGAGTACTTGTATTGTATTCTTCTTGAGTCAGTCTAGTGAATGCGTTTTAGGAAATTGAGTTGTAATCAAGTGTCACTTTCAATTAATGAGTTGGACTGAGTATTTACTTTACAAGTTAGAGTAACTTGTGAATCAAATAGGAGTAGTAGGAGTACAAGAGAGTATGGAATTACAGTTTTGTAATTGATACATTTTGACTCATTGTTCTAATGGAGTTGGAGTTGAAACTCCTACGTGGTAGGTCGTGATTTTTGCACCTTTTGAGCCAGGTGATTTTCCACGTAAGAATTACCATGTTTATTTTATTGCTTATTTACTTCACGGTTAAGGAACACGGTAAAGAACTAAATTCTTTCGTAATTCATACGGGCACTCAAACTAACAATTGGTATCAGAGCAGGTTCTCTCATATACACAGCTAACACCTAGAGAGATCTTGGAAGCGAGATGAGTGCTCTACCCAGAATTAATGAAGGACAATCAACTACCAGGCCAACTTGTTCTATGAAAAATATTACAGTTGGTGGAAAGAAAGAGTGGAAGACTTTATGACAGCTGAAGACTATGAACTACAGACCATAGTGAACCAAGGTCATTTGATTCCTACTAAACAAAATGCACAAAATGAAACAGTTCCTAAGGACCCCCTCCGAAATTGTGGCAGCAGATTTCAGAATGATGGAGAAGAATGCAAATGCTAAGAAAATCCTTATATGTGGTCTTGGTCCTGATGAGTACAATAGAATTTCTGTGTGCTCTAATGTGAAGCAGCTATGGGATGCACTCCAAACTGCTCATGAAGGAACAAACCAAGTAAAGAGATCAGGGATAGAGCTACTCATGAGAAACTATGAGCTCTTCTCCATGAATGAGTCTGAGCCCATCCATGATATGATGACTAGGTTTACTATAATAACTAATGAACTAAAATCATTTGGAAAAGTGTTTACCTTAGAAGAGTTGGTTGGCAAATTTCTAAGAATCATTCCAGCTTCATGGGAATCAAAAGTCATTGCAATCCACGAAAGCAAGGAATTGGACAAAATCTCACTTGATGAGTTGGTTGGAAACTTAAAAACTCATGAAATGAGAAAGATAGAACTGCGCAAGGAAGAACCAAAGAAGGATAAGGCCTTGGGTTCTTAAAGCATCCGAGGATGATGAATCTGACTATGATGATCCTGATCTAGCAATGTTTGCCAAGTTCAAGAGGTTCATGAAGAATTCTAAAAGTGCATCCAAGAGAGAGACCAGAAGTAAGCCCAAGAAGATCGACAAAGCTAGCTATGATGGGTGCTACAAGTGCAGCAAGCTAGATCACATGGTCAAGGACTGCCTAATGTTGGAAATTGAGCGGAGGAAAGAACGAGTTGAAAAAGAGAAACGGGAGAAGATGAGAGAAAAGGGTTCCAATAAAGGAAAAATCCTAAGCAAAGGATTTACTAAAGTAATGAAGCAGGCCTTCTTGGCAGCATATTAGGACAATGGAAATGATCAATAGGAAGAAAAGGAGGATGAGGCTATAAGTCTCTATGCTGTGATTGATGAACACCAAGTTGTGGAGAGAGAAACCCCAGTACAACTTGGAATGCACATTGGAAGTGTCACGACCCAAATTTAATCCTCTGTGAGGTGTCATGATGTCACCTAGTCTTTACGACTAGGTAAGCCTAATATTACAGGAAAAACAATAAAGAAAACACAATATTTTAAAGATAAACAGCATATTGTGAATAGCCAAGAGTAGTACCACTCGACATATACAAATAATTTCCCAAGACCCGAAATATTACTAAGTCACAAGCTGCTATAATCTATGTAGCTCTATACAAAAGTCTGAATATAATAAAGAAAGTCTCTAGGCAAGGGAGTAGAAGGAAACCCCGAGGATTTGCGGATGCAAGCAGAAGTACCTTGAAGTCTCCTAGAATCAGCAGCACGCACTAACCTGGGTACCCCGAGGCTGATAGCTCGCACCTTGATCTGCACACAAAAACATGTGCAGGAAAGGGCATGAGTACACCACAATGGTACCCAGTAAGTGCCAAGCCTAACCTCGGTCGAGTAGTGACGAGGTCAGGTCAAGTCCCTACCGGAGTAAATATAATAAATTAAATAGTAAAAGATATAAGTAAAATTTACGGTAACACAGTTAAAGAAATTCTCGAAAATTTAACAATTAAGGGAGCCCTCGGCTCAGAATAAGGTAAACACAGTGGGGAATCTCCTGGGATACCATCCCGTAGTTCCAAATGAATATGTAGTATAGGGGGATTTCCTGGAACACGTACGTAGTCCCAAAGTAAATATGCAGTGTTGGGGGATCTCCCGGAATACGTCTGTAGTCCCAAAGTAAATATGCAATGTTGGGGGATCTCCCGAAATACGTCCGTAGTCCCAAAGTAAATATGCAATTCTGGGGGATCTCCCAGAATACGTCCGTAGTCCTAAAGTAAATATGCAGTACAAGGGGATCTCCCGGAATACGTCCGTAGTCCCAATTTAAATATGCAACGCAAGATGAAATGGCAGGTATGACATCTAGTTATACAGTTTATACTGGACACAGATAAGGAAAAATAGGGACTTAACTAAGCATGGCGCACAGAATGTAAATTAGGCAGTTAAAACACGTAAGCATGCATCTCTAATCTAAGTTTAACAATTAAACATATCAGTGCAATTTAATAAGGAAAAGCAATTTATGATTTAGAAAGGAAAAACGGGATTTTTGCAATAATAGCCTGTGTACGTACTTGTCACCTCACGTACACGGCGCCCACACATCAATTAATATCAAACATCCTAAGGGAAAGTCCCCAACACAAGATTAGGCAAGCCACTTACCTCGAACCGCTCAAATAAACTCGATATCACGTTCTTGCCACGAGTATTCGACTCCAAATGGCCCGAATCTATTCAATTTAATTGCATAATGTAAATATAACTACAAGTAACTAATTTAGCTAATTAATTCGAAGTTAAAGATTAAAATTTGGAAAAACGCCCAAAAAGCGTCTCCCAGGGCCCATGTCTCGGAATCGGGGTAAAATTATAAATTTTGAATACCCATTCACTCACGAGTTCACTCGAACAAAACTCATCTAAATCAGACATCAAATTCCCATTCAAATCTCAGGTTTTCAATTGGGGAACTTTTTTCCCCATGTCCAAATTTCTACCCTCAAATTCCTTAATTAGACGAGGAAAACAATAATAGTTTTATGTATTATGATCAAAATAGAGTTAGAATTAGTTACCCAAGAGTTCTTCTTCAAAATCCCTCGAGAAATCGTCCCCCACCGAGCTCTAAATCGAATTGGTGAAAAATGAGGAGTGAACCCTCAAAGCTGCCTCTTCAACCCAGCGATTTCCGCACCTGCGCTCATGGGCCGCACCTGCGGTCACGCACCTGCGAAAAAATCATCGCAGGTGCGAAGGTCACTTATCCGAGCTGGGTCCGCTCCTACGCGCTTGAGTCCGCACCTGCGGATGCGCTTCTGCGCTCAATCGTCCGCTTCTGCGAAACCTTGGGTCCTTCTCACCTCCGTATCTGCGACTGCCCTTCCGCTGATGCGGCTCACTTGTCGTATCTGCGACCACTGACTCTCCAGCCTAAAAGCGCACCTGCGATACCAGCCTTACTTCTGTGGGGCCGCACCTGCGGACTCCCCACCGCAGGTGCGAAAACACCAGAACCAGCAAACTCAAAAATTCATCTAAGTCCAAACTTTCACCCGTTAAGTATCTGAAACACCCCCGAGGCCCCCGGGACCTCAATCAAACATACCAACTAATCCTAAAATACCATACAAACTTAGTCAAGCCTTCAAACTACATCGAACAACACCAAAATCATGAATTAAGCACGGATTCAAGCCTAAGAATTTAAAATTTTTCAAATTCTACAAACGACGCCGAACCACATCAAATCTAGTCCGAATGATCTCAAATTTTACACACAGGTCAAAAATGATACTACGAACCTACAACCACTTTCGGAATTCCATTCCGAGCTCGATATCAAAATTTTCATTATCGGCCGAAATTGCCGAAAAACTAACTTTCGCCAATTCAAGCTTAAATCTACTACAGACCTCCAAAACACATTTCGTATGTGCTCCTAACCCCAAAATCACTCAACGGAGCTAATGGAGTTGACAAAATTCCATTCCGGATCTATCTTCACACAGTTCCAACTACAGTCCAAACTCTAAGGCTTAAACTCACAACTAGGGACTAAGTGTCCCAAAACTCTCTGAATTCCATAATCAATCACTCCGGCAAGTCACAATAGCGAAAACAAACGTGGGGAAAATAGTTATTAGGGGATCGGGGCTCTAATTCTCAAAATGACCGGCCGGGTCGTTACAGGAAGACCTCCCTTGTTTGATGAACACCACTATGATGAATGGAAGCTGCGTATGGAAATATTTCTTCAGGCAACTGACTTTGACCTATGGGTAATTGTCAGTCATGGACCGATTCTCCCCACCAAAATGGATAGTGAAGGTAACAAGTTCAACAAAAGAGAAGAGGAATACAATGAGGAAGATCGTCAGCTAGTTCAGAAAATGCTAAAGCAAGGGACCTGCTCTACAAAAGCTTGTCTAGAAACACTCTCCTCAGAGTGTCCTCTTGCATCTCTGATCATGATATATGGAGGATATTGGAAACTGACTTTGGAAATGAAAACACCGAGGTGCCCTAGATGGCGATTGAAGAATGCAAAACAGAGGAAGAAGTAATTGGAATGATGGCCATGAGTGATTCAGAAACTGAAGATGAAGCAAACTAAGTAAGTATATTTGACTTGAAAGAGAACATTCATGTTATGTCCAAAAAATAACTGATGACCATAATTGTGACCTTAATGAATGAAATGGATAAAATGATCGGCTAATAAGCAACCTTTCTTGTGTCAAACTTGATATCAAAGAGATTGAATCTCATAAAGCTAATTTAGAGAAACAGGTCAAGGACCTTAAGAACCATGTTCTTGAGCTTACTTCTAAGAATGAGAAGTCTCCTAATATACATGGCAAAGGAAAAATGAGTGATATGCAGGATAAGCTTGAAAAGATATCAAAAAATGCTAAAGATAATCTTTGTGATGCTGAATGTAGAAACAAAGTACTGGAGGAAAACCTAGAAAAGTCTAATTATGAACTCTCTAGACTAAGCAAATGGCATAGATCTTCTGATGCCTTGAATTGGCTGAATGAAAATTGTAGCTCTAACAAATTTGGAATTGGCTACAGAAAACCTGTCCCTAAGTTTGACTCAAAGTATATAGGAATTTATGATAATAATATGTGCACTCATTATTATGGAAAAGTAGGACACTTTAGAGAAACTTGTCCTGTCTTAATTCATGCTCAGTTTAGAAGCACCTTTGATATTACTAAAAATGTAAAGAAGGAAGAGTATCTAAAGGTCAATCCTCATGTCCATATTAAGTGGATTATGGTTAATAAGAAAATAGCTTCTAATCCTTCCCCCTTCTGGGCAAGAAGGGATCTGATTCATCATTTTTCCAACAAAAAAGGACCCAAGCTTGTCTGGGTTCCCAAAACTTACTTGTGAATTTTGGTGCAGGCTTAGGTGAGAGGAAACATTATGGACTGATATCTAGACAGTGGATGCTCAAGACATATGACTGGAGAAAAGAAAAACTTCCTCTCACTGACAACCTTCCAAGGAGGGAGTGTGTCATATGAAAATGGGAAAAGGGCCAGATAACAAATGTTGGCATGGTTGGCAAGTCACTCTCTCATGCTATAGAAGATGTGTATTATGTGGTAGGTCTTAAATACAATCTTCTTAGCATCTCTCAAATGTGCTACAAAGGAAATCAGGTAAAATTCAATTCCAAAATTTACATTGTCACTAAGTTTGATACTGATGAAATTGTGTTAAAGGGTAAGAGACATAACAATGTCTACAAGATATTGATTATGTCACTTCCCCAGAGTGAGCACACATGCTTTAGTATAGTGGAAGATGATCCAATGCTATGGCATAGAAGACTGGGACATGCCAGTCTCTCTCAACTCAACGGGTTGGCAGCAAATGACTTAGTCCTTGGGCTACCTGTAGTTGAGTTCACCTCTGACAAGGTATGTGATGCAAGAGTTAGAGGGAAACATGTAAGGTCATCCTTTAAATCTAAAAAGGTTGTTAGTAGTTCTAAACCTCTGGAACTCCTTCACATGGACCAATGAGAATAAGGAGCAGAAGAGGTAAGAGGTATGTATATGTGATTGTTGATGACTTCTCCAAGTATACCTGAACTTTATTTCTGGGATCCAAAAATGAAACCTTTGATGTTTTCTGTGTATTTGTTAGAATGATTCAACAAAAACTAGGGTGCAATGTATTAAGTATAAGAACTGACTATGGAACTGCATTTAAAAATTCAAAATTCCTTGTGTTCTGTGGCTCACATGGTATTGACCATAATTTCTATGCACCTAGAACTCCACAAGAAAATGGGGTTGTAGAAAGAAAGAATGGATCCTTAGAAGACATGGGGAGGACCATGTTTATTGCTAGTGGACTGCCTAAGAGTTTTTAGGCTGACTCAGTACTGCTTGCTACCTGCTAAGTAGATGCATGGTCAGACCCATTCTTGAGAAAACTCCCTATGAGTTACTTCGAGGAAGAAAACCCAACATCACTCACCTGAGAGCCTTTGGGTGCAAATATTTTGTGCATAATAATGGGAAAGAAGCTCTAGGTAAGTTTGATGACAGAAGTGATGAGGGAATTTTTTTGGGTTATTCTCCACATAGTAAGGCCTATAAAGTTTTTAATAAAAGAACTATGTGTGTAGAAGAAACTATTCATGTTATCTTTGATGAATCTAACGATTTGGCTGAGGAAGGTCTGCATGATGAAGATTATGACATAGGATTCACTGGTGATGGAGTTACAAAGGAATCTGAACCTCAGTTGAAGATGGACCCGAAGACCATAAGGAAAATGACAGTGATCATGAGGAACAAGAAGAAGAAAGAACTACTATAAATACTGACCAGACTAATGAAGCCACACCCACTGAACATGTTCCTTTGGGTCACTCCTCGGGTGAATCTTCTCTGGGTATACAGATTAGACCATGGAAGCATCAAAGTTCATATCCTCTTGAGAATATCATCTCTTATTCAAATGCAGGGGTGCAAACCAGGTCTTCTCTAATAAATCTATGTGCACTCACAATATTTCTCTCACATATTGAACCTAAGACCATCAAAGAAGCTCTAAAGGATCCATACTGGATCATAGCCATGCAAGATGAGCTAAATCAGTTTGAGAGAAGCAAGGTCTAGCACTTGGCACAGAAACCTAAGAACAGAAATGTCATAGGTACTAGATGGGTGTTCAGAAACAAGCTGGATGAACAAGAAAATATCACAAGGAACAAGGCCAGACTGGTGGTTTAGGGATATAATCAAGAGGGGGGCATTGACTATGATGAGACGTTTGCACCTGTAGCTAGAATGGAGGCTATAAGAATGCTGATAGCCTTTGCTGCCCATATGGAATTCACCTTATATCAGATGGATGTAAAGAGTGCCTTTTTGAATGGTTATCTGAAGGAGGAAGCGTTTGTCAAACAACCTCCTGGATTTGAAAGTGAAGAATTTCCTAACTATGTGTTCAGATTGGATAAAGCTCTTTATGGACTGGAATAGACTCCAAGAGTTTGGTATGAAAGACTCTCAAAGTTCCTCTTAGCCAACAACTTTGTAAGAGGAAAGGTGGACAACACTCTATTTCTAAGGAGCAGAGGGAAGAATATTCTAATTGTGTAAGTCTAATTGTGCTATGCAGGTAGACACAGTAGCCAAAATATCTGTGGTTTAGGGGGAATCAGTGCCAGTCATTACTGATTAGGTACAACATCCTCCTTTGAAATTAGATGTTTTGATGTCTGCTATAGATGTTGCACCCCTAGATACTCTCCCACCCACGAGTGAGAAGCCACCAATTGGAGAAATTCACTATAGAAAAGGGTGTAGGTGATCTAAGGAAGGAGATAGATACTACTGCTATGGAGCCTGTGGTTAAGGGAAAGATGTAGATACTATTATTGTGGAGCCTGTGGTTGAGGGGGAAAGAAGTAAAGAACCTGTGCAAAATGAGGCTTCTGATGGCCTTTTATTTAATTGGACTGAGGATGATGATGGGGTTGAAAAAGAAGAAGAAGCTATGAATAGTCATGAGGAGCATGATGCTCAAAACATAGCCAATGAATAAGAAAAGAGTGAGAATGAGGGAGCATATGGAGATGAGAAGGAGAGTGATACAGATGATAAGACAGTTGAACAGGTTAATGATTCTGCAGAAGAAAAAAATCATAGTGAAGAAGAGGACGACTCTAAAAGTAAGGGTGAGGATAAAGAAAAGGTAAGTGAGAGTGAAGGAGGTGATGAAGAGAGTGAGGAAGAAGATGAGAATGTGAGTGAGGAATCTAAAGGCTCTATAACCATTGGGAACATTGTTATAGCCCCTTCAGAAAAAACTGGTGGAGAGACAAGGGCTCAAGAAACTGGGTCTCTATTAACTCCTTTCACTGGAGATAAAGAAGTTAGCAGTGATGAAGATGATGTGCCACTATCTGAGGTAGGGAAGAAACCCATGAAGACTCTTGTGAAAGCTATGAAGTCACCAGTCCCAACAAGGAAATGAGTGGCTCCTCCTTCCAGGACTCCTCTTAAAAGGAGTAAAAGAAAGGATGTTGATGCACAGGCCATTAAGGAGTCTAGAAGTGCAAAGAAGCCAAGGAAGAAAGTTTCAATTTTGAAACCTGTTGTTGAGCTGGATGGAGAAGATGAGTCTTACTCTGCCTTGCCAGCTAAGTCCTCTTCACCAAAGAGAAAGGTTCCCAAAGTTCCAAAAACTACTACCCCTTCTACAAGGGCCAGTAAGGATAAAACAAGAAAGAATGTGCCAACTGCAGTTGATTGAATCACAGAGTTCAAGAACAGAAAGTGCTAAATGGGAAGATTCTTGCGAACACCGATGACAAGGGGATGGATCAACTAGTTGAAAAACTTGAGCTATAGGGGTGGAAGCACATGTTTGTCAAAGCCTTCCCCCTAGTATGTGTTCCTATTGTGGTGGAGTTCTATGCAAATTTCAACTTTGATGGAAAGGTACTCAAGAGTAATGTAGGGGGATTTTAAATGAAGTTTGATGCTGAGGAGCTGGCGATGCTTCTGAATATCTCTTCTTTGGGATTTGACAATTATTTGAAGAAAGAGTGGCCAGCCATAGACAATGATATTGACACTGGTATTGTGGTCACAAGGAAGTTCTCTCAAAAGTTTTAACTAGATGCTCCCCAGAAGGTGTACAAGACTGATATGTCTCCCTTCCACAAGTTGTTGTTTCATTTTGTAAACTCCTGCATTCTTCAGAGGTCTGAGAGAAGGCATAAAGCTACTCTGCTGGACATGGTTGTGATGGAACTACTAGACACTGGTAGACCTAGCAATCTTTCTAGCATGATGATTCAGCATATGGCAAGAGCTGCTGACACCTCCAAACCCAAGCATGCTATGCCTTATGGTTTCATATTAACTGAGTTGTTTGACAAGCTCAACATTGCCTTACCTGAACTTAAGTTTGGAAACCACAATGACATTTTGGATGTTGTTACCCTCAAGCAGTGTGGGTATGAGGATATCAAGTCTAGAGGACCCACAAGATCTGCTATTCAACCTCGGAGTTGTAGGGCTGCGGAGCTCAGTAAGAGGTTGGAGTTAGTTGTTGAAGAGAATGACAAGCTTCGTGAAGACAATGATGAGCTAAGAAAGGAAACAAGTCAACTTAGGGAAGAGCTCAAAAAAGATAGAGAGGCTCATGCTTAACAGATTGCCACCCTTATGAAAACTTTGACCCCCTCTACTTCTCACCCATGAACATGTTCCTTCCCAGTGTCCTTAGTTTCTTTTGCTATTCCAATGATGCCTTTTTTTTGTCTTAGTCTGAGTAGTTTGCAGTATGCTTAGTTTATTTTATTCTAATGGTTAAGACAAGGCCCTGAGCTTCTTTTGGAATTAGTTAATGTCTCTTCTTGTTATGCTTTACTCCTTTATACAATATTGGATCTTCAACCTAGTCTGTTTGCCTTGATATTTCTTAAGCTTGTGTCGTAGCCTGTTTAGCCTTGAATCTTACATTATATGTGCTTATTGTCTAACATTTTTTTGTGTGTTTTCAATGATTCCAAAATAGGGAAGATAAGGTTGGAAGGTTGTGAGGTTGTGAACATATATGTCTGTCAATAGTACTTGTCACTTATTGTGATTATCTTGTTCTTTGATGTGATTACCTGGTTCTGCCGTGCATAAAGTTTGTCATCATCAAAATGGGGAATTTGTTGCGTATTGAAGTTTTGATGATTAACAAAGTATGACTAAATGCTCAAAGAACCAGGTCCTCAACGTAGCTACTTAATTGTTCTGAAGAAACAGCTCCTTGAGATTAAGGACCCGCTTCTCATATTGATACTTGTACGTCTGTACAAGACAGTAACTTTAAAAGTTACCCAGGTCTGAGTTAGGTGGAAGAAGGATGCTATATGTGATAAGGGTTATTGCTCAAGAAGATATGAACAATTCAGTCAGAGACAAAGTCCCAAAGCTAGTGGAATCCTTGGAACAGTAGGAGTCCAATAAAAGAGGAAGCTAACTATTAATAGGACTCCTAGAAGATCTCAAGTTGGAGCGTTTAAAGACGATTGACTTTGGACTTCTGAAACTATCCTTTTACACATTAACTGAAGAGTCATAAGTTATTTACCCTAGTCGAGTACTTGTATTGTATTCTTCTTGAGTCAGTCTAATGAATGTGTTTTAGGAAATTGAGTTGTGATCAAGTGTCACTTACAATTAATGAGTTGGAGTGAGTGTTTGCTTTACAAGTTAGAGTAACTTGTGAATCAAATAGGAGTAGAAAAGTATTGAATTACAACCTTGTAATTGATACATTTTGTCTCATTGTTCTAGTGGAGTTAGAGTTGAAAATCCTATGTGGTAGGTCGTGATTTTTGCACCTTTTGATACGGGTGATTTTTCACGTAAAAATCATTACGTTCATTTTATTGCTTATTTACTTTATGGTTAGGGAACACAGTAAAGAACCAAGCTCTTTAGTAATCCATATGGGCACAAAGTAACAATAATCTCTTATCGTAAAGGTTATTCGTTTGTTTACACTTATTCTTTCACCCTAGGATTCAACCCACCTTTTGACCCATTGATCTTTTTGTTTTATCGTTACTTCAATGTATGTCTCGGTCAGATAGGCCCGATAGTGTGGAGGGTAGTAGCTCTCCTTCATTATTTATCAAACTTGGTTTCAGCCCCTTTTACCTTTCAACACTTACTTCATCTGTATTCCCTAAAGCTCTTTCGCGAAGGTGTCTTTTTTCTAGTGGCGAGATGCAAGAGAGTTTTAGTCAACCATGAAGATTATTGTGTTAGTGGTCAGTATGCCCGGTTCGTGGCTGTTCCTACTCGTGATTTGATGGGTGATGAAAACATGCCTTTCCCTGAGAAGTGGAACATTGCACGTGAGTATTTATTTATATCACTTTCTTTTCTCTTCTCTTATAATTTTGATTTCCTCATTCGTTTTTTCCGTACCTCTCAACAGTTATGGAATTTTTTGGTGAACTTCCCGACCTTCGTAATTGGGTAGAAAAGTTTGGAACAAAGATCGTGGAAATTCTTTTCCCAAAAGTTTGGATGGAAAGTAAAAACCTATGGTATTTTACCTTACCGTGCCCTTTCCTTTTTTATATAACTTTTCTTATTCTAACTCGTTCTCATTATTCTCAAGTTTTATTGTTTGTGGCATTCGTCCTGCCTCTATTCCCGCTGCTAGGCTTTCTGTTAGCACAACCAAGGAATAGATTTTAAGTGTGTCTTATTCAAAAAGGAAGAAGAGTGAAACCAATGCCTCCGATTAAGAAGAAGAAGAAGATGACGATGAAGATGGCTCTCTAGTGAAGAAGCCACGAGTTAGGAGGCATATGGTTTTAGATGATTAAGCCATCGTTCCTTAAGATCTACCTTCAGGCCCCGTGCCTTTCAAACTTGTTGATGAACCTTAGAGTGTCCCTTTCGATATCTCAGAAGATGAAGATATTGACCATTCTGGTAACCCTCCCCTCCCCCAAAGTTCTATTGATAGACTCTTCACTCAAGGATTTGAGGGTGAAGAAGATTTTGGCCCTGTTTTGAAGAGCTATCCCTTGCTACTCTTCCAATGACCCATGTCATTCCTGCCGTTAATCCTTTCATATTTTCTGCTACCACACCCGTAATTGTTTCTGTCACCGCACCTGCTACTATTCCACGTGAAGAGGCTAGCCCTTCTAGCGGGAGTAAAGGCATCAAGAAATTGTTGATTGAAGTCCCCAATAGTGGGAATTTGTTAAAGAAATCTAACCAAGTTGTGGTGTGTTTGAAACTGTTGAACGGCCCCGTGGAGAGGGAAAAGCTTGAGTCTCACGGCTCTATAACCTTAATGAATGATGTTATTCATTCTGCTCTTAAGGTATATTCTTCTCCTCTTATGTTTCCTCCTTTACTTCTAAGTTAATAACCTTTCTACCTTGCATTTTTGCAGATCAATTTAACAGGCACGAAGTTGAAGAGAAGAATATCTTGGATTGAGCAGCAAATGAAAAAGTTGCGTACAGAGGCTGACAATTGAAAGGAGCAATTTGAAAGCCTTCAACTTGAAAAATATGCCCTTGCTAAAGAAAATGGGGCTTTGGAGCAGCAGCTCAAGATTGCAACTGCCGAATTGGTAGTTTCGAAGGCTTCTTCCAATTAAGTTGAAAAAGATAAAGATAGACTAGGATCCTTCTTTGCTGAGCAGCACTCCTAGGTCATTGAGAAGATTATGATCTTAAAAGAATTTCTAAATCAGAAGGAGGTGTACGTTGGCGATCTAGTTCAGATGCTCACTCAAGCTTAAGAGGTTCTCCGTGCCTCTTCTGATAAAGTCAAGTTCCTTGAGGATAATCTTGAACCTTTGAAGGCATCCTAATTCAGAAGCTAAAAAAGAAGACATGAGGGCAAGGATAAAGCAACTGGAGAAAGATTATGAAGCTCTTGAAGACAAACTAACAGTTGATGTTAGTTGGCCTTTTTTAAACACTCGTCTAGAAACTTTGATCGAGGCTAACCAGAAGGGTTTTGACCTCGAGGCTGAGATTACCAAAGCTAAAGAGGCAATTGAAGATACTCAGCAACGTCAATATTTTTCTACACCCGAGAATTAAAGTTCCAAAGGTGATAAAAATGGTCCCGTAGCTGACCAAGCTAATGCCCAGCCTTCGTCTTCTCAAGTTGATCCTTCCACCCCTGCTGATGATGCTACCTAGTTTTTCACCCTTTACTTTAGATTTTTCTTTTATTGGTGCTTATGAAACATTTTGTTTTTATTTTTTTTCTTGAAGTTGATTTTGGAAAACTTTTCCTTCACTGTTTTTGATATTAATGCTAATATCATTTTGTTTCATATCTTGCATTATGCTTTATGATCTTAAGTTTAGAGCCTTTACATGCATTTGAAATGCTTTAATATGCCACGTCTTAATATGCACAGGCTTTCTTATAAAAGAGGGCCCTTTTATATTAACAACACTAATGAAGATGACGTCCTATCTTCGTATTGGTGCAAAGATATGAAATATGAAATAATTTGAAGAAGTTTTATTTGAACTTTCAAACAAATATTTATGTTATAATATTTTCATAACTGCTTTCTTTATATCAGGTTTACAAGTACGTGTATGTTTATCTCGTGACTAAATTTATGGCCTTAACCTACAAGCTCGTGGGAGTTTTCTGCATGTTTTTCAACTCTTTACTTCCTATTCCTTTTGCGAGATTGAAAATTTGACATTTTCTTGAAGGTTTTTCCTTTGGCTAAACGATTCTTTTGTGGTGTGCATCTTATTCCTTTGTGTACTTCTTCATATGCATAGTCCCGCCATTGTTTAAGCGTTGAAGTATGAAAACTTGAACAATGAATCAACTCCTTTCTTTTGTAATTTTTCTGGAAAACAAAATACACACGGGACTTGGAGGTTTTTTAGATGATGACTTCTTAACCCTTTCCATCAAAATTATTGTAAATTAGACCGGAAATAATTAAGTATTCCGTGTGTCTTTCGGGTCTAATATCATCATCTGGTACGGGCTATCTTTTTGCCTATCATCTAAAATGGTTAGTAAAACTTAAATGAGCAAAGCAAAAAATAAACTTTTAGGATACCTGACCATAGGTACTCGCTTTCTCAAAAGTAATATTTCTTCAATTGAACTACATTCTAATGGGATGGTAACACCTTGTCGTCCATAGTCTCTAATTCATATGCTTCTTTTCTCGTAATACCTTTAACTCGATATGGGCCTTTCTAGTTTGGAATCAATTTCCCTGCATTTACCGCGTGCGTTGATTGAACACCCTTTTAAGGATAAAGTCCCCAGTCTTGAAATATCTCAAGTTTGCCTTCCTGTTTTAATATCGTTCAATCCTCTGCTTTTGTGTTGCCATCCGAACCAAAGCTGCCTCCCTTCTTTCTTCTGTCAATTTTAAATTTGTACAAAGCTCTTCATCATTTGATGCTTCATTTGCATATGTGTACCTTGTACTTGGTTCTCCTATTTCCACTGTAATTAAGGCCTCAGTTCCATAAACAAGCGAGAATGGTATTTCTCTCGTACTTATTTTTGTCGTTGTTCGGTAAGCCCATAATACCCCAGGTAATACTTTAGGCCACCTACCTTTTGATTCTTCCAAATGTTTCTTTATATTGTTGACAATAATTTTATTTGTCGACTCTGCTTGTCCATTAGCTACGGAATAATACGATGTTGAAGTAATTCATTTAATTTTTCAACTTTAGAAAAAATCAGTAACCTTCACACCCACAAACTGCGGCCCATTATCGCAAACGATTTCCTTTGAGACTCCAAACTAACATGTTATACTTCTCCAAATGAAGTCGGTAACTTCCGTTTCTCGTACCTGTTTGAAGGCACCTGCTTTTACCCACTTTGAAAAATAATTGATTAAAATTAACAGAAATCGTACCGTTCCTGATGCTTGAGGTAAAGGACCTACGATATCCATCTCCCACTTCATAAATGGACACAGTGAAATGATTGAATGGAGCAACTCTGCCGGTCAATGCATATTATTTACATATCGTTGACACTTATCGCACTTTGTTACAGAATTTTTCGCTTCATCTTCCAATTTTGACCAATAATACACCGCTCTTATTAACGTTTTCACCAGCGATCTTCCTCCAACATGATTACTACAATGTCTTTCATGCACTTCCCGCATCACATATTCAGTTTGTGATGGTCCAAGGCACCGTGCTAGGGGTCCTCCAAATATTTTGCGATATAAATTACCTTCTATTAGGCAATACTGAGCAACTTTCATTGGTAGCAATTGAGATTTCTTCTTATCCTCGGGTAAAATTCCATACTACAAATAATACATAAATTTGTTTCTCCAATCCCAAGTTAAATTATTGAAATTTACCTCATTTTTGGTATGATCAAGTGCTGAATGAAACAAATGCACCACAATCACGTTTTCTGGGTTTGACACGTCAGTCACAGACCCCAAATTTGCTAACGCATCGGCTTTTGCGTTTTCTTCCCTGGGTATTTGGACAGCTTTCCAAGTTTGGAACTGCCATAGTAACCCTCGTACCTTTTCCAGGTATTGTTGTATTTGTGTCTCTCTTGCTACGTAATTCCCTTATATTTGATTTACTACCAGCTGCGAGTCACTTTTGATTTTGATTTGTTCAATATCAAGCTCTCTTGCGAGTTCTAAACCTACAATCACGGCTTCATACTCTGCCTCATTATTAGTAATTGGATAACACTTTTTTGCTTATCTTATAATCTCTCTCGAAGATGAAATTAAAATAATTCCCAAACTTGATCCTTTTACATTTGAGGACCCATCGGTATATCAGGTCCAAGTCCCCAGATTAGACTTGGTAAATACTCGTATCTCTTTTTCGACTTCAGGAAGTAGGTTCGAGCTGAAATATGCTACAAAATCCGCTAGTACCTGAGATTTTATAGCAGTTCTAGACTGATAGATAATGTCATATTCACTAAACTCTATGGCCCATTTAGCTAACCTCCCTGATAACTCTTGCTTGTGCAATATATTCCTTAGCGGGAAACCAGTTATAACAGAAATAGGATGACATTGAAAATAGGGTCGTAACTTTCTTGATGCCTTTATCAATGCTAATGCAAGTTTCTCTAAATGAGGATACCGTGTCTCGGTATATAATAAGAATTTACTAACATAATAAATTGAAGATTGCTTATCCTTGTCTTCATGCATTAGCACCGCGCTTACTGCCATTTCTGATACAACTAGGTAAACAAGTAATCTTTCTCCGTCCCTTAGTTTTGCTAACAAGGGAAATTTTGATAAGTACGACTTCAAATTCGTCAAAGTTTGTTGACATTCATCAGTCCATTCAAATTGATTTTGCTTTTTCAATATTGAAAAGAATTTAAAGCATTTTTCTGAATATTTGAATATAAATCTCCCTAAAGCTGCTACTCTACCAGTTAATCTTTGTACCTCTTTTTTGCTTGTAACCACATCGGGTATTTCCTCAATTGCCTTGATTTGGACATGATTCACTTCGATGCCCCTGTTAGAAACACGAAATCCTAAAAAATTACCTGAAGCGACACTAAAGGCGCACTTTTTTGGGTTTAACTTCATGTTATACTTGCAAAGAATTTTGAAGGTTTCACTCAAGTGCTGAAAATGGTCCCCTGCTTGTGCTGATTTCACCAACATGTCGTCAATGTAGACCTCCATAGTTTTTTCCAAGTGCTCTTGAAATATCTTGGTCACCAATCTATGGTACGTTGCTCCAGCATTTTTAAGCCGAATGGTATAACTTTATAACAGTAAACCCCCTGTCTGTAATAAACGAAGTTTTATCCTCATCTAGAGGATCTATCTTTATTTTATTATAACCAGAATATGCGTCTAAAAACTTAAAAGTTGATGACCTGCGGTAGAATCAATTAGTTGATCTATCTGCAGTAAAGGAAACGAATCTTTAGGGTGAACTTTATTTAAATCAGTATAATCCACACACACTCACCACTTCCCATTTTTTTTTGGGACCACAACAGTATTAGCTAACCAGTCATGGTACTTTACCTCTCGAATTGAGCCAATCTTTCGAAGTGTTTGTACCTCGTCTTGGATTACCTGATTTTTAAATGCTCCTTGCTTCCTTTTCTTTTGTTTGACAGGTGGGTACAATGGGTCCTCATTCAGCTTATGAGTCATTACTTCTTGTGGTATACCTATTATGTATAAATGTGATCAATCAAAGCAATCGGCATTAGCACCTAAAAATTTAATTAACTTACCTTTCATTTCCAAGCTCAAGTTTCTTCCGATGTGAACTTTTTTGTCAGGACAGTGGACAAATAATATAACAACTTCGAACTCCTCCGTGGTTATTTTGATATTCTCTTTTTCTTCTGACTGTTGGATCATATCGGGCCTTGAATCTCTTTGAACTTTCAGTTGGGGTGGGTAATAAATTATCCTCATCTGAATTCTGTAATTGCTATTTCAAATCTCCATCCTCGAGTGTTCCACTTGCGATTGTAATTGAGTTGATATCCCGTGCTGCCTGTTGATCTCCTCTGATTTGACGAATTTTCCATTATGATGGGAATTTAATTACCTGATGCAACATTAACGGTACCGCATCTATATCATGAATCCATGGCCTTCCTAGAATTGTGTTATAGGCCATGTCTGCATCTACCACTTGGAATTTAGTATCTTTGACGATACCTTCTGCGAATGTTGCCAATATGATTTCACCTTTCGTGATGACACTTGAATTATCGAACGCAGACAACGACTGTGCCTTAGGTGTGATGTGAACATTTGCTTGCATCTCGTTCATTACTCTCTGTAGTGTGATATCCACTGAGCTACCTAGGTCAATCAAAACTCGTTTAATATTAGTATCATGAACAAGTAAAAATATTATCAGTGCATTGTTACGAGGGATGATCAAGTCGTCCGCGTCTTCATCGTCAAACACTATGTTGTCCCCTTCCAAAACCTGACGAACCCATTTCCCGTGGGTAACGGTGACATTGGATGTCATTTTTGTTGTCATGTATGTTACCCCATTGACTTCTTCACCGCCGGTTATAACATTTACCGTCCTTTTCGATGACGGGGGTTTTGGTGGTTTTGCCTTTTTTCATGTAAGATTATTTTTCTTTTTCACTAAACAGATCAGTGAGGTAGCCTTGCTTTAACATATATCCAACTTCTCCTTGTATGAGCCTGCAATCTGTTGTTCTATAGCCATGATCATTGTGAAAATCACACCAGATTTCCTGGTTCCTTTTACTAGGATCTGACCTCATCTCTTTTGGCCATCGTACTTTGTCACCCATTCCTCTTAGAACAGCCACCAACTCTAATGTACTGGCATTGAAATTGTATTCTTCTATTCTTGATCGAGAGTTTGAAATACTACTTCTCTCTATGTCCCGTTCCTTTTTAAATCGGAAAGAAGAACTCATCTCTTTTTGTCTCGATCTCGAATAAAATCGTGCATGTTCTTGTTTTGATCAAGAATCTCATCTCTCGGGACCCATATAAGGCTCGTACCTGTACTTACCAGATCTTCTTTCTTGCTCTGAATATCAAGATTCGGACATTTCCTCTACCTTTGGCTGGGAAACTATATCTTCATCTATTCGTAACTTCGTAATATATCTATTGTACACGTCATTCTAGGTAGTTACGGGAAACTCTTGTAGACTTTCTTTCAATTTTCCCGTGACTTCTGAACTTTTCTCATTCAGATTACTTGCAAAAGCCATAGCTGTCCAGTTATCAGGTACACGTGGTAGCATCATCCTCTCCCGCTGAAATCTATCTACGAATTCCCTGAGCAATTCCGTGCTTTTCTGTTTTACTTTAAAAATATTTTCTATTCTCTTTTCTACTTTTTGAGCTCCCGAGTGTGCTTTTATAAATGAATCTGCAAGTTTGGCAAAAGAGTCAATAGAATTTTCAGGTAAGGGTAAATACCATGTTAGTGCGCCTTTTGTGAGGGTTTTGCCAAATTTTTCATTAAGACTGATTCAATTTCCTTCTTAGTTAAATTATTTCCCTTAACCACTATGGTAAATGCAGTAACATGGTCCTATAGGTCAGTGGTCCCATCATATTTAGGGATATCAAGCATCTTGAACTTTTTGGGAATTGGCAATGGTGCCACACCTGGCTTCCAGGGTTGTTACGAATATTTGTCAATGTCCACTATTTTGATCACCGGCAGCACTCTAGGTATCTGTTATATCCGCTCATTTTGTTCCTTGAGCTATTTCTGCAAGGTTAGTACCAAACTTTACAAATTAGAATTATTTGGTGTACCTGACCCTCCGTCTCCAGAATCGTTTGGTATTCCTCCACTTCCTGAATTATCATGCCCCGAACGAGGGTTTTCTAGAGTTGTATTTACTGGTGGAGGGGTCTGCGCAACGTTAGGCAATCTACTTGTAAATGCACGCAAAGCTTCACCAACTTGTTGAGAAATCATCTGCCTCAAGTTATCCTACTCGTTGGTCTGCTCATCAACTCGTTGTCCATCATTACGAGTAGTAGACCTTTCAAGTGAATTGTTACGTGAGCGTGGTAGAATCGCTATGGGCGTATGGTGTGGTGGAATTCTACCTTGTTGTCTTTCTTGGACTCCTTCATCTACCCGAATGTTTCGTTAGTAGTTGACATGCTTTGTTGCTAAAGATAAAAATATAGAAAGTAAACAGATTATTAGATTCTCGGAAACGAAACCAATTTGTTTAACCAAAAAATAGTTTTTGTGATCAAAGTCAATATCAAAAAAAATCGGGTTTCTAATAACCAAGTTAACTTCACTTTTTCAAAAATGAGAGAATAAAAATAAGAGAGTAAAAAGCAATTGAAATTTAGCATTCAATAAACGAGGGGAAAAAATCTTATTGATGAACGTTGTTTTCTCCCAAGAATTGTGGACAAGATTCCTCAATCAATAGAAATATAAAGTAAAATACTGATTGCATATATTCGTGAGTATTGTGATGATCGTACAAAATAAGGTAAGGACCTTTATATATAAGGATACAAAGATGTAACGATTTCTCCTCACTTAATTCCTACCTGTTACTACCACTAACTGCATTAATTGCTCGTTACTAAAATTACTCGTAACATGTATAGTAATAATATGTGATTGCGCGTAATCAGGGGTAATGATGGTTCTCTTTCCATATTCGTAATTGTTAATGAATTTTTTTCTTTTTATGGCCTCCATGCATCTCGTGCCTATTTCTTCTTTCCTAATTGTCAAATACGACTCCTTCTTCGGTAAATCCCGTGGGTATTTTAACCATGCCTTATCATTCTTCTTTATTAACCTGTCATAAATGCCACTTGTCATCATATCATTAATCTACGTGTCATGCCTATTTTTTCACCAATATAACTTAGGCGTCCACAACTGGTATAGAGGAGGCTAAGTCCCTCGTACAGGATAGTTTGGCGATGAGTACCAATGTAGAGATGAGTTTTAAGTGATTTTTCCAATGGAACTTCAACACAGAGGCGTGCGTAACGGCCACGAGTTGTAGCAGATGTACCAACATCATTTTTAAGTAATTTTTCAATCTTATTGTCCTAGTTTGTGGAGGAGTTCCAAGTCATAAAATTTTGTTGATAGTTCGGGTAGGTGTATCCAGATTGTAGATTAATGGATGCCAAAAACTTAGGCTCCCAACGTCGTACGGAGAGAAAGTGGTTGAGAATAAACCAAGGACCATCGTGAAGAGCACGAAGCATATTTTCTTTGCATTGTAATTTAATCAAATAAAAATCTGAACCAAGATCTATTAATGGCAGATCTTCTATGGGTTTTCACTGTACTTAAATCTTTTGCTTAAGTAGTTGGTATCCTACTTTTTTCCCTAACACTTTTACAATGATAGAGTATTTTCAAGGGGAGTATAGTCTGGATTTGTCTGTTACAGTGACTGGGATGAAATTATCCATATCTGTAGTGTAGTGGGTTTCATCTATAAGGTCTAGTGCTATAGGATCAGTTTGAGTAGTGGGAAGGTCAGGTATTAGTTTGTGTATTGGCGGAAGTTTCGATGTGCATTGAAGTAGTCTCAGGTGGTTCAGATGGCAAATGAGTGATTGTTGGATTGTGAGTTTCCATGGGATGATGTGAATATTGCAGATTAATTAATGGGATTCAGTGAGTTGGAAGGGAATAAGGGCAAAGAAGTAAAGAGAGAATTTTCATTCTTTTCAAAAAAGGGAAAGATGAGCTGAGTGGTCCTGTAGTGGCCCGTGTGGGGAAAATAGGGGTGAAAATCATTTACCCCTCCAACTTTGCTCTAAAAATCAAACTCCCCCTTAACTTTGAATAATAGTCATTATCTCCCTCTTATCCTATGCAATATTAATTTTTCCCTTGATATTTTTAATTTTCTATTTATGTAATGCCTTTTTGTATTATATAGGATAATATTTTATTTTTTAACCTAGACATGTTACCTACAGTTTAAATAATTTTCTATCTTAGTATAGATTTACTTAAGTTCATTAACATTATAAGTAAAATGAAAAATGGTCAAGTATGCCCTTATACTATTGAAAAATATCTAATATTACCCTTTATTATACTATCAGTTCAAATATACCCCTAACATCATACTATCGGTCCAAACATATCCTTAACATTGTAAAAGTGGTACAAATCTACCCTTCCTCCATTAACTGCCTCCCTATGAACATATTTTATTGCTATCTCACCATTTCACCCAGTTTGCAACTACCAAGTTCAATGAATTTGAAGTTCTATCATTATTTTGAAGACTTCACTGCCTTAACTTCCTCTTGCTTTTCAAAACACCTATTGCTTCTCCGGCTGACCCTGAAATTATACGTACCTTTCCCTTGATCTTACAATTTTGTGTTTTATTTTGTATTTCGTTGTGTTGCCGCTAAATTTGTAAGACCTATTTATGGAAAATATAGTAGCATTTTTATATTAACGTAAAACGTAAAGAGAGAAAAAATGGTAGCCTTCCAGAAATGTGGTTGAAGAGAAAGAAACAAAAAAAAAATTAACTCTCGTGTCTAGGTTATTTTTCTTTCTCACTATGGTCAATTTTGAAATCTTAAACTAGTTTGCATGTACCTTTGCTTAGAATTTTATATAAAACAAAATGTATTTTCATTCGTATAAGCATGACTTGTGAATAGGAAAATTAGAATTTTCTCGGTTCACATTATTTCATATTATCTTTAGTTGTTAGCATTTCTTTTGGTATAGTTTGTATGTATATCTATGATCTGTGATTTTTCTTCAAATGAAATTAGGGAAAGAAAGGTTATGGGAAGGGATGAAAATGGGAGTGGAATGGTGAGGTGGCAATGAAACGTGGTCATATGGAGGCAGTTAATGGAGGAAGGGTAGGTTTGTACTACTTTTATGATGTAAGGGATATATTTTGGACTGATAGTATGATGTTAGGGATATATTTGGACTGATAGTATAAAGGAGGGCAATATTAGACCTTTTCTAATAGTATAAGGACATATTTGGCCCTTTTCCCTAAGTAAAATAATCTTTTTACAATTTTATTACAAAATCTAACGCTATTTTTCTATAATTATGTATGTATGTATGTATGTATGTATGTATGTATGTATGTATGTATGTGTGTGTACGCAAATATTTAAGTTTCTCTCTCTTATTCTCTATCTATATATATAGATAAATGCGTTTTGATCATCAGTAATGAAATAATTTTTAAATTATAATTTAGAATGCATTTACAATATAAATAGATAATCTTTAAGAATTCTGATTATCCTTATTTTTGTTAAGCATTGAGGACAATGCTAATTTTTTTTATTCAGGGGTGGTCTATTTTGGATAGTTTATTATGACATTGACATTGGCCTGTAATAACTTTAATACTCTTTTTCTTTTATGCTTATTCTCTCTTTCGTTATGTATATATTCCTCCCTTTCCCTTGATGTATATATTCATTTCCCATGGGTTTGTATATTCATTTGTCTTACTTTCAGTAGTTTATTTTATAGCTTCTGTATTTTATTTTTCTTAGTAGTATAACTTTTTATTTACTTTAATAGCTTCCTTTTGATTTGGTAGCTTCTTGTTATGTTTAAGTGAGCAATAAGCCTTTGGTTTTCTTAATATCACGGTTCTTTCCAAAGGTGAATTTTGTGTGAACCGTGTGGCTCTTCCCAACGATGGATGGAGTGACAACCTTCTTAAGATCCATTTTTTTTATGTTTAGATAAAAATAGTAGTAATGCATAAAAGGGTCTTAAGCATGCTTCACTTGGTACCAACACATTTACCTACGGCCTTATGGTTAAAAATAAGTTTTGGCAGAAAATAGCTCTAGTTGTGACATTTTGACTCTTGTGTTGACTTAAGCATTCATCGAGTGGTTCAGTCGAGCTATTTGTGATTTTCAATCTTAAATAGTGTTGTTGTGGGCCCTCGACTCCATTCTCTTTAGCAATCCAGCAGCGTGAGAGGTGAGATATTTATTTACAAGTCCAAAGTACCCGTGCTAATAGTCTAGAACTTGTCCCGAATATTTTTCTAGGCGAAATTCTAAGTTTGGCTTGGCTTGAGAAATGATTTTAGGTTCTCCTTGATCCAATTTGAAATCTTTCATAGCCTACCAATGTGATATCCCTAGTCAACCCATTTGAGCCTAAGCCCTTTTTTATTTAATAACCACGTTATAAGCCTGTACCCGTTTGTAATGACACTCTCTTGGCACCCGATCTTTCCTTGGCATTCTTGAGAAACAACTGGCTAAAACATAGGTTTGGGGAGAGACGAGGAGTTTGAAAGTGATATAAAGGTACAAAGAAGAGGAAAGAAATGAAGAAAGGGGAAGGCAAAGAAAAGAAAAAAAGAACAAAATAAAAAATGCCAAAAAGAAAGTGAATAAAGTAAAGAGTTAAAGGGATTCAAAGAAAAAAAAGGATGAAAGGCATGGAGTAAACAAAGAAGGAGAAAATGAATATCATGACCAAGATAGAGTGACGTTAAGTGTCACGACCCAAAATTTCCACCTTCGGACCGTGATGGAGCATAACATTTCACTTGCTATGCAAGCAAACGTTAGAATAATATTATCTATTTTTAAAAAAGAAATTAATTTATTAATAATCAAAGAACAAATGCGGAAGTAAAGTCTGAAATGTAGTGAATAATTCATAAAAATAACGGTGTCTAAATACCATCCCAGAATTGGTGTCACAAGTGCACGAGCTTCTAGAATAATACAAATAAAGGTCTGAATAAAATAAAGCTGTCTGAAAATAAATACACAGCTAAAGAAAAATAGACGGGGACTTCAGAACTGCGGACGCCATGCAGTTATACCTCAAGTCTCCTCCGAGTAGCTGAAATCCGAGCAAGTCTATGGCACGCCGCTGGGACCAACTCCGAAATTTGCACAAAAAATACAGAGTGTAGTATCAGTACAACCGATCCCATGTACTGGTAAGTGCTGAGCCTAACCTCGACGAAGTAGTGACGAGGCTAAGGCGGGTCGCTTACATTACCTGTACGCAATATTAGTAACAACAACAATAATAGAAATAAATCAGGTAACTCATTTATAATAATTGAAGCCAACTCAGCAGTCATAACCAATTATCATTTCCATCAATTCTGTTACAGCGTGCAACCCGCTCTCACAATATATTCACATTCAATTCTGTTGTAGCGTGCAACCCGCTCTCACAATATATTCACATTCTGTTTTGTTGTGGCGTGCAACCCGCTCCTCCAATATATTCATTTTAATCAAGTCTGTTGCGATGTGCAACCCGATCCATATATATATATATATATATATATATATATATATATATATATATATATATATATATATATGTGTGTGTGTGTGTGTGTGTGTGTGTGTGTGTGTGTGTGTGTGTGTGTGTGTGTGTGTGTGTGTGTGTGTGTGGAAGACTTTTAATAAGTCTGTTGTAACGTGCAACCCGATCCTCCAATATATTCATTATAATTAATTCCGTTGCGGCGTGCAACCCGATCCTCCAATATATTCATTATAATCAATCCTGTTACGGCGTGCAACTCGCTCCTCCAACATATTCATTTACCAATTCTTATAGAAGAAATTTCCCCAATAAATACAAAAATTAATATAAAATTATAAGACAAGAAGCATACAATAATTATGATTTAATTATGAAACAAACAAATGCAAATAGCAAATTATTATGGAAATCAGAGAGAAAATATGCAGTTTAATATTTAATATGCTAAATGTCAAATAACAATTAAGGCACATAATTCAAATAGCATGTAACAATTAATACAGGAATTCAAGAATTAATATTTGACAAAGAATAGGAGAGAAATAATTATTATAATAATTAATTCATGATTTAAAATAATTTATGATTTTTCAAGTAAGTAGGCAAACAATTAATTTGATGACGTATGGACACTCATCACCTCGCCTATACGTCGTTCACATGCAATTCACATAATAAATAATTTGAGGGTTCTATTCCCTCAAGTCAAGGTTAATCACTACAATTACCTCGCTTTGAAAATTCCAATCAATTACTCAACCACAGCTTTTCCTTTTAAATTTATCTCCGAAAGCTTCAAATTTATTCACAAATAATTCAATATACTCAATACGAATCATATGAATTAATTCCATATGAATTTACTAATTTTTCTGATAAAATTCGAAATTTATTAAAATATTAGGCAGTGAGACCCACGTCTCAAATCTCAGAAAAAATTATGAAATCCAAATACCTATTCCGAGACGAGTCCAACCATACAAAAATTATCCAATTCCGATGTCAAAGGGACCTTCAAATCTTAAATTTTTATTTTTGGAAGATTTTATAAAACTCTGATTTTTTTTCCATAAATTCACGGATTCTTGATATAAATGAGTATGAAATCATGAAATATAATCAATATAGGATAAGGAACACTTACCCCGATATTTTTCCATGAATATCACCCAAAAATCGCCTTACCCGAGCTCAAAAATGGAAAGGAGTTGAAAATGGGTCGAAACCCCATTTCCAGAACTTAAGTTCTGTTTCTAGGATTTTTACCCTTCGCGAACGCGGTCAGTGCCTCGCGTTCGCGAAGCACAAATTCCTACTGCCGAATTCTACTCTTCGTGAACGTGAGGGCTACTTCGTGAACGCAAAGCTTGCCTGGCTTGGCCTTCGCGAACGCGAGATGCCCTTCGCGAACACGAAGGCAATTGTCCTGGCCAGCCCCTTTGCCTTCGCGAACGCGAGGCTTCGATCGCGAACGCGAGGCTTCGATCACGAACGCGAAGCTTCGCACCTTAAGCCTTCGCAAACGTGAAACACAAAATGTGCCAGACCCAATTTGCTCTTCGCGAACGCGAGACTCCCCTCGCGAACGCGGAGAAGGAAACCAGAAGCAGGTTTCTGCAGTTTCCTCAAGTCCAAAAATGATTTGTTAACAACCCGAAACCAACCCGAGCCCTCGAGGCTCCAAACCAAACATGCACCTAAGTCCTAAAATATCATACGAACTTGCTCGTACGATCAAATCGCCAAAATAACACCAAGAACTACGAATCGGATACCAATTCAAAGAAAATTTTCAAGAAAACTTTAAAACTTATATTTTTACAACCGGGCATCCGAATCACGTCAAATCAACTCCGATTCTCACCAAATTTGGCAGACAAGTCATAAATATTATAATGGACGTATACCGGGTTTCGGAACCAAAATACGGACACGAGGTCAATAAATCCAACATCAGTAATTTCTTAGAAATCATTAAGCTTTCAAGCTTTTAATTTTTCATCAAAATTTCATAACTCGGGCTAGGGACCTCGGAATTCGATTTCGGGCATACGCCCAAGTCCCAAATCACGATACGGACCTACCGGAATTGTCAAAACACTGATCCGGGTCTGTTTGCTCAAAATATTGACCAAAGTCAACTCAGTTGAGTTTTAAAGCTCTATTTCACCTTTTAATCCATTTTTCACATAAAAATTTTCCGAAAAATTATACAGACAACGCACGCAAGTCGAGGAATGATAAATGGTGCCTTCTGAGGTCTTAGAACACATAATTACTTATTAAATTTAAAAATAACATTTTGGGTCATCACATTCTCCACCTCTAAAACAAACGTTCGTCCTCGAACGGAGTTAGAAAAAGTACCTGAGCTGGAGAAAAGGTGTGGATATTTACTCCGCATGTCCGAATCGGACTCCCAAGTAGATGCCTCTACCGGCTGACCTCTCCAGTACACCCGAACTAAAGGATAACTCATAAACCTCAACTGCTGGACCTGCCAGTCTAGAATAGTCATCGGCTCCTCCTCGTAAGTCAAATCTTTGTCCAATTGGACTGAGCTGAAATCTAACACATGGGACAGATCACCATGATATTTTCGGAGCATAGACACATGGAACACCGGATGAACCGCTGATAAACTAGGTGGTAATGCAAGCCTGTAGGCTACTTCACCCACCCTTTCAAGAATTTCAAAGGGTCCGATATACCTAGGGCTCAACTTGCCCTTCTTTCCGAACCTCATTACACCTTTCATAGGTGAAACCCGGAGCAATAGTCTTTCTCCAACCATGAATGCAATATCACAAACTTTACGGTCGGCATAACTCTTTTGCCTAGACTGAGCTGTGCGAAGTCGATCCTGAATAATTTTGACCTTATCCAAGGCATCCTGTACTAATTCGGTACCCAACAACCGAGCCTCTCCCGGTTCAAACCAACCAACTGGCGATCGGCATCGCCTTCTGTATAATGCCTCATATGAAGCCATCTGAATGCTCGACTAGTAGCTATTATTATAAGCAAACTCCGTAAGTGGCAAGAATTGATCCCAAGAACCTCCAAAGTCTATAACACAAGCGCGGAGTATATCTTCTAATATCTGAATAGTGCGCTCTGACTGTCCGTCTGTCTGTGGATGAAATGATGTACTCAACTCCACCTGCGTGCCTAACTCCCGCTGTACAGCCCTCCAGAAATGTAAGGTAAACTGCGTACCTCGATCTGAAATAATGGACACGGGCACACCGTGAAGGCGGACAATCTCACGAATGTAAATTTCAGCCAACCTCTCTGAAGAATAGGTAACTGCCATTGGAATGAAATGTGCTAACTTGGTCAACCTGTCCACAATGACCCAAACTGCGTCAAATTTTCTCTGAGTCCATGGGAGCCTAACAACAAAATCCATAGTGATACGCTCCCATTTCCACTCAGGAATTTCTAACTTCTGAAGAAAACCACCAGGTCTCTAATACTCGTACTTAACTTGTTGACAATTCAGACACCGAGATACATATGCAACTATATCCTTTTTCATTCTCCTCCACCAATAATGTTGCCGCAAATCTTGATACATTTTGGCAGTACCTGGAACTGTGCTTCTTCAAGAATTAATTCACGAAGCCCATCCACATTAGGCACACAAATACGACCATGCATTCGCAGAACCCCATCTTCCCCCACAGCAACCTGTTTGGAATCACCATGCCACACCGTGTCCTTAAGGACAAGTAAATAAAGATCATCATACTGCCTCTCTCTGATGCGCTCATATAAAGAAGACCGAGCGACTGTGAAAGCTAGAACCCGACTGGGGTTCTGAAGCATCTAACTTCACGAACTGATTAACCAAAGTCTGAACATCTGCAGCTAATGGCCTCTCACCAACCGGAATATATGCAAGACTGTTCATACTCACAGCCTTTCTACTCAAAATATCGGCCACCACATTGGCCTTTCCGGGATGATACAAAATGGTGATGTCATAGTATTTCAACAACTCCAACCATTTACTCTGCCTCAAATTAAGATCCTTTTGTTTGAACAGATACTGAAGGCTACGATGATCAGTAAATACCTCACACGAGACACCGTAGAGGTAATGCCTCCAAATCTTCAGCGCATGAACAATGGCTGCCAATTCTAAGTCATGAACAAGATAATTCTTCTCATGAACTTTCATCTGCCGTGATGCATATGCAATTACCTTGCCATCTTGCATTAATATTGCGCCAAGCCCAATGTGAGATGCGTCACAATATACCATATATGATCCTGAACCTGCAAGTAATACCAACACTGGCGCCGTAGTCAAAGCGGTCTTGAGCTTCTAAAAGCTCAATTCACACTCGTCTGACCATCTGAATGGGACACCTTTCTGGGTCAATCTGGTCAATGGGCTTGCTATAGATGAAAACCCTTCCACAAACCGACGATAATAACCTGCTAAACCCAGGAAACTCCGAATCTCTGTAACTGAAGTAGGTCGAGGCCAATTCTGAACAGCCTCAATCTTCTTAGGATCCACCTTTATGCCTTCTACCGATACAACATGCCCCAAAAAGGCAACTGAGTCTAACCAAAACTCACATTTTGAAAACTTGGCATATAAATGATTATTCTTTAAAGTGTGAATCACACTTCGAAGATGCTGATCATGTACCTCTCGATTGTTGGAGTAAATCAAGATATAATCAAAGAATACAACCACAAAAGAATCCAAATAAGGCTTGTACACCCGATTCATCAAATTCATAAATGTTGCTGGGGCATTTGTCAAACAAAATGACATCACTAGGAATTCGTAATGCCCATACCGAGTTTGAAAAGCTATTTTAGGGACATCAGATGCCCTAATCTTCAAATGATGGTAACCAGACCTCAAATCGATCTTTGAAAATACCTTGGCATCCTGAAGCTGATCAAATAAGTTATCAATTCTTGGCAGCGGATAATTGTTTTTGATATTGGCCTTGTTCAACTGCTGATAATCTATAAACATCTGTATAGAGCCATATTTCTTCTTTACAAATAATACTGGTGCACCTCAAGGCGAGACACTGGGTTTAATGAATCCCTGATCTAGCAAGTCTTGTAACTACTCTTTCAATTCTTTCAACTCTGACGGGGCCATACGGTATGGTGGAATAGAAATGGGCTGAGTGCCCGGAGCCAAATCAATACAGAAGTCAATATCTCTGTCGAGTGGCATCCCCGACAAATCTACAGGAAATACTTCTGCAAATTCACGAACAACTGGTACTGAGTCCATAGAAGGGACATCCGCACTGGGATCACGAATATATGCCAAATAGGCTAAACACCCTTTCTCTACCATACGCCAAGCTTTCATACAAGAAATAACCCTGCTGGCAGAATGGACAGGAGTTCCTTTCCACTCTAACCTAGGTAACCCCGGCATAGCTAGGGTCACTGTCTTGGCATGACAATCCAATATAGCATGATAAGAGGACAACCAATCCATACCCAAGATGACATCAAAATCTACCATATCAAAAAGTAGAAGATCCACACTAGTCTCAAGATTACCAATAGTAACCACACACGAACGATAGACATGATCTACTACAACAGAGTCTCCCACCGGTGTAGATACACGCATACAAGCACTCACAGAATCATAAGGCACAACCAAATATGAAGCAAAATAAGAGGACACATAGGAATAAGTAGATCCTGGATCAAATAGAACTGAAGCATCTCTATGACAAACTGGAATAATACCTGTGGTCACAGCATCAGATGACTCGGCCTCAGGCCTATCTGGAAAAGCATAAATTCGGGGTTAGGCCCCACCACTCTGAACTGTGTCTCTGGGACGGCTTCTAATTGGCTAGCCTCCACCTCTAATGGTCTGACCTCCAACTCTAATGGCCTGACCTCCACCTCTAATGGCCTGACCTCCCCCTCTAGCTGCCTGACCCCTACCTCTAGCTGGCTGAGCAAGCGGTGAAGAAATCCCATAAATAGACGAGGCCTCTTATCGAACCTCTGCCCTATCTCCTATGCAAGAACTATCTCGATCCTCCTTGCGACATTAATAGCCGCCTGAAAAGAAATCCCAATCCTGGTCTCCTTGGCCATATGAAGTCAGAAAGGGTGAGTGAGTCCCTCAATAAACCTCTTTACTCTTTCTCCCTCCGTAGGTAGTAAAAGGAGAGCATGATGGGCCAAATCCACAAAACGGGACTCATACTGAGTAACAGTCATACTGCCCTACTGTAGACGCTCAAATTACTTGCGAAATTCCTCTCTCAGTGTGATAGGGAGAAAATTTTCCATAAATAGCTGAGAGAACTGCTCCCATGTAAGTGCAGGCGATCCGACTGGTCGGGTCAATGTATAATCTCTCCACCACCTCTTGGCGGAACCCGTCATCTGAAATACAGCAAAATCAAGCCCATTGGCCTCAACTATACCCATATTTCGCAGCACCTCATGGCAACGTTCAAGATAATCATGTGGGTCCTCAGAAGGTGTACCACTGAAGTGAACTGAAAATAGCTTGGTAAACTTATCCAGTCTCAATAAGTCCTCAAAATACATGGCAGGCCTATCACCGATCTGTGCCATAATAACTGGCTGAACTACCCCAACTAGTGGGGCTGCTGGAGCCTGATTCTGGGGATCCATCTACTCCGGAGCAGGAGTAGTGGGAGTTTGTGCTCCTCCCCCAGCCTGTGAGATGGCTGGTGCCACTGGAAATGTACCATTCTGGGCCACGCCCTCCATAAGACTTACCAAACGGACTAGAGCGTCCTGAAGTACTAGAGTGGCTATGAATCCTTCCGGGACCTGTACTGGTCCAACCGGTACATTCTGAACTGGAACCTTCTCCTGAAGGTCCACCTGAGGTTCTTCAACAGGTGCAGTTGCTCGAGCTCTAGACTGAGCTCTACCTCGGCCTCTGCCTCGACCACTAGCACGACCTCGGCCTCGACCTCTACCCCTGGCCATAATTGCCACCGGGGGTTCTGGTCCCTGACCATCGGTAGAGGTATTACGTGTTCTTACCATCTGCGAGAGAATAAGAGTAGTCAATCATCGATGATAGAATAAAATCGCATGACAGAATAAGAAAAAAGTGATATTGTTCCTAAACTTCATAGCCTCTGAGAGATAAGTACAGACGTCTCCATACCGATCCTTCAGACTCTACTAAGCTTGCTCATGACTCGTGAGACCTATGTAACCTAGGGCTCTGATACTAACTGTCACGGCCCGAAATTCCCACCTTCGGACCGTGATGGCGCCTAACATTTTACTTGCTAGGCAAGCCAACGTTAGAATAATATTATCTATTTTTAAAATAATTTTTAAATTTATTAATAATCAAAGAACAAATGCGGAAGTAAAGTCTGAAATGTAGTGAATAATCCATAACAACAACGGCGTCTAAATACCATCCTAGAATTGGCATTACAAGTGCACGAGCTTCTAGAATAATACAAATAAAGGTCTGAATAAAATAAAGTTATCTGGAAATAAACACACAGCTAAAGTAAAATAGACGGGGACTTCAGAACTTCGGACGCCATACAGTTATACCTCAAGTCTCCTCCGAGTAGCTGAAATCCGAGCAAGTCTATGGCACGCCGCTGGGACCAACTCCGAAATCTGCACAAGAAGTGCAGAGTATAGTATTAGTATAACCAACCCCATGTACTGATAAGTGCTGAGCCTAACCTCGACAAAGTAGTGACGAGGCTAAGGCGGGTCACTTACATTACCTGTACACAATATTAGTAACAACAACAATAATAGAAATAAATCAGGTAACTCATTTATAATAATTGAAGCCAACTCAGCAGTCATAACCAATTGTCATTTCCATCAATTCTGTTGCAGCGTGCAACCCGCTCTCACAATATATTCACGTTCAATTTTGTTGCAGCGCGCAACCCGCTCTCACAATATATTCACATTCAGTTCTGTTGCGGCGTGCAACCCGCTCCTCCAATATATTCATATTCAGTTCTGTTGCGGCATGCTATGTTAGCTCCTATACTAAGTCTGTAAGATAAATAAATCCTATGTTCTGGTGTGCAAGTGTTTATTTTCAAGTCCAGTAAAATTCTTTCGGGTTCACCGAAAGAGAAATCTCTCTCCTATAATCATGTAAGTTACTGTTTAATAAATTATGACTGCTTATTACCCTTATTAAGTTATTCATATTATGTCTATATTTCATATCATGTCTATATTTCATATTTTGTAAATTTTTATAAAATCACTCTAAGTATATGGTTATCTTCCCAGTTTCTTAATAGTTCTAATGGATTAACCTGTAAATTCCTAGGAAAAACTAGTTAAAAAGCCCATAAGTCCAGATATTACAACAAGGGCGCTAAAAGGGTAAATAAATTTAACTATGGCCAGGGTGTGGTTAAAGAAGGAGATGTTAAGAAAAAGATTGATTCAGATCTGATCTTTTAAATAATAAGGAAGAAGATATGAACAGAGTGAATATTAAATCTTAAAAAAAAAGGGGGTAATATCAGCTCATAATTTTGAAAAACATTAAATATACATTTTTATAGATAGTGTGTGTGTGTGTGTGTGTGTGTGTGTGTGTATATATATATATATATATATATATATATATATATACTTTTAAATAAGTCTGTTGCGGCGTGCAACCCGATCCTCCAATATGGACTTTTAATAAGTCTGTTGCGGCGTGCAACCCGATCCTCCAATATAGACTTTTAATAAGTCTGTTGCGGCGTGCAACCCGATCCTCCAATATATTCATTATAATCAATCCTGTTGCGGCGTGCAACCCGCTCCTCCAACATATTCATTTACCAATTCTTATAGAAGAAATTTCCCCAATAAATGCAATAATTAATATAAAATTATAAGACAACAAGCATACAATAATTATAATATAATTATGAAACAAACAAAGGCAAATAACAAATTATTATAGAAATCGGAGAGAAAATATGCAGTTTAATATTTAATATGCTAAATGTCAAATAACAATTAAGGCACCTAATTCAAATAACATGTAATAATTAATGCAGGAATTCAAGAATTAATATTTGACAAAGAATGGGAGAGAAACAATTATTATAATAATTAATTCATGATTTAAAACAATTTATGATTTTTCAAGTAAGCATGCAAACAATTAATTTGACGACGTATAGACACTCGTCACCTCGCCTATACGTCGTTCACATGCAATTCACATAATAAATAATTTGAGGGTTCTATTCCCTCAAGTCAAGGTTAACCACGACACTTACCTCGCTTTGCAAATTCCAATAAATTACTCAACCACAACTTTTCCTTTTAAATTTATCTCCGAAAGCTTCAAATCTATTCACAAACAATTCAATATACTCAATACGAATCATAGGAATTAATTCCATATGAATTTATTAATTTTCCGGATAAAATTCGAAATTCATTAAAATATTCGACACTGGGACCCACATCTCAAATCTCAGAAACACTTACGAAATCCGAACACCCATTCCGAGGCGAGTCCAACCATATAAAAATTATCCAATTCCGATGTTAAAGGGACCTTCAAATCTTAAATTTTCGTTTTTGGAAGATTTTATAAAAAACTGATTTTTCTTTCATAAATTCACGGATTCATGATATAAATGAGTATGAAATCATGAAATATAATCAATATAGGATAAGGAACACTTACCCCAATGTTTTTTCGTGAAAATCGCCCAAAAATCACCTTACCCGAGCTCAAAAATGGAAAAGAATTGAAAATGGGTCGAAACCCCATTTTCAGAACTTAAGTTCTATTTTTGGGATTTTTACCCTTCGCGAACGCGGTCAGTGCCTCGCGTTCGCGAAGCACAAATTTTTACTGCCCAATTTTACTCTTCGCGAACGCGAGGGCTACTTCGCGAACGCGAATCTTGCCTGGCTTGGCCTTCACGAACGCGAGATGCCTTTCGCGAACGCGAAGGCAATTGTCCTGGCCAGCCCCTTTCCCTTCGCGAACGCGAGGCTTCGATCGCGAATGCGAAGCTTCGCACCTCAAGCCTTTGCGAACGTGTTCTCTCTATCGGGAATACGAAGCACAAAATTTGCCAGCCCCAATTTGCTCTACGCGAACGCGAGACTCCCCTCGCGAACGCGAAGAAGGAAACCAGAAGCAGGTTTCTGCAGTTTCCTCAAGTCCAAAAATGATCCGTTAACCACCCGAAACCAACTCGAGCCCTCGGGGATCCAAACCAAACATGCACCCAAGTCCTAAAATATCATACGAACTTGCTCGCGCGATCAAATCGCCAAAATAACTCCAAGAACTACGAATCGGACATCAATTCAAAGGAAATTTTCAAGAAAACTTTAAAACTTATATTTTTACAACTGCACGTCCGAATCACGTCAAATCAACTCCGATTCTCACCAAATTCGGTAGAGAAGTCATAAATATTATACTGGACCTATACTGGGTTTCGGAACCAAAATACGGACCCGAGGTCAATAAATCCAACATCAATAATTTCTTAGAAATCATTAAGCTTTCAAGCTTTTAATTTTTCATCAAAATTCCATAACTCGGGCTAGAGATCTCGGAATTCGATTCCGGGCATACGCCTAAGTCCCAAATCATGATACGGACCTACCGGATTTGTCAAAATACTGATCCGGGTCCATTTGCTAAAAATGTTGACCAAAGTCAACTCAATTGAGTTTTAAAGCTTTATTTCACCTTTTAATCCATTTTTCACATAAAAACTTTCCGAAAAATTGTACGGATAGTGCACGCAAGTCGAGAAATGATAAATGATACTTTTCAAGGTCTTAGAACACATAATTACTTATTAAATTTAAAGATGACATTTTGGGTCATCACATTAAGTCTCTCTAGTTCCTCCGAGAAAAAGGAAATGACTCAAAAAGTCGACAAAGTATGAGCCAAACAGAGAAAATGGAGTGCTTAAGGAAAGATGATATTTCAACAAATCCTACCTTAGTCCAAAAGCCTTCATTACATCCTGAAAAAGTCCTATATGATTTCAAGTCGAATGAGCTTACATTAGTGTTGATTTACATGAGGGGCAAGCATATGGTACTTAGAGCCGTACTTGTGACATTCTTTTGAGAGAGATGAGCAAACTTTTCACAATCCTTGAATTGAGTGTTACATTCTAAAGTGAGATATGTTAACGGAGAGTAGAGGAGGAGGAGTTTGGGATCCATAATGACCTACATGAAAGAGCGAGCTTCCTTGATGAATAAAGTCAACTCTTAATGCTCTAGTATCACATTAGAACTATTGTACTTAAAAAGTCAAATCATTGCAGCATTGACAATTCATAAGTGTTGTGGGTAATTGTTGGTCCCAATTGATGTATGTTTGATTCACCTTAGGCCAGCTGAAATAGCTCTTTTCTTGTGGAGGTGGGAATTACCTTATTTGCTTGAGGACAAGCAAAAGCTTAAGTTTGGGGGAGTTGATAAGTAGGGATTTTGACTACTTATTTGCACTCTTTTACTTTCGTTTTAGTTCAAAATTGCTTAAAGGTATTCCCGAAAACTGATGAAATGTGCTTTCTTGCATGAGAGTTGGAATGTAAGTCAAAGAGATGAAAATCAACTCAAGAAGGAGAAATTTTGGACAAGGACCAAAACAAAGCTAAAGGGGCAAAATGTGGACCGCACAATATTGAGTGCGGCCGCAGAACATGAGGAAGCCTCTGGCAAAATTTCTATGCAAAGTACGGACCACACAATTATTGTGCGGCCGCAGAAGATGAGGTTCAGAGAGATGGATTCTGGGGTCATGAAGAAGTGCAGACCGTGCCATTATTGTGCGGCCACAAAATCAAAAGTGCGGCCGCACTCAAAAATGTGCTGTCCGCAGAAGTCTTGCATGTCAAAGCTAAAATTCGAGAGTGCGGCCGCACTCAGAAAAGTGCGGACCGCAGAATTTGAAGAAGTGCGGCCGCAACCCAGAATTGTGCGGCCGCAGAAGTCTATCCTGTCAAGATAATGTCAAAGTGTGGACCGCACACATAATTGTGCGGCCGCAGAATCTCCGCATGGGCAATTTTGTCTGATAATTTCAGCTGGATACAAATAGCTCTTTTTGTCAAATTTAGATTAAGTAGAGAACACCTGAGAATAGATAGCCGTTTTTCTTTACTGTTTTGGGTAACTTTGTAATAGTTTATCATTTTAACATTAGATTTTCTTCCCTTAATCATTTATTATGAGTTTTATCTTAGTTTCTTCTTTAATTTCTTCATTTTCTATGAGTAGCTAAACTCTTAGCTAGGGTTGTGACCCAACCCTAGCTTGGATACATAATGGGTGATTGATTTAGGGCTTATTTATGATTGGGTATATGATATTTAGCCTAGTTCTTGCTTGAATTTGAGAATTGATAGTTACAAACATTGATTCATGCCTAATTGACTTAGTCTCTACTTGAGAAAGAGAGACTATGTTTAGGAAAACTTGGCTAACAAGAAATTGGGGTGAACTCAAGAAATTGATAACCCCAATTAAAGGGTCGAATCTAGAGATAGTAAGACCCGACTTGAGCATCTCTCACTTGTTTTTTGAAATACCCATTTGGACTTGAGAAAGCCAAAATTGGGCAAAATCACTCAAACTACCGAGAGGTATAGAGTGATTAATCACGTGTGATTGCTATATTGTATCCCGACAAACCAAACATGCCCTAAAGCTCTCAATCAGTTAGGTAACCAACTAGGTGAAAGTTACAACCCTAGATCTTTTATAACCTGAAAAATAACAATACCAAAAACATTGTCTCTTAGCGTTTACAATTACATCATTAGCATAAGATTTAGGAGTAGAAAATAAACAACCGAATATGTGGAAGTACAATCTTGGGCATGTCATATACTTAGACTAGGTATATACCTAACCCAACATAAAGCTCTCTGTGGAATTGACCCCGAGTCGCATTGGGTATTTATAATTGCATCGACCGCCTCACAATCCCAATTAGTGGTGTGAGTTTGGGCGACATCAACTGCACAATGGCCATTTCTCTGACAAACAAACTTTAGAGAATGTGTAATTTTTCATCGCAAGTTGTGCGGCCGCAGATCCCTTTTTGTTGTGGTGTTCAAAATTATGCGGTCCACACTTTTTTCATACTTAGCCAATTCTCCTGAGTACAGTCCCTGTGAAGCATAATCATTCCTTATTCCTGCAACACACTTCAAAACCAGTTAGCACAAAATAAGACCTATCTAAAGAAGAAGAAAAAGAACAAGAAAAAGAAACATGGGTTGCCTCCCAAGAAGCGCCTGATTTAATGTCACGGTATGATGTAGATTACATCACTTCAAATGAATCACTGCCACCATGTGGCCATCATCAGCTTATTCCAAATAATGCTTCACCCAGTGACCATTGACTTGGAATACCTCATCACTTTTGTTCTTCAAGTCCAATGCACCAAATGTGTCACACCCACAATTTCAAATGGACCACTCCATTTGGATTTCAACTTTCTGGGGAAACATCTTCAATAATGAGTTGAACAACAAAACAAGATCACCCACCTTGAATTCCCTATTTCGGATGTATTTGTCATGAAGGTACTTCATTCTTTCTTTGTACAAGGACGAACTTGCATATGCATAGTACCGGAATTCATCTAATTCATTCAAATGTGCAACCCGCAAGGTGGAAGTTACATCCCAATCAAGATTTAATTTCTTTAAAGCCCACATGGCCTTGTGCTCAAGTTCCACCGGAAGATGACAAGCTTTACCAAACATCAACCGGTATGGATACATCCCGATAGGTGTTTTGAAAGCAGTCTGATAAGCCCATAGTGCATCATCAAGCTTCTTTGACCAATCCGTCCGATTAGCATTCACAGTTTTGGACAAAATACTCTTTTTCTCCCGGTTGGAGACTTCCACTTGACCACTTGCGTGAGGGTGATAGGGAGTCGTAACTTTATAAGTGACACCATACTTGCTAAGCAAGGTGTCAAAAGCTTTGTTACAAAAATGCGACCCCCATCGCTTATGATAGCCCGCGGAGTACCAAACTTTGTGAAAATGTTATTCTTCAAAAATGCCACCACACTTCTTGCTTCATTGTTGAGTAGAGCAACGGCCTCAACCTATTTTGACACATAATCAATAGCTACCAAGATATAGGTGTTTTCACAAGAACTTACAAAGGGACCCATGAAGTCAATACCCCACACATCGAAAATATCAATCTCCAAAATGGTGGTGAGGGGCATTTTATTTTTCTTTGAGATTCCACCGGCCCTTTAACATTCATCACAACGTTTGATGAGATCACTTGCATCCTTGTAAAGAGTGGGCCAATAGAAACAGCAACTTAACACTTTGGTCGTCATTCTTGCTCCACCATGGTGACCACCATATGGCGAAGAATGACAAGCCCCAAGAATTTCACATTGTTCCTCCTCCGGTACACATCTTCTAATCACTCCATTCGTACAAATCCAGAAAAGGTACGGTTCATTCCAATAATAGTCTTGACAATCTCATTTGAGCTTCTTCCTTTGGTTTGAAGAGGACTCATCCGAGATGATACCACTCACAAGAACATTTGCTAGATCCGCAAACCATGGCACCTTTTTTATTGAAATGGCTAAGATTTGCTCATCGGGGAAGGAATCATTGATTTCAAGGCCATCATGCGGCCTCCCCTCCTCCTCCAAACGAGACAAGTTGTCCGCCATTTGGTTTTCACTTCCTTTTCGGTCTTGGATGTCTATGTCAAACTCTTGCAACAAAAGCACCCATATCATCAACCGGGCTTTGAAATATTTCTTGTTCATAAGGTAACGAATTGCTGCATGATCCGTGTGGACAATCACTTTTGCACCCATCAAGTACGGGCGGAACTTCTCAATAGCAAACACAATGGCAAGGAGCTCTTTTTCTGCCACAGTGTAATTGACTTGGGCATCATTCATTGTCTTACTAGCATAGTAGACCGGATTAAAGATATTGTTGATACATTGCCCCAAAACTGTTCCAACCCACATCACTAGCATCACACATGAGCTCAAAAGGAATGCTCCAATTCAGGTGGTGATAATGGGAGTAGTTGTCAACTTGAACTTGAGCAATTCGAATGCTCTCATGCAATCATCATTGAAGTGAAATTTAGCATCTTTCTCCAAAAGCTTGTACAAAGGGTTCACCACCTTGGAAAAATCCTTTATGAAATGACGGTAGAACCCCGCGTGACCCAAGAAACTTCTCACGCCCTTCACGGATGTTGGAGGTGGAAGTTTAGAAATCACCTATATTTTTGCCTTGTCGACCTCTATTCCCTTCTTTGAAATTTTGTGGCCAAGGAAAATACCCTCCTCGACCATGAGATGACATTTCTCCCAATTCAGTACCAAGTTCGTTTCTTCACACCTTGCCAAAACCTTATCCAAATTTGCCAAGCAATCATCAAAGGAATCCCCTACTACCGAAAAGTCATCCATGAAGACTTCAAGGTAGTCCTCTACCATATCTGTAAAGATCGCTATCATACACCGTTGAAAAGTTGTTGGTGCATTGCATAAGCCAAATGGCATCGGCTTGAAAGCGAAAGTGCCATAGGGAAAAGTGAAGGTTATTTTTTCTTGATCTTCCGGGGCAATAAGGATTTGATTGTAGCCTGAATATCCATCTAGAAAGCAATAGAACGTCCGGATGGCTAACCTATCAAGCATTTGGTCAAGAAAGGGTAATGGGAAATGGTCTTTCCTTGTGACTTTGTTTAGCTTCTGATAGTCCATACACACTCTCTACTCGGTCACTGTTCTTGTTGGAATCAACTCGTTCTTATCATTGGTGACCACAGTTATACCCCCCTTATCATTGGTGACCACAGCATTGCACCGGAGAAGTCCACAAACTGTCAGAAATGGGGTAGACAATCCCGGCATCCAACCACTTTATGATCCCCTTTTGACCACCTCTTGCATTGCTTCATTGAGTCTCCTTTGATGTTCAATTGAGGGTTTAGAATCTTCCTCCAAATTAATCTTGTGCATGCAAAATGCGGGGCTTATTCCTCGAATATCCGCCAAAGTCCACCCAATAGCTTTCTTCCTCTTGTGGAGCACCGCCAATGTAGAGTCAACATGCGCGTTAGTTAAACAAGAGGAAAGAATAACTGGTAAAGTAGAACAAGGGCCAAGGAATGCATACCTGAGATGTGGAGGCAATAGCTTCAACTCCAAGATATGAGGCTCTTCAATTGAAGGCTTTGTAGGAGGAGTTTTCCTATTTTCAAGATCCAAAGAAAGTTTGCGATGTGCATAAGTTTATGACCACATCCCTTTCAAAGAATTTACACATTCCATGAAGCCATCCATTTCCTCATCATCAAAATTTAGCAAAACGGCCTCCAACATGTCACCCACATTAATCGTGGCACTTGTATCATCAATAATCACATCGGTCACTAAGTCCACAAACGAACACACTTCATTGCTACTCGGTTGCCTCATAGATTTGCACACGTGGAACACCACCTTTTCATCACCCACACGGAAAGTGAGTTCGTCGACTTCCACATCAACAAGAGCCTTTCCCGTAGCAAGGAAAAGTCTACCAAGAATAATCGGTACCTCATAGTCCACTTCACAATCAAGAATCACAAAATCCGCCGGGAGAATGAACTTGTCAACCCGAACCAATACATCCTCAATCACCCCCAACGGTCTCTTCAGTGTACGGTCGGCCATTTGTAATCTCATAGATGTGGGTCTTGGTTGCCCAATTCCCAATGTTTTAAAAACCAAATAGGGCATCAAGTTGATACTCGCCCCAAGGTCACAGAGAGATTTTGCAAATTCGGCACTTCCAATGTGTACAAGGAATTTAAAAAGCACTGGGATCTTCCAACTTTGGAGCCATCGAATGCACAATTTCACTCACTTGGTGAGTGACTTTGATAGTTTCAAAATACATCGATCTCTTCTTTGTCACCAAGTCTTTCATAAACTTAGCATATCCGGGCATTTTCTCTAAAGCTTCAACTAATGGCACATTTATAGAGAGAATCTTCATCATATCAATGAACTTTACGAATTGATTCTCGCCATTTTTCTTGGCAAGCCTTTGAGGATAGGGAGGAGGTGGCTTAGGCAATGGTTCCTTAGCCGTTTTTGATATGTCAATCACATGATCCCTAGGCGGGTTCACATTCTCTTGAGTCTCTTCCAGCGTGTCATCAATATCAATCTGCACTTCATCATTTGCTTGCACCACATTGTTCGGGATCTCCTCTTCTTCTACCACTTGCTCACCATCCACAAGTTGCATTCCCACCTTTTCCACTTCTTGTAGTAATTACCATGACATGCCTCATAGTGTTCCCACCCTTCGGGTTCACTACCGTATCATTTGGTAGTGCCCCTTTAGGACGAGAATTTAAAGCTTGAGAGATTTAACCCATTTGCACTTCTAAGTTATGGATTGATGTGTTGTGTGAAGCAAATTGGACATCGGAATCGGTATTCTTCTCTATCATTTGCTTGAACATGTTCTCAATACGACCTATTTCATTGTTGGAGAAACTAGGACCATGAGAAGGATATATAGGTGGGTTGCTCGGTTGTTGGTACATCGTGGGCCTTTGAAAACCCGACCCCCGATTTCCTTGGTTGTAGTTCCACCCGCCTTGGTTGTTGCCTCCCCAATTTTTCTGATTATTATTGTTTTGCTAATTCCCTTGGTTATTGCTTCCACTCCAATTGCCTTAATTGTTTCCACTATTCCAATTGCCTTGATTGCTAGAATTCCAATTGCCTTGATTATTCGAAGGTCTCCATTGTTGTTGACTAGGGCCTTGGTGGTTGTTTCTTTGACCTTGAAAGTTGTTCACATATTGGACCTCTTTATCTTGATCATTTTAAGAATCGCCTTGATCAAACCCACTATCATCTTGCACAAAATTATCCATTCTTTGTTGCACTTGTGGACTTCTTGGTCTTCTTTTGTTTACCATCATATTGACTCCCTCCATAGCATTGACTTGCCTTGGGTTTTGCACTTGTTGAAGTTGAGCCTTCGCCAATTGGTTCATGGTGGTTGTCAACTCGACTATTGCTTGCATGTGGTTATGTAACTCTTTATGAAGAAGAATCACATTTGGATCACCTTGTGGGATATTGGCTCTAGATTGCCACGCCGATGAAGTATCTGCCATTTCATCCAAAACCTCACACGCCTCCACATAAGGCGTAGTCATGAAGTTCCCACCGGCAAGTTGATTCACTACACATTGGTTGGTGGTATTGATCCCCCGATAGAAAGTTTGTTGAATCATGTTTTCCTTCATATCATTGTTAGGGCACTATTTCACCATTGTCCTATATCTTTCCCATATCTCGTGTAGTGTTCATTAAGCTCTTGCTTGAATACTAGAATTTCGTCCCGAAGAATAGCCATGTGCCTGGGAGATAAGTACTTTGAAATAAATTTCTCCGCAAGTTCATCCCACGTACGAATGGAATAATTTGGCAAACGTTCAACCAATCTAAAACTTTACCCCGTAGAGAGAAGGGAAAAAGCCTTAGCCTCAAAGCATCCTCGGAGACATTTGTTTGTTTTCTTCCCCAACACGTATCAACGAACCCCTTCAAATGTTTATATGCATTTTGACCCGGTACACCCGTGAATAACCCTCATTGCTCGAGCAAAGTGAGCATCACATTGGTTATTTGAAAGTTTTCCACCCTAATACGGGGTGGGACTATAGCACTTGCATACCCTTCATTCGGCAACACCTGGTGTGGATCCGCTCGTGGTGGAGGTGGGGGTGGAACGGGCATATTGTCTTGAGGCGGTCAGCCTCATCTATTGGCTTGAGGTTCAAGAGGGACCTCATCCATTGCATCATCATCAATGTCCACACACCCCACGGCTATGTTTCCGAACTCGTTGTTTGCCATTAATGCACCTACAATACTCACACGTCAGTAACAAGGAAGGAAAAGAAGATATTTCAAAAATACACCTAAATATATAGCTAACACCGCTTTTTAGCTCCCCTGCAACGGCGCCAAAAATTGATCTCGTCCAATTTCACTCCTCTATTTGAGGATATGAAAACGGTCGATGCAATGGTAATACCCAACAAGGAGTCGGGGTCGATTTTCCACAGGGAGCTATGAATGGGTCTTAGGGATATATATTATAGTGTATGAACTTGAATTATCTCAAATTGCACTTCCACAAAATTTGGTAGTTTCTAGGTCTAATTTTAAAATTTTAAACTAAGAATTTAAACTAGGAAATTATTTTTTCTTGTTTTTCAAATGATATAAAAGGCCTAGGGCTATGACCTTCACCTAGGTGTTCTCTTAATGGGTTGTAAGCCTTAAAGCTTGTTTTATTGGTCGGGGTGTATTATAGCCATCAACACTCAAATACCCACTCAATACCTCTCGGTCAGAGAGTGATTTTGCCCAATTTGGATTTCTCAAGTCCAAATGGGTATTGAACAAAGCAGGTGATAATAAGCTCAAGTCGGGTTTTACTATCTCTAGATTCAACCCTTTAATTGAGTTTATCAATCTCTCGATTGACCCAATTCCGTGCTAGCCAAGTTTTTCTAGACTAAGTCTCTCTTTCTCAAGTAGAGACCCAGTCAATTAGGCATGAAATAATATTTGTAACTATTAAATCTTCAATTAAAAGCAAGAACAAGGCTAGTGAATCAACACCCAACCATAAACAAGTAATAAGTCAAACAACCATCAAGTTCACACACTAGGATTGGGTCACAACCCTAGTGAAAATCTAGCTAATCATGCTTAAATTAGAAGATAAAGAAGAGAAACTGATAATTAAAACCATATTAATCACTAAAATGATAAAACTAATATTCAAAAGCTCAAAATAGCTAAAACTACTAAAAGAAGCAAAGTAAACGGCTGCTGATGTCAAAAGTTTCAAAAGTTGCCCTAAAAAAGTGAAACTATTCTATTTATACAGTGCTGGAATTTTCGGACAAAATTACCCTTTCGGAGGTTCTGCGGCCGCACAATTTCATGTGCGGTCCGCACTTTTCTTCAGCTTGGTACGATTGGACTTTTGCGGCCGCACTATTCTGAACCGCGGCCGCATCTCTCTCTTTCTGCGGTCCGCATATTTCTGAGTGCGGCCGCACATCTCTCTTTCTGTGTCCCCACATTTCTGAGTGCGGCCGCACATGGCTCTTCTGCGGACCGCACAAATGCAGTTGCGGCCGCACAGCTGATCTTCTGCGACCGCACAATAATTGTGCAGTCCGCACTTCCTTTTAGCGTGAAATGAGAACTCTCTGGACTTTTGATCTTGCTTAGCTTCTGCGGCCGCACATTTCATATGTGGACTGCACTTTGAACTTGTCTCTGATAAGCTTGCCTTCACAATCTGCGGCCGCAGATGATATTCTGCGGTCCGCACTTTGAGCTTCTGTGCATGTTTTTGTTTTTGAGTTCAGATCACTCCTTCATGAGTTGGATTTCATCTTAGTAGCTCATTTTTCAATACTCCTGCAATTAAGCATATTGTATTAGTTTTTGGGAATACAATTAAACGTTTTTGGGCTGAAACGAAAGCTAAAAGGCGCTAATAAGTAGTCTAAATCCCTACTTATCACCCCTACCCCAAATACCCAACATTTTCAGGATTTTATTTTCTTCAGGAAATTAATTATTCTTCTAAAGATTCACACAAACCTAAACGAACTAATGTGCTTCTTCACTTCTTTACACAAAACAGTGTTGAAATTGGTGCTCTATAACTAAAAAGAAAATACTTTTTTTTGGTTGAAAAAGAAAGTACTCTTTCTACAATATGAAAATAAAGTACTCATTTTGTTCACAACAACAACAAACCCAGTAGTTTTTCACAAGTAGGGTCTGGGGAGAGTAAGATGTACCCAGCCTTACCCTTACCCCTGGGAGGGCAGAGAGGTTATTTCCGATAGACCATCGGCTAGAGAACGACTGAATAAAAGGTAATTGTAACAAGTAGGAATAACAGCAAGATAAAATAAGATCGAATCCAAGAATGCAATCAAACTCTAAGTAGTAATAGCCATCTATGAATAAAAGATATCATACTAACACTAATTCTAGCGAACTGAGTAAGACAAAGAGAAACGCTCGACTACCTACGAACCTTCTACCCTAGTATTTGACCTCCACACTCTCCTGCCTAGGGCCATGTCCTCAGTTAGCTCCAGTTGCGCCATATACCGCCTAATAACCTCTCCCCAAGACTTCTTAGGCCTACCTCTACCCCTTCTGCTGCCCACCGAGACTAACCGTTTGCACTTTCTAACTGGGGCTTATATACTTCTTCTTTTAACATGCCCGAACCATCTCAACCTCGCATCCCACATCTTATTCTCCACAGGGGCCACTCCTACCTTTTCCCGAATAACTTTATTCTTAATCTTATCCAATCGGGTATGCCCACACATCCACCTCAGCATCCTCTTCTCAACTACTTTTAGCTTATGGGTATGAGAGTTCTTGACCGGCTAACACTCTGCTCCATACAACATAGTCGGTCTAACTACAACCTTGTAGAACTTACCTTTAAGTTTCAGCGACACATTCTTATCATACAAGACACCAGAAGCGAGCCTCCACTTCATCCATCTTGCTCCGATACGATGCGTGATATCTTCATCAATCTCCCCGTTACCTTGTATTATAGATCCAAGATACTTGAAACTACCTCTCTTGGGGATGACTTGCGTATCAAGCCTCACCTCCATATCCCCTTCCTAGGTACTGTTGCTGAACTTGCACTCCACGTATTCCGTCTTGTTCCTACTCAACTTGAAACCCTTAGACTTTAGGGTCTGCCTCCAAATCTCCAGTCTCTCGTTAACACCACCCTGCGTCTTGACAATTAAAACTGTCTCATTATCAAATAACATACACCATGGCACCTCACCTTGAATGTGTCTCATCAATGCGTCCATTGCCAAGGAAAATAGGAATGGACTAAGAGCTGATCCATGGTGCAACCCCATCATAACCGGAAAGTGTTCTGAGTCTCCTCCCGCTACCCTAACCCGAGTCTTAGCTTCATCATACATGTCCTTAATCACCCTAATGTAGGCTACTAGGACCCCTTTAGCCTTTAAGCATCACCAGAGAACCTATCTCTGGACTTTGTCATATGCTTTCTCTAGGTCAATGAACACTATGTGCAAGTCCTTCTTCATCTCCCTATACCGCTCCACCAATCTCCTCACAATGTGAATGGCTTCCAAAGCCGAACGTCCTGACATGAAACCGAACTGGTTCTCAGAAAAGTACTCATTTTGTTGAATTGAAAGAAAATACTTTTTCTACATCATGAAAAGAAAGTACTTTTTTTGTTAAAATAAAAAAAATCTTTTTATAAATCATAAAAAGAAAATACTCCTTTGTTGAAATGAAAAAAATACTCTATCTATAACATAAAAAGAAAGTACTATTAATAGTATTTCTATTTAGGATGGTGGGAGGTCGGGGGTGGGGGTGGGGTGGGTAGGTGCGGGTGTGTGGGTGGATTGGTGGGATGGGGAATAGAATAGGGAAGGTTCAAAAAGAGTTTTGGAAAATATTTTTCCTTCTTTTGATAAGGAAAACATTTTCCTCCAATTGGAGGAAAACGAGTTCATGAGAAAAATATTTTCTAAAATATTTAAGCCAACCAACCAACCATGGAAAAATTAAAAAATATTTTTCGGAAAATATTTTTCTTTGTCCCAAACACACCCTATTAATCATCTCATTAATAAGGATAAAATAAAAGTTTAAAATTAAATTATTTTTAATTATAAAAAATATCATTTTTTTTCCTGAAGCAGATTAAAAAAATTGCATCGTATGAATTGACTAGTGGGGTAGCCCGAGCTTTGCCGGGCCCATCGTGAACAAAGTATGTTGTTTCGCTATGCATTGTTAACCTGATTCTACCCGTAACATCAGTGAAGAGTGGTCTTATTGAAGTTTTGAGACCCATTTGGACTCTCCATTAACTCTCAAATGCAGCCTTTAGACGGTAAATTGCTTTTACTATTTCTTCAAATTTATAACTGGATTTGAATTTGATACAGACCTTTAAAACAGAAAATAAAGCAAGACAACATATATGTGAAAGATTGTTATTTTAGTACACTTCGTAATAAATAAAGTAATACTAATATAATTTTATCGGCAAAAAATCTGCATGAACTCTTGCTTTAAATAGACTATCCTTTCATAAAATTAGTAGGTAAAACTGCTAGTTAATATATACTGAAATTTTTATTAATGGACCCCATAATTCTCAATTTCATGATTTTTCTGAATTCATAAGCGCAAGATGTGCATTTTCTATCTTTTTGTCAGTCTTACATTATTTATCTTATTAAAATTTTCGGATAAGAAACGATGTTAATTTTGAAATTCTACAATTAGAAAATCACAAGTTGTATACGAACTTGGTAGGGTTAACATGGGGACTAAAATTTGATGTATTTCATATTTAGTTTCTCCTACTAATTAATTTAATTATATTGAACCCTCTATACCCAAATAAATTATCTAATACGTACTCATTTTGAAAGTATTATTTCACCAAAATATTAAAAATTTATTGTCTTCATTCGATCTGTATCTATTGCATCTTTCTTTCTTCTTGTTCTGATTAGAGATAAACAAACCTGCCGTGAATATGGGTCTTAGTAGAGAAAGTGAGAAACCAAAATAAGTCACCATGAGATTTCATAGTCATAGTTTTATATCATCAACTCGCTGTAAAAGTACTTTTTAAATAAGAATTAAATATTAATACTGTGACTGAGGCTTTTAGAATTATAATCAGTTTTGATATAATACCCTCAATATATGTCCATGTATATATACAAAGAATGCAACATCCATTGCAAAGTGGCAAAGCAATGCTGCGATTCCTATACGTGTGTTCTCACTAAGAGAAAATTATTTAATGTCAAAATCAGACATCTAGCACATGGATCAAATATATTGTAGATATTGAGATAAAGAATCCAACTTGTTGCGTTTTATTTAACTTTTATACCTTTAAATATCATTTACAAATGAAATGTTTATGTGCATCTACATCACTTAAATGATAATTTTTCGCTTGAGAAAAAAGTGATGCAAATCTTGAATTGTTTCTAAGCTGAATATAATGTCTTTATCCTCTCTTTTTTTCACTATTTTATATTCTATTTATTTTCTATTTTTGTTGAGATTATATAATACAAAATACAAACATCTCTTGTGCAATCAAGTTTAAACATTAATTAGCAATTTTTTAATCGTTCATTTCAAAATTATCTAACAAAAAAAAAAGATTTTTTATGCTCGAGAAACCAAAAGAAAAAAGAGTTGAACAATCTCCAATCTTTTTATATACTTAAAGAGTAATGATGAAAGTATTAATAAGCTCTCCATTATTCTCCCTTATAAGAAGAACAAATAAAGATTTGAGCAATTTTTTTAAATAAAAAAAATTTAAAGCAGATATATTTTTCTATTATATAGAAAAGGAAAGATGGTCAACCAAGGGCATATATGTCATTTCAGAAAAATTCCTACATTGTTTGCAATTCTTAAATGCAAATTGTCATTGATACGCGTGGATCCCACATTCCCATAACCACAACACTCCTGGTTTAGTCAACTAGAAGTTTTCACAGAGAAAAACGTAAGATTTAAATAATAGAGCAACAAAAAGAAATATCGGTAAATATTTACAAGATTTTCGTATTTACCATACTATTTTAAAGCAATTTAAAAATTAAAATTAAAAGGTTTTCATCTATCCACACTGTTTGAAAGCGATTTCAAACTAGAAAATTTCATATTCAAAAGTAATTTTAAAAACTATAGTTTATTAAATTTCAAAAGTTAATTTAAGTGATGAGATTTGTTCATACTTTATTAGGGGGCTATCTCTTATATGCTTAATTGATGTAAAAATTTAATCTACTTTGTTTGAACTCATTCTTCCCTGGTAAGTTTTTAACTATCAATAAATTATCCTAAACATTATTTGTTATAATTTTTATATTATTTCATTATGAAAATTAACATATGATAAATCTATAGAAAAATAAAAATATTTCTCTTATCTCCTTAATTAAGAAAAAAATTAAAATCCCTATAATAATTTATATAGACTTCTATCAAATGTTTAATATTTTATCACCAGTTAACATCATTTTAAACGAGTTGTAATAAAATATAATTTGAACTACTATATTGAATTACTACAATTTATATCATGTTAATATTTGTTTAGTGCCTTTGGTTCTCTTTGTTTGAAGTAGTAAATTGCCTCTTTAGGGATGCAAGTCCCCTTGAAAGTTCTCTTTATTTAATGTACTAAAAATTTCTCTTGATTTTGTTGTATACAAGATATGAAATAAAATCATAGTAAGTTTTTTTCATCTTTTATCGTATTGTAAAGAATGATGTTATTCGTGTTAACTTTCATCAAGTAGCTGATTGTTCCCACTGTTGAAACTCTTGCGAAACCAATTTGGATGTATTCAAGAATAGTTTACAGATAGATTGGTAAGCTTCTTATTCTAGAAATTTTGTTAATATAGATGACACTTGTAGCTTTAATGTATTCTCTTGCAAAATATTCAAATACATTGGAAAAATAATACCATTGAAATTAAATTTTCAATTTGATATTTATGTTTGATATGGATGTTAAAAATGAATATTATAGCACATATATTTTTTTATGTTAATTGGAGCAACTTAATCAGATTATAATTTATAGTTTAATTTTAAGTAAATTATTAAAATAAACTAATTATAAATTGTGACCCCAATATCATTCTCTACCCGTGATTAAATGGATATAACGAGGATCGATTTATTTATCAAAAAATTAATTAGGCCCTGACAAACAATAATTTTAAGACTACAATGTTGGTCCCGTATACGGGCCTTTCCTCATCTAGTATATATATATATATATATATGTGTATTTTTGTCGGTTGTTCATGGATTTAAATTTAATAAGGAATGATTTTTTCTTTGTTAGTACAATTTAAAGCTTCTATAAGTAAATAGAGTCATCTTTATAGAAAAATACACTACGTCCAAAAGGAGTGTAAAAGCATAAAGGCGGCAACTTGCAAGGATGAAGTCAGCTGGGGCCACAAGATCAGGAAAGCCAAAAATCTCACAAAGGGCACACGGGTAATTAGACAAACATAAGTAGGTCTTTTGTTCAGACGGAGGAGTAGTACAAAAGTCTGGTACAACAGACTCAAAAGTAATAATTCGCGAAATTCCAGAACTATCCCTAGGTCGGCAAGCAGGCATGTTGTCTGCTTATTCCCCTTCTAATAAGTAGTAAAATACAGAGGGAGTAACAAATAGTGGAAGATACTTGTCCTTTTGCTAGTGGCCTTTTCATTTATAAAGATGTAAAATATACCCCTCACCGTAGTAGGAATGCTGTGCTTCACATGGGGTTGCATGTGGCAATTTAAAAAAGCCAATTAACAGTTGTAAAGTATATTTGATCTAGACTTTTCTGTTTCGCATGACCTTTATTATTATTTTCTGAAGAATCATATTAAATTTTAAAAGGACAGATAAAAGGAGGTTTACTGATATTCCCTCCGTTTCAATTTATGTGAACCCATTTGATTGGACACGAAATTTAAAAAAAAAGAGAAGACTTTTAAATTTGTGGTGTAAAATGAGGCACATATATTTTGTGTGACTATAAATCATTGCATAAAGGTAAATTGTTTCCAAATAGGGAAGTGGTCATTCTTTTTGGCACGGACTAAAAAAAAAATAAGTTCACATAAATTAAAACGGAGGGAGTATATCTTAACCTGGAGGAAATCTGCAGGGAGTTTAATTTACATATTTGCTATGAAATACATTAGCATATTGATTTGTAGATTTAACCATCACGAACATTAAGTAAAACTGTCAATTATATTTTACAAAAGGCAAAGGTCCAAATATGTCTCTGCATTTTCGAAAATGGTCTAAAAATATCTCTCGTTATATTATTGGGTTATCTATACTCATGCAGTTATACTTTGGGTTTAAATATACCCCTCATTTAAACGGAGGGACATGTGTCATCGTCCTGTTGGCCAATTCTAAATATCTCCTAATTAATTAAAAAGAATCATTAACCATATCCGAAAAATAATTTTCTAAAGCAATTTTTTTTTTGTAAGAACTAGAAAAAACTGTAATTTTTTTTTACTAAAAACAAAAAAAAACGAAAATATTTTATTTTTCGATTTTTACAAAAAAACTGATTTAAAAAAAAATTGAAAAATATTTTCTAAAATAATATTTTTGTAAAAACTGAAAAAAAAAATTCTAAAGCAATTAAAAACGGGAAAAAACTGAATTATTTTTACTAAAAACTGAAAAAATCGAAAATATTTTTTCCAATTTTTAGAAAAATATTGCTTTAAAAAAACTGAAATATAATTTCTAAAGAAATTGTTTTTGTAAAAACTAAAAAACAAAAACTAAAAAGCAATTTCTAAAGCAATGTTTTTGTAAAAACTGAAAAAATAAATATTTTCTTTTTTTTTCAGTTTTTAGTTAAAAATAATTCAGTTTTTTCCAATTTTTAATTGCTTTAGAAAATTATTTTTCAGTTTTTTTTAAAGTAGATTTTTTTAAAAACTGGAAAAAAGAATTTCAGTTTTTTTCAATTTTTGCTTTAGAAAATTACTTTTCGGGTATGGCTAATGGGTATTTTTAATTAGTTAGGAGATATTTAAAATTGGCCAACAGGACGATGACACGTGTCCCTCCGTTTAAATGATGGGTATATTTGATCCCAAAGTATAACTACAGGGTATAGATAACTCAATAGTATAACGAGTGGTATTTTTAGATCATTTTCGAAAGTATAAGGATATATTTGAATCTTCGCCGTTTTACAAATGACATTACAAAATCTTGTTATCGCCCACTCTTTCGTTAAAGTGGTTGAGGGAGTTTTTTTGGTAATTAAAGAATTTCAATTACCAAAATAATATGTACAGCTCAAACATAAACAAAATCAGAATCTAAAGTTGAAAAGCAGTCCCAACTTTCCCTACTTCAGAAAGCATCAACCAGTCAACTAAGTCAACTTTTCCTGAATTCACCTAAGTCTCATGGATGTTTACAAAGGATAAAAAATTAGGTGCTCTAATCTTTTTGCTGGACTTGAGCAAGAATAAGTGAGTAATATTAGCCTTTTTTTTCATACAAGTATTTCGTGTCATTTCACGAGCACAAATTTCTCTATTTATAGTTAAATTAAGGGAGATAAGATCCCCAAATCAAACTCCTATTTAAGGTGAATAAAGACTCCTTTTGATAGCTGCATAACGGTTGAGTATAAATGTTAGGATTCTCTCTAACGAATGCTCATTTAATGCTGCCTTATTCAACCGATACCTTGATTTCAAATTCTCCTATCCGATTTTAATATTTTTGGAACTCATACAACACCGGTCACATGCTTGTACTTGGTGTTAACTATTTGCTGACTCATATCCTACCTGTCTTAACTGCCATGTGTCAATTCGACAAACATCCACCTGTCATTCATTAATTTTACCTCATACAGATAGTCTCCCAACTTTTCGGTGACTTATCTTGATGTGACCGGGAAGTAGATAAGACCTCTTTTCTTGGTGGAAAAGTTCTTGAATGGTTTCTGACCTGTTGGTGAATATCCATCTTCTATTCGCCCGACCAGTATTCCTGCCGTAAAAGAGGATTGTGGTAGGAAGAATATTAAAGTTTGAGCTCCAAGTGAAGTGGAGAGGATTACATTCAGCAAACCAGGGTATATTTGCGTTTTCACTTACCCTTTCACTTTAAGACTTGGCAAGAAAATAGACTCAATCATCTTGGAGTTTTGCGGGAACTACCGAGTTTGTTTAGCTAAAATAGGACTGGCGATATGACGCACGATGGCTTGCTTTCGATTCCTGTATTTCCGGGCTTAGGAAAATCTTACTCTTGCTCATATGATCAACCTCTATGCCCCTAAGATTTTCTGTGGAGGAGTGATCAAACTCAGCAAATGTGGTCACTATGCCATCGTCACCAGTGTTCACGATGACTATGACCGTAGTTGGATGGAGAGGTTTGTTGTTGTCGCTCCCGGGGACATTTTACCGGCATCATCATCTCCTATTCCCGAATCTTGAAACTATACTCGTAAGCTTTCTCAATAACATTCTTATACTGTGTTAAAAGGAATTTTTTCTCTTTACTAAACTTTTTTTCTCTCATTTCAACCACCCGTTAGGTTCCTCCTAGGGTTGTGCATAATTTGGTAAATACCGAATTACCGCACCGAAATCAAAAATTTTGGTATTTGGTATTCGATATTTTGATATTCGGTATGGTATTTGGTTTAAGTTTAAAAAAATTAGTATTAGGTATAGTATTTGGTATTTTAAAATAAAATACCGAAATACCGATACCATACCGAAATATATATTATATTATACAATACACATATTATTAATTATAATATAAATATAAAAAATCTAAAATTTTACTTTTCTTTATTCTCCAAGTTCATCAACTAACTCTAAGCAAGTAACAAGATATTTCTATTGATCAAATTTATTTCTTTATGTACAGTTTTCTCTCTCTTGGTTGATATTTGCTGGTTTTGGACAAAACTTTTGTCAACAAACGTTTTTAGTTTTGTACTTTTGAGTACTTTAATTAAGAATATTACAGGCAATGACGCTATGCACTAATTAATATTCAAACTGAATAAACCGAAATTACTGAACCGAACAAACCAAAACCGAAAGGAGAAAAATCAAACCATACCGAATTTAATTAGGTACGGTATTGGTATAGCATCTTAAGAAATCGAATACCAAAAATACTAAACCGAAATATCTAAATACAGTATCGTACCGACCTACGAATACCCCTAGTTCCTCCAACAGTTGAGAACCTAACCCAAAGAGTTCTAAAAATTCTAGATACTTCCACACCTGACTCTCGTAAGTGGAAGAAACTTTCAAATAGGTTCAACTGAAAGGCTAAGAACCATGGTGAGAAAAACTTTCCCTTTCCTTTCTTAACCGTTAACTCCATGTAATATAAATTTTTTGACTTCTTTCGACAACATGTAGGCCTTCCAAAGGGATCTTCTGTCTGTCCCACCGTCGTAGTTTCACATAACCCGAAAGTGGCCCAACAATGAATTCAAGAATTCCTTGACCGAAAGAGGGATCGTGATACTGCTCTTGCTTCCGATGAGGGCACATCTTCCCTAAATCCACAGCCCAAGGGGAAAAAATGGAAAAGAAATCATACCTCAAAGGCTGAGGCCAAGGAAAAACCTCCAGTCATAGAAGAGATCCCAGAAAGACCGGCCACAGTAGTCCTTGATGAATATGAAATCGAGGACGATGATGAAGCGATTTCTCTTCAGAGAAGAAGAAAAAGAAGAACTCCCTTAGCTCAACCAGAGGACGTAGAAAGAGTCTTTATGGAGTTTGGCTTAGTTGAGAATGCTTAATCCCGCTTTCAGGCTCCAATTGTTGCCTCCGGTCAGAAGGGTTCCGCTTCTGATACTGCTCCAACTTATATTCCATCACCAGATCTATATCACCAGCTCCTGCCTCACCGTCGATTCCAACCGAACAAAAGAAAATGTGCGTTCCCTCCGCTAACCCGATAAATGGAACATAGTAAATGCCTTCCCGACATCCATCCGAAACCCTAATGGTAAACATAGTGTTACTTTTTCGGTTTCGGATGAATGTCATTTGCTTTCCAAGTCGGTGGAATATCCAACTACTTGAAGCCTTTGGCTTCGAATAAGGACAGGAGAAAAATGGGCGGTCTTTTCGCGGAATGTTTAATACTCAACAACATGCATGTTGCTGCTTAGGTTTCATCTCATTCTTCTCTTTTTCCTTTTCACTTGCTAACCAACATATTTGGTAACTTTAATCTTCGATTTTACAGACTAATCTCCTCGCCTCCGAGGGCTTATAGAAGATGATCTTGGAGAAAGAGGCACTTGCTCTAAGTCCTCGGAGACCGAAGAAGAAAATGAATATAGTGATGAAGATAAGGCCGAATGTACTGAACCTAATGCTGAAAAACCTTCATCTTCGAAAGATGTAGTGGAGACTTCTCATCCTCCATACGTTGCTGTTAAAGCAAATTAATGTATTTTTCTTCTTTTGTAATTATGTCGGAACCTCTATTAGGTTCGAAATCTTTTTCGAATAAAGACATCTTTTTTACTCAACTTCTGTGCAATGGATATCTTTTTGTTTTTCAATTGATAAAGTTTGGGAGTTTTTCTCATCCGGTTAACTTTAGTACCGAGAATTTATACTTCTGATTTTTACCTATTAATTATGAGGGTTTTATAAGAGAGAGCCTTTATATTTACGGTGCTCTTGAAGAGGACGTCTCCTGTTTATTCTGGTACTTGCATTTGAAGTTTAAGTAACATTCAAATGAAAAACACCATGTCATATCATTTGGACAAGAAATATCATTTAAGTAACTTTTATTTATTTCTTCTATTTTCAAAAGTACATTTATATGAGCAAAACATTTATACATTTGCTTAAGTAAATAAAGTTGCCAATACATGTGGCTAATGTGTACTACTTATTTCTATGGGGATGGTTATATAGTCTCTGGTCCTGACTCGAGATCTTTCATAGCAACTGAATTTTTAAGTTCAAGATGTAGTTCCCGGTTCTCGCAGCCCTCGGTTTCATTGATACTTTTAGTGCATTGATATACAATAGTTTTTTCCCCCAGTGTTCGGATGCAAAATATGAGAATTCGAACACTGGAGTTCTTGTTGCTATTGACGACCCTTCTTCGGAGTACGCTTTATGTTGCTGCCTCATTAAAACTTTGCCAGAAAAATTCATTTGGGACTAAAACTGGACGAAGGAGAAAAAAAAAGTACAGCGCATACATTCAGTACCATCAAGGATCTTCAACAGTAGTATTTTTTGAGTTGAGTCACGTTCCAGTTACTTGGTAATTTACTCTATTTTTATATTCTAGCTGATATGAACCTTTTACCGGTTATAGCTGAAATTTGGTAAGGTCCTTCCCATGTCAGTGTCAACTTCCCAGGATTGACTTCTTGGGTATTATAAGTTACCTTCTGTAAAACCAAATCTCCGATTTTGAAATAGCGAAGACTTGCTCTACGATTGTAGTAAGATGGTACAGTTAAATTTATAACGTGGTTTATAGACACGTGAATTAAATTGATCTGATAAAATAAAGCAATAAAAAATAAAATAAAATTAAATAAGAATAATTGAATAAAAGACAAGTCTCGGCCTTGAATTGAACTTCTCCGAAAACAAGAATAATATCAAGAGCTAAATTCTACCAGAACAATGTTTAGCAGAATAAGAGAATAATATTAGCCTTTTTTCATATAAGTATTTCGTGTCCTTGCATGAGTACAAATTTCTCTAATTATAGTTAAATTAAGGAAGACAAGATCCCCAGATCAAGCTTCTCTTTAAGATGAATAAAGACCCCTCATTATAGCTACATAACGGTTGAGTGTAAATACCAGGATTTTCTGTAACAGCTGCTCATTTAATGCTGACTTCTTCAATCGGTATCTTGCTTTTAAATTCTCTTATCTAGTTTTAATGTCTTCGGAACTCATACAACACCGGTCACAAATTTGACTCCTCTCCATTTTCCCAAGTTCTTACTTAGATAGGAGACACCTATACCATTTTAAAATTAATGGCCTAGATTTAATTAATTAAAACAAGGCATTAACCATGGTTAAGTAATAGATATTTCACATATAATTTTCAGAAAATTTTATATTCCCACCTACAAATTCCATTTTTGGCACCAAAAGTTACCCCAAAAAAAGTTTGCCAGCATGTCAATCCTTTTAAAAATTTAAGTTGCAATCTACCGTAGTATATTTACCTTTTCATTATTCTGGAGTTCACTATCCTTTAAAAAAATCTTTGAAATAATTATTTAAAAACTCATCTAATTTTAACCGAAAAATTAGATTTTATTCGTAGCAGAACCATGTATTGGAGAGCTTTGAATTATTATCGTTGTCTTACTTTATCCTTTTCAATGGTAGATTTGTGGTCACGTTTCAAAATTAACATATGAATGTTTCTTATTCATTTGGACCAATAAACCTTGGGATAAATTTGATTCATTTAGACATGCATATGAATACTACGAAAGGAAACGATGGTAGAAGTGGTTGGAAAGAAAATGTGATGGCCCGATAGGTCATCTTTTGTTTTAGAATCTAATTCTGCACTTTGAAGTCTTAAATACCTTATTTTAACTTTCTTCGATTTGCGTGCGCAGTCCGGGTATTTTTCCGGAAAAGCTTTATGTTAAAAACTAAGAAAATATGAATTTTTCGCCTTAAAATCTATTTGAGTTGGCTTCGATCAACGTTTTGAGCAAATGGACCCGGATTTATATTTTGACGGTCCCGGTAGGTCCGTATCGTGATTTGGGACTTGGGCGTATGCCCGAAATCGAATTCGGAAGTCCCTAACTCGAGTTATCGCACTTCGTTGAAATTTGAAAGTTAAAGGCTTAATGACTTTGAAATGTTTGGCCAATGTTTGACTTTTTGGATATCAGGTCCGTATTTTAGTTCCGAAACCCGGCATAGGTCCAATACTATATTTATGACTTGTCTGTCAAATTTGGTGAGAAATGGAGTTGGTTTGACGTGATTCGGACGTCCGGATGTGAAAATAGAAGTTTCAAAGTTTTCTTGAAAATTTCCTTTGATTTGATGCTAAATTCGTAGTTCTAGGTGTTATTTTGGAGATTTGATCGCGCGAGCAAGTTCGTATGATTCTTTAGACCTGTGTGCATAATTGGTTTAGATCCCCGAGGGCTCGGGTGAGTTTCGGATAGGCTACAAAGTGGATTGGACTTATAAAATATTGCTGGTGTGTCTCAGTTCTGGTGCAGGCCTCTGATCTCGCATTTGCGAGGTCATGCCTCGTATTTGCGATATGGCAACAAACCTATCAGTTTCGCATTTGCGAACATAACCTTCGCATTTGCGAAGAGACCCAGTTGCGCAATTGCGACCAGGTCATCGCTTTTGCGATAGGGACTGGGGGGAGGAGCTACTTCGCATTTGCGATTAATGGGTCGCATTTGCGATCAGGTCAGTTCGCATTTGCGAATAATTTATCGCATTTGCGATAGAAGCAGAGATGTGAAGATCTTCGCATTTGCGATTAATTCTTCGCATTTGCAGGGTTCACATTTGCGAACCCCAGGTCGCAAATGCGACATCTGCAACTGATCAAAATGGGACTTAGACATGATTTTGGTTCATTCTCTCAAATTTTCAAAACAAGAAACCCTAGAGGCGATTTTTCAAAGAACCTTTCTTCCCCAAATCATTTGTAAGTGATTCTAAACTAGTTTCTTTCAATCTTTCACTATATTTTCTAAGATTTTAACCAAAAATCTTGTGTTTTCATGGTGAAAATTGGGGATTTTGGGTAGAATTAGGGATTTTTATAAAATGGGGATTTAGACCTCAAATTGAGGTCAGATTCCAAAACAAATTACATAACCGGGCTCGTGAGTGAATAGGTGTTCATATTTCGTGACTTTTACCCGATTCCGAGACATGGGCTCAGGGAGGCTTTTTGGGGTAATTTTTTAATTTCTTGTTTTAGTTTTGATTTCATTAATTATATTAGTTTCTTACAGTTGTATTTATGGTATGTAATTGATTCTAGCTAGATTTGGGCCATTCAAAGTAGGATATTCGTGGAAAAGGTATTGTTACTGATTGATTGAGCTTGGTTCGAGGTATGTGGCTTGCCTAACATTGTGTGGGGGGAAATGTAATTAGGATTTAGTAGTGTTGTGATATGTGAACGTAGTGTACGTGAGGTGACGAGTACGTACACGGGCTATTTATTGTAAAATCTAATTTATTTTACTGAGTAGCAACCTATTTTTCCTTTAATTTGAGTTATACCATTTAAATGAGTAGTAGTATGTTTTCATTCTTAATTGAGCTATTCCAATATGTGTAGTTATTCTGTTTAGTCTAATATCGCATGTCTACGTGCTTTAATTGCTTATTTGAACTCTGTGAAACATACCTAGTTGATTTCCTACTTTTCCTTGTTCTTTATTAGTATAACTTTATATTGTAGAAATCTTGATATTAACTATTATATTTATCGATTTGAGTTGTGTATTTGCTTTTGAGACTACGAGGCGGTTCCTCGGGAGTTCTCCCAACACATTTACTTTTGAGACTACGAGACAGTATCTCGAGAGTTCTCCCTGCACATTTACTTTTGAGACTACGAGGCGGTACCTCGGGAGCTCTCCCTGCATATTTACTTTTGAGACTACGAGTCGGTACCTCGGGAGTTCTCTCTGCATATTTACTTTTGAGACTACGAGGCGGTACCTCGGGTGATCTCTTTGCTTATTTACTTTGGGACTACGAGACGGTAACTCGGGAGATCCCCTGCTGTTTATCCTTGTGTTGTACTGCAGTTTTTGCTCTGTTTTTCTTTTATTAAATTTTAGTCTCTTAATATACTGTTATATTCCCCTGCTTTATTTATTATATACCAGTGGGCCTGACCTGATCTCGTCACTACTCAACTTCTATACATGTTTTCGTGTGCAGATCCAGGTTCATCATACCAGCCTCACTATTAGTTGTGCATTTGCTGATGTTCCGGAGACTTCAAGGTACATCTGCTCGCGTCCGCAGACCTCGGAGTCCCCCTCTATTCTCCCCTATGTCATTTGCCTTATGCACTTCTTTTATTAGATTCTGGTGTATAGAGATACTAGTTTCCTTTTGTAGCTTGTGACTTATGATGTTTCGAGTTTTGGGAAGACTGTGTATTTATAGAGTATTGATTATTGTACATGCCGAGCGGCATTGTTACTAGTTATTCAGTTATCCACTCCTGTTAGTTGCCAAGTTTTACTTCCGTTTTGTTATTTTTCGCAATTTGTTAGGCTTATCTAGTCGTAGAGACTAGGTGTCGTCACGACGTTATACACAGGGAGTTTGGGTCGTGACAGAAAATTACTACAAGAAAGAAAGAAGGAATCCTGATAATCTGTAGCTATAATTGTAGGATTGCAAAATATATTATTTGGGAATGATTAAAAGACGAAATTAAATACTTTAACTATGGTTAGGACTTTATTTTATTGAATTAAATCTCATCCATTTGTATTTAATCATGACAAGTGTCTTCAATCTAAGTAGGAACTTTGAGAAATGGAGAGACTAGAAAATGAGGGGAGTTGGATCCACCGGTCACATGCTTATATCCGGTGTTAATTATTTGATGACTCATATCCTACATGTCTTTACTGCCACGTGTCAACTCGACGAGCGTACTTGTCATTCGTTAATTTTACCTCATACAGTTATCCCTCAATATTCTTTCAAAGTTGCATTTTTTCCAAAAGTATATAGTAAATAATTAGAATAATAATCTCTCCCCATAATATATGGTTACTTTTATTTCCACTTATCTCATTTTTGGCGTGTATGTATTTTACCTCTTCTAAAAATTTGTAACTGGAAAATTAGTTGGAATAATAATGCAAAAGCAAAAGAGGATGGTTCTCAACGACATAGTTCTCCTTCTTTCATCTTTCTGCTCATTTTTTAATTGTGTTTTCCCATTGCCGCCTCGTTTATTTCTTCAGAATAATATATACTATTCTTTGTGGATCACTAATTCAGCGGAATATTACTTTATTATACAAGTATTATTTTACTGATGAATCTTTTACTACGTATTAAATAAACAATATCCCTTCCTTTTCTTTGCCCCAATTTCCTAGCCAAAAGCACCACATTTTTTTACACCAACTCTCTCCTCTCCTCCAATTTCTCCCTGCTTGAAGTTTGCTTACTGAAGAGACACCAAAAATGGCTGATTTTGGGAACAATCTCATCAAAAATATAATACGAACTCGTAAGCTTTATTGTATATGATAAATATCTGTGATTGATCTGATTTTCTTTTTTGGGTTAATTTTCTTAACGAGTCACTTGCATTTATCGTCTTTAATGGTGTAATGACAGTTATTATGGCTCCAGTCTATACTACAGCAGGTTACATTGCATACAGAACTGGACGCTGGTACACTTCCTCTTATCTCTGATTTACTTGGTCTTTAATTATTGATATTTTTGGTTATGATTCTATAATATCTGGTTAAATATATTAGCTGCTTGATCTTTATGTAATTGCAATATGTTCCATTGGTCCATTTATTTATGTAATTGCAATATGTTATATTGCTCCATTTAAAGTGGGTAAGTTTGTTTCATATTTCAAGAGGAAATGATCCTTCAACTAGTGGCAGTAAAAGGGTTACTTGTAAAGAGGGATTAATTAAAACTACACATTTTAAGCACTTTAAAGTTTAAAGTATTCTAAACATTTTAGTATGAAGATGTTGGACTTAGCTGGTAGTATGAGCGACATTTGTTATCGTAAAGGGTTGGGGTGGAATAAATAAGATTCACCTTGAGTGTGAAAAAAAAATGATTGAATTTTAATGGATCTTACGCTACATAAATCTAAATTAGTGGAGACCACAATGGGAATACCGGATACTTGGTGGGGAAAAAATGAGTGACACTTGCTAGGATTTATGTTATTAATTTGAGTTGGTCAAGTGCGCTTAACGTGCCATCCCTTTCGATCTTGATTCGTGGTAGAGTTGGGCGCTATGGAGAAATTGGGAGAAAATTGATATAATAGATACTTTTAAGTGAGAGAGAATCTTAAGAGAGATATATTAGGATGTTTTAGATGAGAGATTTTCAAGAGAGATATATTAGGAAAATGAAAAGTTATAAATTTTAAAATAAATTATATTATATGTAATTTTGTATTAGTGATGGTACGAAATTTAAATAAATTATATTAAATTCCTCATAAAAAATAAAGTATCATACTTATTGTTTCTAGCTAGCAATGAGAAAAGTTAATAGCAAGGTGACCTACTCAAAGAGAATACAGTTTTTCTTTGAATAGTGGAAAGTCTCTCATTAGAGTAAAATTTGAGACTCTTTAATTTTAAGTTCAAATGTCATATTTGTTTATAGTCCATAATTTGATTGGCGCAATTCGTCTGGTGGCAGGTTTTATAATCATGAAATGAGGAGGCTCGCTATAGTGAGGTATGATCCAACATTATATTCAGTATCTTAAGTTTACGTTGTCATTTGTCAATAATGAATTGGCCATCTACTAATCAAGTACTTCAATTTGTTATTTTGATAGTGCTAACGAGACGGGATGGCTGGGAAGATCAAAGAACAACGATCAACCATCCAAACCACGCCCTTTCTGGATGTGGTGATTCCTTGTTTTTGACAATATAATGCAAGTGTGATATTTTTCTTCAACAATAATTTGGAATTACTACATCCTTCATCCAAGTTTTCGTTATCCAATTACATCAATGTGTCTAATATTTTCCTCGTATATATCTCAATTATAATAAATTATGTTGGATGGACCTTTTTAGAAAACTACCATTTATATTTTGACTACGTTAAGAAAAATTTTGAAAAAATAGTCCCCACTAGAATTTTAAAGAATGCTGCCAGAATTTTCATCCACAATGCTAACAATTCTGGCGGCATGCTTCAAAATTCTGATGGTGTGCTTTAAAATTCTTAAGCGAGGTTATTTTCCCATAAGAAAATTAACAAGGTCAATTAAAAGGTGACACTAAATAATTCTATTTGTACAAATCGCCCATAGATCGGACCTAAAGTTGGCCCAAATAATGATTCCCAAATGTGATCAGAGAAGAATTATGTAAAGGAGGGGACTTTGCTCCTCAACTGTGTGTTTCTAGTACTACTTTTTGAGATGCTAGGACATTAGACTTAAACTTAGGTCTTTTAAAGTGATCTAAAGCATAAGTTGATCATACGAAAAGAAAGAACTTTTTTCCAGAAAAGTCCATAACTTCAACACTGAATTTCACTAATTAATGTAATTACAACAACATTAATCCTAAAATACAACATAAATGCCCTGACAACATACTAATTAACATAAAATTGTCTCATAAGATGTGACAATTATTGTCTTGCTTACCACCTACTTCATAGGTTTCCTTATTGCTAGTTGTATCCTCTTGCTTTGCAGCTGCCTCTATTTCCATGTTAGCAATTTTAACCTCAGGTTCAGTTTGAGTAGTACTGGGCTCAAGCACAACTGGTTCAACCCAAACCAGACTCTCCATATAAGAAGTCACATAAGGAACCCCTATTCCATTTGCCCAAATACCAAAATCCTCAAATTCTTCATTTTTCGGATCATATAAAAACACATTCTTATTTATATACACAATTGCCTCTGCACCACCATCCAACACTCGCAATGGAATTATAGGACCCGACAACTCCTCGTCCAACCTTGTCACGTACAATTTTGTCCATGTCTCTTCGACCGCATACTCTTTCATTAACCATACCTCGATATCTAGACAGTTATCGACAGACGAACTCGATTTTGCACAAACAGAGAGCGATCCGTGCAACGGGCTAATACAATTGGCTTCGCGTTCGTGAGGATTTGGCAACCAAAATTCCTGAAACACCTCTTTAGCCACATTGAAAGAAAGTATAGGCAATCTCCTAGGCCTAATCTTGCCAAATTCGCGTTGTGTTAGCCAATGTATGCATCCGTTGAAAAAAACCGTGTCACCGCGGGCATAATAATATTGTGAAGGAAAACGATCGCCGATTTTTTTCCACGAATCTTGTTTCAAGCTGTAAACCTCCACCTCAGACCATTGTTTCTTTTCGTTCTTTAATCTATCGTCAATGTAAGTAATTTTTACTAATTTGTGATCGGTCGTACCGTCAAAACCGAATCCGAAGTTAGGAGAGTGCCTTTGACGGTCTGGAGAGAAGGTAGAATCAGGCAACGTCCTGCATTTTCTCATTGAAGGATTCCATAAATTGATTTCTTTTTTACCGTGCAAGAAATTTGTAAGGTAACAAATTAAACCGTTACAATAGCCAACCAAGTCGTACGTGCATGGCTTAGTGTTAGTTATAGGGAAACCGGGATGAATAAGCTCCTCACTTGGACTACCAGCGTAACACCAAGATCGAAGACCTTCGTTGGGATATAATTGATACACAACTTGGAAAAGTCTCAACTTTCTGCTAACAATTTCCATGTTCATTCTATGCGCGTTCATGAAAATTGGATCGTCGATTAGAGAACACCAGGATTTACAGACACATCTAAATCGCGCAAGAGCTTCCACTGATAAGTGCACTAGAATCTTGTTGACGATTTTTTGATCTGTGAATAATGATTTCTCCATTTTATTCGTCACATTCGTAAAACAATTGATGGCTACAATGGTAGGATCTTTTGGAGTAATATTTGAATTAGAAAGAGCATATGAACGATAGTTAAGAACGAACAAATTAAGCATAAGGGTAAATCAATATGGGATCATGCAGAAAGAAGCTTGGTTGACAAATCCTAAGAAAGCTGTGGAGAATACTGGTTTTGCTGAATTTTAGCTTTCCTTGTTTAAGTTTGAGAAAATGTTTCTTGATAGCCATTACCTGGGGCTATCATATTAATTTCTTATTGTATGACAAATGTAAGGAAGGCAATAATTTCGAAATTAAATTTGCTAATTCATTATTATTGTACCCCAAAAAAAAACCTTTTGGAGGAAAGCGGTAATAATTCTACGAAAATGCTAAACATATTTAAAAGGGCATATATTCTAGATTGTTTATGTTTACCCTCAAAATCGGATAATAATAAAATTTGTAAGTGATTTTAAGGATACGCGAATTAATTTGATACAAAGCGATAGATTAAGTCAAATTGAACAAACAAAGATAAAATAGATTCAAACCACACGAGGAGGATAGTTCTAGCCTTATTGAAATATTAAAATATTTACCCTCGATCCGGGCTCGCTATGGCCAGCACTGATGAACAAAAGAAAGAGCTAATAACAGAAAAAATAATAATGTATTGCTTTGGATTGCGTGTTACAGTGTGCCCTTTGAATAAAAATCATCTCCTCTATATAATAGGAGACTTTCATCCCTAGTACAATTCTAAAAAACGTAAAAATCTTCTTTTTCGTTAATCACTGATCTGTTGCCAATACAGGCCGAGATCCGCGCTATGATATCCGGTTGGGCGCGGATATCACGGCCCTTCGTTAGTCGTGTGCAACCATTTGGTAATGTTTTTCCGATGTCTTGGAACTCGAACCGAATCCGGGAGGCGTGGTCTCGATGGCTCCGATGGTAGGCGCTCTGTTCGGGCCTTAGCACGAGAGGTATATCCGACCGGTCTAGGGTATAACGGCCCTCCATCGGTCTTGCTTGATTGCCCGACCATATTTTTCGAAGCCGTTCAAAGCTAGGACCGATTCCGAACCATAACTCGATGAGACTCTTTCCCCGATTTCGGACCCCTGTCATCATGTATTGAGCTTGGCTTATTTTGTCGAAGACCGGGGTTACTATGAGCTCGATTTTACCCGTATACAGATGGTCCCCTCGTTTCTCCGAGGGTAAATGACGAGAAACAACATGAGCTCCCAATTCTTACTTCGACACATCGCGACAGAAATAACAAAACATCTGAAACGTCTCGTCAGTCAAGTCATAATGGCATTAAATGCATGTCAGTCGCCAGTCGGCCGTCCCTGGACGTGAAACGTCGATGAAGTCCTATAACCCTGGACGTGAAACGTCGATGAACTCCTATAAATACCCCCTCTTCTATCTATTTTTCACTTTACACCAAATCTTCTACCTTCATACCTTTAGAATTTCAATATAATCTAGCGTTTTTACCCCCGTTACCCAAGGTTCTTTAGCACTTTGCAAAACTATTACTCATCTCCTACTCAAGCCAACAAGTCTGATCTTTCAACTTTCACTCTTTCTCAGGGGCAAAAACCTCAAAATTTATTCCTCAGAAGGATGCTCTTTCTTCCTCGTGACCGACCACTAATGTCGAGGAGACCGTCCCCGATACGATTGTTGATGAACCGGCGGAAGAGCCCCCTTTGAAGATGTTCATTCCCAGTGGTTGTTCGGTCACCGGCGACTTTAAGTTTGAAAATCCTTCCTTTGTACAGGGTCGGTGTGAGGAGGCCTCGAGATACATCTGCTCAATTACTGAAGAGGTCCTCCCCACGGTCCGAAAAGACTGCAACTGGGCCGACAAAGATATAGTAGTTCCAGATCCCGAATAGGCCATTACCACCCATGTCGAGGGATATCTAATTTTTTTATACTTATCCCTTTACATTGGGATCGGTAGACCTGGTCATTTTAGACTTCTACAAGAGGTACAACGTGTGCCTAGGCCAAATTTATCCATCACTATGGAGGATCGTGATCCTCCTCCGATTTTTTATGAACAAAAATGATGGGTGTCCGTTCACCGTCGATTACCTACTCCACTTATACAGTTTCCGAATCTTCTGGGGGGGACTAATAAAGCTAGTACGCAGGGCCAGCAAAGCCCCGTTCTCGAGTATCGACGATGACCGAGATTAGGGTTGGCAAGGACATTTTGTTCGAGTCAGAACCGTCGACCTGGTACCTGTCGAGTGGAGGCCGTTCCCCGAAATGTGGAACGCATCATGTAAGTATTCCCTTTAAGCATCAATTTTATGACTTATCTTCCCTTTTCTTATCGGTGCTTGTTATGTTGTAGCCCTTGCTCGAGTTTCGAATGTTATCCCTCGACTCAAGGAGTGGGTCAAGGGTATTGTGTCACAGATGCCCTACTCCGAGCGCTAATTGCGCAAGCTTTCAAAAGGCCGTTGGGAGTCCCGTTCTCATGGTAAGGCTCTTTTCCCGAACAAGTCGTAGTGAACTTTTTCTTCTAACATCACGCCCTTATCTCCTTTACTTTCCTTTGCAGGTTTGCCTAAGAACGTCGAGCTTAGGCCTTCGGTTGGGGTCGAGGACTTGCCTATTGAGTCTCCTGCTTCGGGGCAAGCCGGAGAGAGGAAGAGGATAAGGGCTCCGAGTTCCCTGAGCTCGGAGAAAAAGAAAACAAGGAGAAGGCTGGTGCGCAAGCCAAAGGAAACACCAGCTCCTGAGTACCAACTTCGGACTTGCTCTATCGGCTTAGGGACGAGCCCGAGGAGGAAGAGCCTTTTGTTTTTGTGGCCCGCGAGCCGTCACCCCTCGAAGAGCAGGGGGCATCGATACAGAGACTCGTGAGGTCGATCTGCCTCAGGCCAGGGAGATCGATGAGAAGGTCGGGGCTGAGGCTTCCCAGGATACGGGCAGTGTCCTGAATGAGGCACTTGGAGTCACCCTCGTTTACCGAGTCGGTGTACAATGAGGCCCAAACTGTGAAAGAACGACCCAACGAGGGGGCCCACGGAGCGAACGATCCCCTTCGCTATTGTTTTGATGGCGTGGACTTCACCGCCACGGAGGACGTCACCGGGTTAGGTGACTTAGAGGTAACGAGGAAAAGTTCGTCCTCAGTGGCAAGTAGGCCTAACTCGAGCTCGAGGCTGGTCAACCAGTTTCCTGCCCCGAGTGCGGATCCTAGTTGGAAGAGGTCAATTATCATCACCATTCCGGAGGATGCCCGGGTTCTTTATCCCCCCTAGGGATAGCCAGTTACCTCCGGTGCCTGGTGACTGAGGAAAAACAGGCCAAAATAAATGAGTTAGACTCGCCATGTCTGTTCAACGAAGCACAACAGGTGCTGAACCAGATAACTCTTGATAATCCCTGATGATTCCAAGTTTTCTTATGATACTTGAACTAATTTTTTGATAATTCTAATATCTTTCCTCGTATTTGTAGGCCTCGACGCTCCACCACGAGACCTTTCTCCGGTACCGAGACGAGTTAAGCCAACTCGAGGCCGAAGCCAAAGAGCTTGCTGAGAAAAAAAATATGTATAAACTTCTCAGCGAGCAATGCGAAGGTGAAATCAAGAGCCTCCGAGCCGAGTTGGATGCGGCTCAGAAGGAACATGCCGACCTGTTGGAACAGGTAAAAAATTTTGAAGTTAGTGATGATGAGCTAGACATGGTGTCTAACGGTCAGAATCCACAGGTCCAACAGAAGGTAGATCGAGTTGACCATCTCTGGGTTGAGATGGACGAAGTCAAGTCCCTCGCCGAGGAGTGGAAGGGCAAGAAGGACAGGTTGGCTTCTGAAAAGGAAACAGCCCGGGAGCAATTGGCCTCGGCAGAGGCCCAACTTCGATCGATGAAAAAGAAGGCATAGGCACGGTCCCGAAAAATTGAGGAGCTCCAATCTCAACTGAGCTCGGTTGTTGCCGATCGGGAAATCCTCACCAAGGAGCTTAAAGTAGCCAAGTCAGTGGTTGAAATAGCCAAGGCTGGTGCCGATGAGATGGTGGCCCAGTACAAAGCCGATGTTGAGGCTTCTCAGGAGCACCTAAAGGCCATAGTTGATCGTGCAAAGTGGCAATCCCGGAGAGAGGCTCTCAAAGAGGTTCATGCCTGCGAGTTCGATTTATCGGACGAGTGTGAAAATGTTAAGAGGCTCGAGGCCGAGGCCAAGAAGTTGGCGTACCCCGAGGATGAGGAAGATTTCGAGGGTTCGGACGGGTCCAAGGACGGGGAGGATTCCGACGGCGGCTTTGGAGTGCGAGGATTAGGCGAGGATTAGGCTTCTTAGGTGCCTTGTAATTTTTTGCTTTTGTACCTTTGTATTTTGTTGATGACCATATGGCATTATATATGCGTATATATATATATATATATATATATATATATATATATATTATACATATATCATACATCTGCTTTGCTTTTTCTTTATGATTACAAAGATTTCGGATGCCTTAGCATGTAATAATTAGGTCTTATTCGGAGGTTTGAACATTGTTCGTTTTCGATACTATTTTGCTTAAGGCTTGTGGGGGGCCTGGTATGACCGAAAGCTTTCCCCGAAATGTTCACTTAGGATTTTTTATAATTTTGTCAAGGGTAGCCTTCGAACCGGTTTAGAAATTTTGAAGGCCTTATGTTTTGGTTACGGATCTCGGAAGTCTCTGTGCCGTTCTAGGACGGACGTAGCCTTTTAAGTTCGGGTATTGCCCAATGGGCTCGTTACCCCGAGTTACATGGGCTTGCCCAGGATGATAGTTTCGAATAGGGATGGTTGTGGCCTTTAGAGTTCGGGCATTGCCTAATAAGTTTTGTGCCTCCGGGCTTCGATACCCCGGGTCGCCCATGCCTGCCTTGGACGATAGTCCCCGAGTGAGGGTGACCTCTTGGATCCGGATAGAGATTGCCCTTGGGCTCGATATCTTTAGGGGACCGAATATAGAAAGTTTTAAGGGATAAAATATTTATCCGTAAGGAGAAACTTTCTTTCATTTCTATACAAGGTTACAAATGTGTACATGATTCGTGTTAGAGCTTGGGTGGTCTATGTGGGCAAGGTTCATTTGACCGTTTGGCCCTTATAATAAATCCTATCCACCGAGCCTAGGTAGTTCGAGCATAAAGTCTCTTTCCTTGCCAAAATTATTATCCGATGGTGATGGCCCCAGTATCGGAGGTTGTTCAAACAGAGGCCTCGGATACTGCTGATGTGGTCCTTGACTCCGGTCTTCGATTCTAAGTTAGCACGATCCATTGTTGTCTCGTTATAAATCTTGCCGGAAACCCTTGGGACAAAATCGGTCTAAGGATAAAAGAGTGTAACACGTGCTTTCAGGCCTAATAGTCGTATCGTCCCTTGATCGTTACATGCAAGTGTTAGTCTAATATGTAAAGATAACAGATAAATGGCGTTGTACCTCAACAGTAGTATCGTTTTAAGTGGGCCACGTTCTAGTTGTTCGGTAGTCGTTCACCGTTCATTGCTTTGAGTTTGTATGATCATTTGCCGGTGATCTCGATAATTCGATATGGACCTTCCCAATTCGGCTGTAACTTTCCCTCGTTCGGGTTCCAGGTGCTCAACATCACCTTCTTTAATACCAAGTCCCTGATACCGAAGTATCGAAAGGTTGGATCTTCGATTGTAATACCTTTCAATTCGTTGCTTTTGGACGGCCATCCGGACGACGGCGGACTCGCGCCTTTCATCTAGTAGTTCCAGGCTCGTATTCATGGCCTCATCGTTTGACTCATCGATCGCATATTGGAACCTAATACTCGGTTCCCCTACTTCGACCGGTATTAGAGCTTCGGCACCATAAACCAACGAGAACGGGGTGGCCCCGGTACTAGACTTCGAGGTAGTACGGTATGCCCATATGATTTCGGGCAAAATTTCTTTCCATTTTCCTTGGGCGTCTGTCAATCTCTTTTTGAGGTTTTGGAGTATGGTTTTGTTGGTGGACTCTGCTTGCCCGTTCCCACTAGGGTGTTAGGGTATTTATAGGATCCTTTTGATCTTATGGTATTCAAGAAACTTTCTTACTTTGCTGCCGGTGAACTGTTTCCCATTGTCGCATATGATCTAGACCGGCATTCCGAACCGGCATATTATGTGGTCCCAAATAAAATTGATGACTTCCTTCTCCCTGACTTTCTCATACGCCTGGGCTACCACCCACTTAGAAAAATAGTCAGTCATAAATAATATAAATTGAGCCTTACTGGGTGCCCAATGGAAGGGGGCCGACGATGTCCATACCCCATTTTATGAACGACCAGGGTGACAAGACCAAATGTAGCAGCTCCCCGGACTGATGAATCATCGGAGTATGCCTTTGACATTCGTCGCATTTTCGTACGAACTCCTTTGAGTCTTTTTCTATGTCGATCCAGTAGTAGCCGGCTCTGATTATTTTCCGAACTAATGATTCGGTGCCCGAATGATTTTTGCAGGTGCCTTCGTGGACCTCCCTCAGAACATGCTCGGTATCTCCCAATCCTAGACATATTGCGAGTAGGCCATCGAATGTTCTTCTGAACAGGGTACCGTCTTCAGACAAGTTAAACAGGGCTGCCTTCGTACGCAGAGCCCTCGATTTTTTAGGATCTGAGGGTAGTTTTCCGGTCTTCAGATACTCTATATATTTGTTTCTGTAGTCCCAAGTTAGGCTTGTTGAATTTATCTCGGCGTGACCTTCTTCTACTACCGATCTCATGAGTTGCACGACCACCCCCGAGTTTAACTCATTATCATCGACCAACGATCCAAAATTAGCAAGGGCATCGGCCTCACTGTTTTGATCCCGAGGTACATGTTGTCGAGTCCATTCCTTGAACTGATGTAGCGTTACATGCAGCTTATCCAGGTATTTGCATTTGTTCCTCTCTGACCTTGAACGTCCCATTAACTTGGTTCACCACAAGGAGGGAGTCGCACTTATCTTCGATCACCTCTGCCCCAAGCTTTTGGCCAGTTCGAGAACTGCAATCATGGCCTCATATTCGGCCTCGTTGTTAGTCAATTTTACAGTCCTAATAGATTGTCTAACTACATTGCCTGTTGGTGGCTTCAATACGATGCCAAGTCCGGACCCTTTTGTGTTCGAGGCACCGTCCATAAAGAGGGTCCAAATTCCTGAAGAAGTCCCCCAGTTTAACAACAACTCTCTTTCCACCACGGATATTAGGGCCGGCGTAATGTCGGCCACAAAGTCTGTCAAAATTTGAGATTTAATGGCAGTCTGGGGTCGATATTCGATATCATACCCGCTGATCTCTACGGCCCATTTGGCCAATCGTCCAGAGAGTTCGGGTTTATGCATTACACTCCTTAATGGGTAAGTAGTTACAACACATATAGGGTGACATTGAAAGTACTGTTTCAGCTTCCTAGAGGCGCTTAGGAAAGCAAGCGCCAGTTTTTCCAGGTGAGGGTATCTATTTTCGGCCTCGCCTAGAGTCCTGCTAACATAATAGATTGAAAATTACGTACCTTCCTATTCCCGACCAGGACTCCACTTACCGCTATCTCAGATACTACTAAGTACATGTATAATTGTTCGTCTATCTTCGGAGTATGAAGCAGAAGTGGGCTCGAGAGATACCGTTTGAGTTCCTCTAAGGCTCGTTGGCACTCCGGGGTCCATGAGAAGTTATTCTTCTTCTTCAACAGTGAGAAGAACTGGTGGCTCTTGTCGGAGGACCTCGAGATGAATCGCCCCAGGGCAGCTATGCGTCCGTTTAACCTTTGAACTGCCTTGACATTGTCCACAACAGTGATATCTTCGATGGCCTTGATCTTATCGAGATTAATCTCGATTCCCCGGTTGGATACCATGAACCTAAGGAATTTTCCGGATCCAACCGGGGTTCGGTTTCATATTGTACTTCTTCAATATGCTGAAGGTTTCCTGCAAATATTTCAAATGGTCCTCTGCTCGTAGGGACTTAACCAACATATCGTCAATGTAAACCTCCATTGATTTTCCTATTTGTTTTTCGAATATCCGATTTACTAGGTGTTGGTAAGTGGAACCGGCATTTTTTAGTCCGAATGGCATCACGTTATAGCAGTAGGTGTCGTACTTAGTGATGAAGGAAGTTTTTTCCTAATCGCCCGGGTCCATCCGAATTTGGTTGTACCCGAAATAAACGTCGAGTAAACTGAGGATCTCGTGGCCGACCGTTGCATCCATCATGCGATTGATGTTAGGCAAAGGGAAAGAGTCCTTAGGACACACTTTATTCAAGTCTTTATAGTCTACACACATTCTTAATTTGTTTCTCTTTTTAAGGACTACTAATACGTTTGCTAACAAGTCCTTTAGGGACTACTAATACGTTTGCTAACAAGTCCTTTAGGGACTACTTATACGTTTGCTAACAAGTACGGGTACTTAACCTCCCGATTTTGCCTTATTTTAAAGGGTTTATATACATCGTCCTTGATGAACGCATGCTTGACTTCAGACTGGGGTCTCCTCTTCTGCTTGACCGGGTGGAACTTTGGGTCTAAACTTAGCTTGTGAGTGGTTATTTCCGATGGGATCCCTGTCATATCAAGGTGGGACCAAGCGAAACAATCTATATGAGCTATAAGGAATTGAATGAGTTTTTCCTGAGCTCGAGACTCAACCCCGTGCCCAGGTATGCCTTTCGATCGTGCAAGTGCTCAATCAGTACGACTTGCTCCAGTTTCTCGACTATCGATTTGGTAGCGTCCGATGGCCATTTGGTGTCTCTGATGCGTCCGATGGCAGATACGATAGCAGCAACATCGACGTTGAAGTTATAATTTGATAACCTCGGTGCTTCCTTAGGCCCGATAGGCCTATCAATACCGTTTTTGCTCATGAGTCCCCAGTTATTTTGACTCCGATCACTTCTCCTTTCATTTCTCATAGGGTTTCATCCAGATCCGTTACCCATTCGATCCCTGTTATACGGTTGATATCGATCCCTACTTGGCCTTGGTTCACGATCAATGTCTCTTTTGGGTCTGTCACTAGCTCGGACAGGATAAACAGACCCGGAAGGGGACCCAAGCTGATCATCTTCGACTCTAATTTTTGACTGATATCGGTTATGCACATAGGCGTAAGTTACGACCGAATATTCTACCAGATTTTTCTTCAACTGCTGCAAAGCCAACGAGCTTCGAGTATTAAGTCCTTGGGTGAAGGCCTGAACGGCCCAATTGTCCGTGATCGGAGGCAGGTCCATTAGTCCCATTTAAAACCGAGACACGAATTCTATGAGCATCTCATTATCCCTCTGTTTCACTTTGAAAAGGTCCGAATTCCTGGTCTCGACCTTGATAGCCCCGGCGTATGCTTTTACGAAGGAATCTGCAAGCATAACAAATGAGTCAATAGAATTTAGGGGTAGGTTGTGATACCATATCATAGCTCCCTTTGACGGAATTTTCCCAAACTTTTTCAGCAGGACAAACTCAATCTCATCATCCTCCAAGTCGTTCCCTTTGATGGCGCACGTGTAGGAGGTCACATGCTCATTTGGGTCGGTTGTTCCCTTGTACTTAGGAATTTCAGGCATGCGGAACTTTTTAGGGATCGGTTTCGGGGCTGTGCTCGGAAGGAAGGGTTTCTGAACAAACTTTTGGGAGTCTAGGACTTTCAATATCGGTGGCGCTCTGGGGATTTGGTCGACCCTGGAGTTCTAAGTCTCAACCTTCTTGTCGTTGGCTTCGATTTTCTTTTCTCCCGTTTCCACCTGCCTTTTCAATTTCTCAATCATCTTTATTATCTCGGGGGTGGTTTCGGGTTCAGCTTCATTTGGCCTATCCACGACTGGTTCATTTCTGTGAGTGTTTTCTCGAGATGATTCGGGCTCAACTCTACTGGGAGCGCGGCTTCGGTTCTGCAGTTAGGCTATCGCTGTCTGCTGAGCCTCTAGCATTTCGAAGATCACCCGTAAGCTAATCCCATCTCCTTCACCGTCACGAGTATTTTGAGCTACCGACCGGACTCCCGCGCGGATGTTGTTCTCAGGATCGGTGGGCAAATTCATATTGATGGCCACATGTGAGTTGGCGTCGATTAGGTCAGCAACCGGAATTCCGTTGGGATCGGCGGGGGGCACCTCTTTATCGGGCACTATATTATTGTTCTCTCTATGGTGGCCAGACTTAACATCCGTGTTTAGAGGGGCAAACTGGGAGTTCGACATCTTAAATAGAGACCCGAAATCAAAGACACTTCAAAGAACAAGCGTGAAGTAGGGTGTGGTATGGAAATTTGTATCAAATCGCCACTATTATCCTTAGCCCCATGGTGGGCGCCAAACTGTTTATCCTCAAAATCGGATAACAATTAAATTTGTATGTGGTTTTAAGGATACATAGATTAATTTGATACAAAGCGATAGATTAAGTCAAATTGAACAAACAAAAATAAAATAGATTCAAACCACACGAGGAGGTTAGTTCAGTCTTATTGAAATATTAAAATATTTACCCTCGATCCGGACTCGCTATGACTAGCACTGATGGTTAAGAGAAAGAGCTAATAATAGAAAAAATAGTAATGTATTGCTTTGGAATGCGTGTTACAGTATGCCCTTTGAATAAAAATCGTCTCCTTTATATAGTAAGAGAGTTTCATCCCTAGTACAATTCTAAAATAGGTAAAAATCTTCTTTTTCGTTAATCACTGATCTGTTGCCGATACGGGCCGAGATCTGCATAATGATATCCGGTCGGGCGCGGATATCACTGATCCTTCGTTAGTCATGTGCAACCGTTTAGTAATGCTTTTTCGAGGTCTTGGAACTCGAATCGAATCCGGGGGGCGTGATCTCGATGGCTCCGGTGGTAAGCGCAGGCCTTAGCACGAGAGGTATATCCGGCCGGTCCAGGGTATAACGGACCTCCGTCGGTTGTGCTTGATTGCCCGACCATGTTCTTCGAAGTCGTTCAAAGCTAGAACCGATTCCGAACCATAACTTGATGAGACTCTTGCCCCGATTTCGGTCCCCTGTCATCATGTCTCGAGCTTGGCTTATTTTGTCGGAGATCGGGGGTACCATGAGCCCGATTTTACCCATATACAGCTTATTTATTAATTCACGTCAAATTATCTTTAATTTTATTTAGTTAAATCAAAATTTCTTTTGGTAGGATTTCCACTACATAAGGAGTTCATATACCCATCCATAGTATATGGGTATAAGTGATTAAACTTGAGGAAGTGTATTTGCAATTGAGTCATATTACATGGTGTTTAGTTTAATTTATCCAAAAGTATTGGCATACCCGTGTTATTTATTAGGTAATTACTACTAAATTTTTGATAAGTATTACAATAATTGACAATTTGGTAAAAATAGTATCTAACCTGTTTTCATGAGTAAAAACTAATTGCAAACACAAAATGTATAAAATTTAAATCCATTATTGATTATCTACTTCCAAAACACAGAAAATTCAACAACCTAAACAACGTTGTTCAAACGTTATCATATTATTCACTTATTTTCAAATACTTACACTTCTAATTTAAATTGTATTACTGTAAATCATAATATATTTTGTTACCATACTTTTACTCTCTTCTTGCTCTTTTTTATCCTTTACCTAAGTATCTTAATTAGGAAAAATGTGTACTTTAAAATTTCCATTCATGAAAAAAGGATGGAAAAGGTAGCTGTACCACTTATTTGAGGGTGAAATTCAAAAATAGTCAGATTTACAAGTGATAATTGAAAAATAGCAACAGTTTCAAAAATAATCGAAATTTAGCCATTTTTCATGTAAAGATAAATCTGAACGAAAATACTGTTTAAAATCCGAAAAAATATTCCAGCATAATATACTGGAGTTCGAATTTTTTACATGTGAACTTTCAGCATAATATACTGGTCCAGCATAATATGCTGGAAGTTCATACACATCTCTAAGTATATTATGCTGGAACTTTCCGTATGCTGGAGTTCCAGCATAATTTGCTGGAAGTTCATATATATGTGCACCAATCTCCAGTATATTATGCTGGAATTTTCCGTGTTGCAGCAAAATAGTGACTATTTTTTTAAATAACTTTACAAACGTTGGCTATTTTTCAATTATCAGTCCAAAAATTAGCTACCCCGTGCTATTTTTACCTTTTTTGAAGACAACAGCTCACCACGAAAGGCAATGAAGTAAAAGTAAAAAATTGGTTGGCCAACCAAATAAAATGGGATCCTCGACGCCACTTTGACTAAATCCTCCCACAAAATTAGAGCTTTCCTTTTCAACCAAAAAAAAAAGAAAAAAGAAAAAAGCAAATTCCTTTTCTCCTATCGACAATGCATTGATCCTCTGTTATGTCAAAAATTCTTTGAGGGACAAGGAAGAAAGTTCAAGGTTAGGAATGAGAAATGGATACAATTAATCCATTCAAAGACCAACCTCATCATTTTCCCTTGAGGAAGTTATTACTTTTGGCTTTGTATGCTCTTCTCCCTATAATATTTCTATTTCACTTAATTGGGCCTCTCTCTCTTTCTCAAACTAAACATTCACTAATCGTCACCACCTCTTCTTCAACTCCACCAAAAGGTACAATAGGAACATCCCATTTTTGTTCTTATATATCATTACAAAAAAAACACATATTTGTGACGAAATATTTATGACAGACTATTCCGATCATATGACGAAATTCATCAATATGGACGAAATTTATTACGGACTTGTGATGGTCTTATTCTTCCATCACAAATTTCCCCCTGTCACAAATATTTGTTCTTTCTTGTAATATATGTTTCCAAGATTTGCATACACATTTGTTGATAATGTTTTTACATCAAAAAATTGTTCTTTTTGCAGAAGTGGGAAATGATAATGTCGAAATTTCATGTGACTATAGCGATGGCAAATGGGTTCATGACAAATTAGGCCCTTTATATACAAAATGTGGTACGGTAAAAGAAGGACAAAACTGCATACCACATGGAAGATCTGATAAAGGCTATCTTTATTGGAGATGGAAGCCAAAAAATTGTCAACTTCCCAGGTTTGACCCAAAATCTTTTCTACAAATTCTCAAGAACAAGAATTTAGCCTTTGTTGGTGATTCCTTGGCTAGAAATCAATTGGAGTCATTACTCTGCTTGTTAGCCACAGTTAGTCCTCCTAATTTAGTCTTTAGTCATGGTGAGGATAATAAGTTTAGGAAATGGCATTTTCCTTCACACAATGTGAATGTATCAATATATTGGTCACCTTTTCTCGTTAAAGGTATAGAAAAATCAGACAAGAAAAACTATAATTCTCTATTTTTGGACTCTGTGGATGAGAAATGGGCTTCTGATTTAGGGCAATTGGATATGATTATTTTATCAGTGGGACATTGGTTCTTGCATTCAGCAGTGTATTACTATGGGGACTCAGTACTAGGTTGTCATTACTGTTCTGGTCAGAATTACACTGAAATTGGATTTTATGATGTTTATGGCAAGGCATATCGGACTACTCTTAAGACAATAATTGAGAGGAGAGGCAATAATAATAAGGGCAATGGAGGGGTACTTGATGTGATTGTGACAACATTTTCACCAGCACATTTTGAAGGAGAGTGGGACAAGTTTGGGGCATGTCCTAAAACAAAGCCTTATAATCCAGAGGAGATAAAGCTCGAATGGATGGACGCGCAGATGAGGGAAACAACGATAAATCAAGTGAATGCTGCAAAAAAGGAAGCTGAGAATCTGTCTAATGTAAGAATTGAGGCAGTGGATGTAACAAAATTAGCATTACTAAGGCCAGATGGTCATCCTGGACCTTATATGCATCCATTTCCATTTGCTAATGGGATCGAGGAACGCGTACAGAATGACTGTGTTCATTGGTGTTTGCCAGGTCCTATTGATACATGGAATGAGATTTTACTGCAAGTGATCAAGAATTTGACAGGTTAATTTAGTAAACAATGTTTACTATATATGATCTCTGTGGTATTTTTTCCAGATTTCTGCCCATTGGGTGTTTTTTATTCCCAAGAAAGAGGCTATCAATGACCGTTAGAGTTGATTAAAATGTGTTTGTTTCTATTTGCTAGGACAGAAAAATGTGAATGCATAGATGATTTGATTTTGAAGAAATGTAGAATCTAGATCTTTGGTCTGTCTATTATGACTTATTTGCAATTAAGCCTCAGATTTGTAATCGATTCAGTTCGCCATAACTATAAGTTGGTAACATTTTAATACCATGATACATTATTGTTTTCCTTAATATTCTAAACTGCATGCTGCCAAACAAGTGAGTTACAAAATAAACTGCAACTCAATTACTTTAATTTATTCTAGTCAAACCTTTGCGTTATCGTACATGAGGAATTTAACAGTTCTAGTATTGTACCTTGTGGCTTGAGCCAAATTACATTAACAATGCTGAAGAGTTGCCTACTTAGAACTCCCTTCTCGAACCCCACATCTAATAAAATAGAAGAAGAAAGAAAAAGGCAAACAACGGACACTCTACCGTGACGGATGCAGCTCTTCGGTAATGAGTTCATTCGAATCTAATAGTTTCAACGCGGGTTGATGCAGTTAAAACTTTTTTTCCAATAGTGGTGTGTTCTATAGAATCCAAATAATAATCTGACCTCCCAAATTTTTTGACGAAGCATTAACGTGTTGGTTGTTTGGCAGAACTTTGATGTAGTTGTCAGGAACTCGACCTGTGCTTAAGGGCTCACTACACTAAGCTAAGGTAAAGTAGATATACTCAAACTTAATGTTTCAACAAGCATAAGGGAAAAATAAAGGCTGTGTAGAAGAATAATGTCAACACCAAACTTTTAACTCCTAAGTTGAGTTAGACGTGTAATTACACCTCAGATCACCAAAAGTGGGATGGTATCGTTGAGCTTATAATCTATTCTTGCTAAAAGCATGGGAACTAGTTGAATGCCTCAACTAGGGGTGTCAAACCGTGAAATCGCACCAAACCGAAAAGTCAAATCAGATTGATTAAAAACCTCGATTAGGTTTGGTTTGATTTAGTTTGGTATTGTGTAAAAAATTCAAACCAAATTGACATATAAATTTATAATTTTTATATATACCTTTAAGATTTTTTTAAAGAATTTTCTTAAAAAATATCTAGAAATATTTGCAATTCTCTTATGGAATGTAATATTTAGTTAAATATGAAGTGTTTCATATTTATTAACTTTAAATAATGAGCTGGATGATCACTTTCTTATCAAGTGTTAGTAAAATGTGTCAATCTCTTTGTTCTTCCATATTCATATGTCAAGATCTATTAAATTCTTATATCTTTTTCGAATTTAAAATGGTATTTCGATAATTTAAAATTAAATAGAACATATCATTATATAGGTTCATATTTATTTTTATGTTTAATTATTAAATTCGGTTAACCTTGAAGGTACTGTACATCAACGTAAAATTATCTATCATGTGTTACTAAGAAAATTCTTTAATAAGAATATTTTAATCGATCATATATTTCTCAATTATTTTAATTTTTAGTAAATATATATTTACTTATAAAAAATTTAACAAAGTAAGATTGAAATAATAACAAAAAAAACTGAAAAACCCGACAAAATCGAACCAATCCAAACCAATATAAGTTGATTAGGTTAATTTTGATAAAAATCGAACCAACTCGATTCATGTACACCTCTGGCCTCAACCTACGTCTTTGTAGCTCGTGGCCAAGGACACCGACAAAAAGAGTTATTGTAACGAACGAGATTCTACTTACTTTTAACATAAAATCTCAGTTAAATATTGCTGGATACAATCCAATCAACACACAACCAAGGAGTCAAGTTCAATTCAATCAAGTTATTCTCAAGCATTTCCTATTACTTTCAGCCTAGCTAGTAACTTTCTTTTATCACATTTTTTGCAGGCTTCTTAACCTTTAAATTTAGCCAACATTACCATAACTCCAATTCCCTACAAAAGCTTTATTTGTGATTCGTTTAGCCAGGACGTTAAGCCTGAGAAATTATGTAAAAAAAAAAATTTCCCCTCCTCACACTAAATCGTCTAATCACAAATTAGAAATTGTGCATAGTCCGATACTCCGATCCAGTTTTTCAGTCTCACGATAAGTCATTCTTTCTTGTATTTTCCTCCTCCAAGTTATCACATACCCACTTACATTAACTCTTTTTTCGGTTGAAAAAGCTATGTTATGTCCCAGTTCCTACGGAAAAGAAAAATCCCAAAACTTGAATTATGAACGTAAATTAAGAAATGGATGGAACAAGAAATTCTGTAAGTGAAAGATGAAACATATATAGAAGGGATTTTTACATACCTATATATTTATTTGAAACTTTATTACCAAAATTATTCATGTTTTGTTATTTACCCGACCTACACACATTTTGTTTACAAAATATATATATTCCACCTTAAAAAGCTCCTTCAGATACTGTTTGATGCCTATGATACCGCAGTTTCTCGTCTTCTGCTGTCAAAAAGAAGTTATCTAATTGTCCCTTCCATATAGTCCAGGGAGGGAAACTGTCTTTTTGAACTCGGGTATCAAGTCGTATATTTGTTTCTGCAGTCAGCTTGCAGTCCTCAAAGTGTGGTGCTCCTTTTCTAAGAAATTGATATTATTGACGAAGAAAACCACTCTTCTTCTCCGCTCATTTTCTGCTCTCAATCTATTAATTAATTCATCTACAACATCATATAAACTAAAAATAAACTTTATACAACTAATTATATAATATATAACTTATTTATAACTTATCAACAACTTTCATACATACTAAAAATAAAATTCATACAACTAAATATACAGTATACACTTATTTACAACTTATCTACAACTTATCCACAACTTTCATACATTACTTTTACACAGTTAAATACAACTACAATATCATACAATTTAAATACATTTTTTCTATAATTTTACTACAATTTTTCTATAATTTTACTATAACTTTACTACAATTTTGTAAGTATAATGTATGTCATGTCGTCGTCGTCTTCTTCTTCTTCTTCTTCTTCGACGAGTTTCAATCTGAAATTCAACCAAAATCAAGTCTAATCTTCATCAAAACACCCTCAAAATTGAGATATAAACTCCAAACAATATTACCAATTGTTTGCAACAACACCCCATCAAAGTAATACTGGTTTTTGAAAACCCAAATTCGAATTCAAAGCTTCAAAGCTTTTTAATGGCTGTCAATGGTGGAATTATTGCTCTCTTTTCCTTTGCTTTACATTACTGAATTAGGGATTGAGAGATAGAGAGAGACGTAGAAAGAATTCTCAATTGTTTATACCCAATTCAAACAAATAATATTTTTTGAAAACTCAAATTCGAATTCAAAACTTCAAAGTTTTTTAATGGCTGTCAATGGTGGAATTGCTGCTCTCTTTTCCTTTGCTCTACATTACTGGAATTAGGGATTGAGAGATAGAGAGAGACGTAGAGAGAGAGAGCGCACATGAGAGAGAGAGTTGTAATTAAATTGAAACTTGAGTAGAGAGGGTAATAAAGTTTCCAATAGTGTATAGGTATGTAAAAATTCCTATATAGAAATATGAAATGAATTGAACCGGGTCGACGCCAAATTTGTTAAACCCTATTGTCTTAATATAAAAGTCGTCTATAAAGGCTATTGCTACTTAGATTGTTTGGCCAAACTTCTAAAATCAGTTTATTTTAAGAAATGTTATTTATCAAAAAAAATACTTTTGGTAATAAGCAGTTTGTGTTTGGTTAATTAATTTGAAAAACACTTTTGAGGTGTAATTAGTATTTGACCAAATTTTTAAAAACTGCTTCTAAGTGTATTTTTTCAAACGCGTTTCATAGAAAAGTGCTTTCGGAGAGAAGCAACTTTTTTCTGCTTCTCAAAAACTACTTTTGTTTCTCCTCAAAAATATTTTTTTTTTCCTTCTAAAAGTTGGGCCAAATAACTTAGTTTTTGAAAAAAAACACTTGTGGTAAAAAAAAGTATTTTTGGACTAAAAATAACTTTGGCCAAACCGGCTATTAAAGTGTTCAAGGTTGGTTTGGTTTAACCTTCCCCCAAACCAACCAATTTCGGCTTTTCTTAGCTAGGGTATTTGAGTTTTCAATTTTCTCGGGTTCATTCTTTTCCCGATAATTTTATGAATTACAAATCCATTCGATATTTAGAATGATAAATAATAATCAATTAAAATATTTTTGTGTGAGAATTTTTTTCCGAAGTATATGATAATTATTCCCTCTGTTTAAGTTATTTAAAATTTAAAATCAAACTTAGCTAAATGAACATGTCAATTATTCAGGACAGTGTTTGATTTGGCATTTATCGGTTTTTCACTTTTCTTAAACACCCTACCTGCTATTGCTGAATATCTTGACTCTCTACGCACACCCGCGCTCTAACCCCCACCCCCTTTCTTTCAGAAGCCCACCACGCTCTTGTAGTTGATGCTGTCCAAGATTTCCGCAACTTCATCGACTAATTAAGCGTATGTTATGTCATTTCTTTTCTGTTTGTTAGCTAAGCACATCGATTTGACTACCCATTCTTTGATTTTCCAAAATTAGGGTTCTAATTTCTTGTAATCATTTTCGACTTGTCAGCTTTCTTTGAACAACTATACTCTTTTCTCTTTATTTCCTCCATTTTAACGTTATTTGCAACTACTCCTGAAAAGTCCATCTCTTTTTGCAGCGGAGTCGTTGATTTGTCTAACAACTCAGGCGAAAGTAATTTTTCTTTTTTTTTTCCTGCTGGGCGTTTACTCAAAGTTTGAATTTTTGAGGCAAAGGGAAGAAGAATCCAGTTTAACATTCTTGAGCATCTAATCTCTCAAGCTGGAACTAAGGTATTTTTCTTTTTGTTCCATGTATGGTTGCTTACGCTCCAGAATGGGGAAAAAAGGAATATATCGTCTGGAATAGAGCAGAACTTATAGCGTGTGACGGTGTGTTTGGTATGACAGATGTCATTTTTCAGGAAAATGTTGTCATTTTCTGTTGTTTGGTTGCCGGAATTGTTTTTCTTCAAAGGGAGAATGAGCGGAAGTATTTGCATTACAACTGTCACTTTAACGGGAAAAACATTCCCGAAAAAGGAGTGATTATTTTAAGAATTAATAAAAAAAATGTTAAGGTGCGGGGATGCACATATGACATTTATTAATTTTAATTGTGTCAATCTAAGGTTCGGGTATAAACACATGACTAACAACAACTATCTTAAAACTTTAACTTCATATTACGTGCTCCAACTAACACTTATTATTAATCCTTTCAAACTCAAAAGTTTAATCAAAACACTCTATTAATCCTCAAAAACTCAAAAATTTAATCAAAACACTCTTCTAATATTTTTATTAATCTTTAATAGATATTTTTCCTAGAAAATATTTTCCACTCACCAACAACATTTTCCTTGAAAAATGACTTTCGCGTACCAAACACAAACATAATCCATAAGGCTTTGAACTTGGTGGAGTTAATACGATAATTTTAACTGCAAATTGATTTAGCATGCACTTTCAGTTGGTCATGTCGTGATTGTAGTAGTGGAACAAAGAGAATAGTGGATAAGATAATAGTTTCCTTTGCTATGTTCTCTCCCCTACGCTGTTTAGGGAAGTTATTTACATACATGCATGGTTATAATCCCACTAGTGGGGTTTGGGGAGGGTAGTGTGTACGCAGACCTTACCCCTACCCTGAGGTAGAGAGGCTGTTTCCAATAGACCCTCGGCTCCTTCACTTCAAGAACTCCCCACCTTGCTCTTGGGGTGACTCGAACTCACAACCTCTTGGTTGGAAGTGGCGGATGCTTACATACATGCATGGTTCAGTTGAGTTAAAAACAAAACTTTTTTGTATTTCCTTTCTCTCTTTATTTTTTTCTTTTTTCTTGATTTTGCAGGATTGGATCCAGTTTGAGGGAAGTAACATATAATGAGTAGCTTGTTTCATGCATGTACAGTTACAATAGTAACAAGCACTACACGTCTTGCCTTGAAGAGTTCAATTTGTGGAATTCCGGTGCTTTATTGGATGAAAAGCTTTTGCTCATGCTTGAATTAGAAAGTTGATTTTGACTTTTGCTGCATAGAGTTAGCATCTAACAAGTGTAGTGGAGATAGTTATTTTTCAAAAAGTTTGACCCTACTCCAGTAATGAAGGAAGATAATGGCTTCTTTGTTGTTAAGAAAGGAGATCTTGTTGGAGTCTACAGAAACTTGAGTGACTGCCAGACTCAAGTCGGATCCTCGGTAACTGTTTTGGAGGAATTTTAATCTGCAGTTATATGTGTGTGTGTGTGTGTGTGTGTGTGTGTGTGTGTTTATTCCTTTTACCTATCAAAAAAAATCTGAACTCCCAATCTGTTGGTTGGAAGTGGAGTGCTCTTGCAACTGGATCAACTTCACTTATCAATTTGTAGTCAAGATGTATTGATGCCAATGCTACACGGAATTTACCTTATCTGTTCTTTTCCTCGTGAATATGTTCAGAGGTAGTTGCACCTTGAGAACATCATAAAAGATTGACCATATTTATTTGCTACAGCTTCATTTACATTGTTTGACTTAAAGCTGGAGCATAATTTCTGTGCATATTTCAACATTCTTTTAATGCTTTCCTTTTATGATTAATATTATTTATCACAAAAATAAAAAAATACTGTTATTTGTTATAGCTTCAGCTTGGTTTTCCCAAATTAATGATACAGTTATAGTAGTATAGGAATTTCTATCAATGTTTATAAACCAAATGTGCATGAATTGGCAAATATATCTTGTAGTGTGTTAATCAGTTGCCCCCCTGCTTCTGGCAGATATGTGATCCTCCGGTTAGTGTGTATAAAGGCTACTCCATGCCAAAGGACACAGAGGAATATCTTCTATCTTGTGGGCTTAAACATGCACTTTATTCTATCAAAGCTGCAGATCTGACCGAAGGTCTCTTTGGGACTCTAGTACCATGCCCTTTTCAGGTCAGACATTGTACTAATTTGTGTGCAAAAGCTGTCTATTTATCTCTTATGGGTAAGGTATTTCATCTCAAAACTTTTAGACAAAGGCAGTCCTTATTCAGAGTACCATTCTCTTTCCAGGATGACACACAAGATTTACAAAAGAAAAATAAAAAGGAAAAAAGAAGGAAATAGTTAAATTTGCCCATTTGATCCAAATTTTGACTTGTGGATCCTATTGTGAGGTTGATGCAAGACAAATAACATGTTTGTTCCTTGTGAAAACTACTGGATTACTAAAAACTCTCCTTTCCACTTATGATAGCATTCATACCACCTATCAAAAAGAATCCTAAAATAGAGACAAAACCAAAAGATAAAATATAGAATCCTGATGTATTGATTGCAATACATCTTTGGAAGTAAAACCATGATTCTCTGGCTGATTTTGTCGCATAGAGAAAAAGTTTAACCCTTGCTGTCATTAGCAGAGTTGGTGAAGTCTGACCATGTTGTTTGCATTGAAATACTCTAAATTTTAAAACTCAATTTCTGTCTTTATGATACAGAAGGGATGAAGACTTGTCACCTCAGGTCCTCACAGATCCCCTTATTAAGGAAAAGATTACAAATTTTGTGCTGTTCCCGTACTATATGAAGATATGGTACAGTGAGAAAGTGTGAGCTTCTGTAAATTACATTATACATTGTACACTACAGATACCGCATTGCTATTCTTCTGCATAGCCAATATTATCGAAAATCATCTCTAAATGCAGCTGATTCAATAATTATTTTGTACTCGATATAAGTTAACTTTCCTACTTATGAAGATTGCTGAAAGATGCTTACATCTCTCTAATTTGCTATATGATTTTTCTCTCTCCTCTCGTTGTATCTATTCTCCCCTTTCTTCTTCCCAGCACTGTTCGTGATAACAAGTCCATAGCGAACAAGCTGAATGTAATAGTAAAGTATGTGATGACCATTTACCAGAAATGGCACATCTTTGCCGTTTCCTCTTTTTTCTTTTGAATTGGTCATACAAGTTTATTAGCACTAAATCTTTTGCAGCAGCCATCTTCTTCCAAAGGTGGAGCGTCTGAGCATATGCCGAAGAAGAGGTCACAGGAAGCAATGTGGTCAGAATATACGGTAAGTTAGGGATATATTAGGTTATTGTAAGTCGGTCGGTGTCTGCAGCAGTTGCTTTTGAAGTATATCTCATTCTTGTACCACAGAGTGAGAGTTAATTTAATGTGCCAACAGTTTTTGGTTATCCAAGGAAGTGAGTACATTCTTCTATTTGCACCTCTCTGGATATAGAGGCTGATTATAACACCAGGGGTTTGTTTGCTGAATGTTCTTTAAGATGCCATAATCAATGGTCTTACAATTTACACGAGAAATCTACTTATTCAGCTGGAAGGCATTTTCCTTTCCTAAAGTAGATCTGCATTTTCAATTTGAAAATTTCATACTAATCCATTGTGAGTGAACTATCATCGTTTATCTATTATGTCTTGGTAGCCCTTTTTTGAAGACAATGGTTATCTAATGAGGTTGAAAGTCTCCCATAAAGCACCTATTGATGAGCTAGATGTATTTAAGCGGAATAGTAGTAGTTTGTTAATAGGTTTCTGCAGCTGGTGTAGTAATATCTCGATATAGCAGTAGCAGTAGTAATTTGTCTACCGGTCTCCACAGCTGTTGTATTTGTGTGAACAAACATAAAAATAGGTCATGCTGGTTGCTTACAAAAAATTTTAAAAATAAAAGTAGTGGTATTTCAATAAAATATAATTTGGTCATGCTGGGTGGCTTATGAGAAAAGTAGCTTGTCATCAAATTTTTGCAGCTGTTATCTTTGTTTTTTCTTTATCTTAATGAACTCGTGTAAGGTATTGGACTTTATAAGATTGAACTTCATTACAAAGAGCCACATCCTAGTAAATGTAGCTAGATATCTGAAAATACTGTTTCTAGTAAAAGGTGTCTTTTCTCATTATAGCAATAAGTTATTTAGATGAGAAACATCAATAACATAGAATGAAGAATAAACAAGAGATATTAATGTCCTTCCTGTTAAGAAATTTTTTCTCCCACATAAACTTGACAAACATTTCTGTCCACTGGTTTAATAGCATTGTGGAGATCTGAAATTACATGTGACCTGTCTGTCAAGTATTTTCATTAGATGACTGGATGATCCCAGTTTACCACGTCTGTGCTTTGACAAAACAGAAAAATGGTGAAAATGAAAATATATATATATATATATATATATATATATATATATATATATATATGAAAATGTTTTATACGGCTTTTGATGTTTCTTTTATTTCTTTCTGATTTGAACTTTCCCCCTTGATTGACTAACATTTTCAAGGGCACCCTCAAATATGGATAAAAAGTTTCCTATTAGTGAAAAAGATAATTAAGAGCTATTGTCCTGTGGACAGATTTGTCGTCATAATAAAAAAGATTTCCTATTACTAGTCTGATATTAGTGGAAAAGATAATTAAGAGCTATAGTCCTGAACTTTCAGAAGTGCAGGCTAGGTTTAATGACTAGATGGGAAACCTTTTTCCTCAAAACAAATACTTAGGATGAATTTTCGGGAGTGCTGAGTAGTTTAAATGAACTAGATAGATAACCATTGTCTTTTTAATTAGTGTTCTTATCTTAGGCGAAAGAGTTTTTCGCAAAGTTTGCATCAAGCATTAGAGAGGAACTGTTACCACCTATTGGTTGATAGAGAACATATTTAGGTTGTTTAAATGTTGTAATTTGATGAATTCTGACATCTTTTTGTATGCGAAGTACATAGAGTTGCGATTGTCAAACTGTATATTTACAATGGTATTTTGTTGCTGTACTGCATTCTACTACCTGGCTCTTGGAGAGGTATATTATGTAAATTTTGGCTCAAAGTAGTTTCATTAGTACTTACTGATGAAAAAAGTACTACTGACTTACATTTCTTACAAAAAAGAAATACTAATTTCTTGTTTTGCTACCCTGCATAACGTGTTTGGCTTGCCACAGTACTGGAATCTATCTTGTTTATTGGCATGTTTATTTGCAGGATGCTGTTGGATCAGCAGTTATTTCAAATGATTCCCTAAGAAAGCATATCAAGTTAGATCTTCCTAAGGGTGACCAAGCTCTATCATCTGGTGTGAGTGGCTGTTAAGATGATAGCTAATTGTAAAACATAAATGCTTTCAGTATATCTAATTAACAACATAAATTGTCTTTATACTCAATGGGAAGTCGGTGAAGCTAATAAATCTTAATTTAACGAATTTATGGTGAATTTGCGGCCAACTATCAGGTCGATCTCTTATAAATTTTCTTGATGGTTTGTGGTGTTGGGATGGAAAGAACCTGATCCTGGTTATTCTCAGCAGCGATCTTGTACTCTTGAATTTGATGGTTCTTCGAAAGGAAATCCGGGACAAGCTGGTGCAGGAGCTGTGGTACGAGCTGATGACGGAAGTTTGGTAATAATTACTTTTCTTGGATTTGTATTTCCTTTTCCTTATTCTCGTCGCACTTATATTACAACTTTCCGATTAATAGATTTGTAGGCTGCGTGAAGGTTTAGGAATAGCAACAACCAGTGTTGCTGAATATCGAGGCTTTATCTTGGGTTTGAAATATGCACATAGCAAAGGGTTTACAAGTATTCGTGCTCAGGGTGACTCCAAACTTGTTTGTATGCAGGTCCGTTGCCCATAGTATTTGTTTATTCTTGTATATTTGACTTCTTATTTCTTGATATCTACTTTTCTCCTTTGTGTCGCTGCACAATCAAACATGTACTTGGAATTGTACGTCAAGCAAAGTTTTCTTCCTTCTTTCAACTTCAGCTATATGAATGGGATCCTTATATGCATATTTTTAAGGTCAAGGAGGGCCTCTAAGGGTGTGGCCTATTGGTCAATGAAGAGAATTGAAAACCATAAGGTCTCAGGTTCAAATCCCAGCTGAGGAAAAAACACTAGGTGATTTCTTCTCATATATCCAAGCTTTGGTGGACAAAATTATCAGGTACCTCTGTGCTGGTGAGAGGTAGCAGGTATCGTATGGAATTAGTCGATGATCGTGCAAGTTAGCCCAGACACTACGGTTAATTTAAAAAGGTCATGGAAGTCTGACAATTTTTTCGAGCCGTGGACCCATTTCTCACGTCACTTCGATGTAGTTCTTTTGTTTCTATAGGATAAAGAGGTCTGACAATTTTTTCGAGCCGTGGACCCATTTGTCAAGTCACTTCAATGTAGTTCTTTTGTTTCTATAGGATAGATGCTTTATAATGTAAATGGCCTAAGGTAGTAATGATTAACTTGCGATCCAACTAATGATTCTCAATTGAAAAAGAACGAAAGTTTGGTAAGTTTGGTAATGGGAGAATGAATCAGGTCTCCGGCATCAGTGCTCAGTTTTACCTAGTGCAAGACGACCTGGTTTGAGTATCTCAAGGCAATGGGGAATCTTAACAGATGTTCCTAGACAAATAATGGCTGCATGCTTTAGTGACAATCCCATTGATCTAGAGTTTACGGTAAGCTGGTTGAGTTGGACAAACCCCGAAAAGAGTGATTCCTTTTGCTGCTGGGTAAAGATAGAGAGGGAAAATGTAGAAGCCGGCAAATAGTTCTTGTCCATTCAAGAAGATTCTCTTAGTGGGAAAAAGAATCAACATACATTTGTTTTCTCTATGAACTCTTTAAAGTCTTTGACGAGCTTAGTTATATCTCCGAGATGTTTTATTATAGCTTCTGAAGTTGGTCTTTTGACAAGGTTTTTGCATTGGTGTCATCAGAGTTTATTTTATAGTTTGGTTTCTTATTTTATTCTTTGCTTTTATCTGCTTGGTTTTGATCCATTAAAGTGTATATCCTTCCGAACAGATCCAGGGTCTGTGGAAGGTTAAAAATCAAAACATCTCTACGCTTTTTCAGCAGGCAAAACAACTGAAGGATAGGTTTCTTTCTTTCCGCATCATTCATGTTCTTCGGGTAACCTAAAAAATCTTCTCTACCCCTTTATTCTTGGTTTATATGCTTGTCTCACTTTATCAATCACAAACTTATTACTATATAATAGTACCAAATTTGTATTAGAGCCCTCATTATGGCTTGATCAATTACCTTGTTCTTACCTTGGCATTTTTGGAGATGTAAAAGTTTTCAACTCTCTTTTTGTTAGGAATCAAACTGTGATGCTGATCAGCAGGCGAACTTGGCTGTTGGACTTCCTGGTTAGAGTATAGATTTCTTTGCAGGCTTGGACTGGTAATATTTGAGGGGTCATCAATGTTTTATTGAACTTCATCTTTTAATGCAGACGGTCATATTCAGGAGGAGATAGAGAAATGACAATGGGGCAGTCGAAGATGACTTAAAGGTGGTTCTGAAGAGGATCTTTACGTGCTAACCACTGAGGTCTAGTGCTTGGCAGCATTCTGATTATTTGAGGTCATAATTTCTTATTTTGCCAGTACTACGTCCAACCTTAAAATGTGTTGCACGGTGAAGCCAGTGATTAATGATAGCAGTTAGGAATTCTGTAAATTTTTGCTGGATGTGGCTCAAAACAGGCACCGACAGCAAATGTTACTATTTGCTTTGAGTTCTAGCCGCCGAGCACAAGATGTTTGCCTGAAACTCAAAGACCATCGAGGGAAATGATTGATGCGAATCATATCGAGTCTCTTATCCTTTCTGTAGCAGAACAATGGCCATATTACCCGTCATTCCTCACTTATGTATTGCTATGATATGATAATTAATTTAAATTTGTATTAGTATCGCAATTTGCCTGTGACAAAAAACTTCGGGCATGTGAAAATCAAGACAAGAAGAATCGTGTAGCAAATTAGTACAATGAGTGTCGCAAGCCGTAGAATTTCTCTAAGTTCGGAGAAAGTATCTATCGTTTCTTCTCTTTTAATTGCTGATCCAATGGCTTTGATAGCTTGATCTTGAGTTTTATTAATTTGAATTCAAGGGCTTGAAGTTTGATCTTAAATTTGATTGGGACCTCGAATTTGGAACGCCTTTATATTTGATTTACCTGTTCTTAATCCTTGAGTACTTGAAACTTGTATGATTTTTTTTTTCATATACGGAAATGATTCAATGCTTGAAACTTGTATGGAAGTGTTTCATTGCTTGCAATTTGTAGAGGGATTCTTAAAGTTCTTAACTTTTAGAGCTCTCTTTTGCGTCTTTGTGATGATTTTTTCGGCATATTGAGGATTTTTATTTTTAGTAGCGGATAAAGGCGTTGTCTGAGTTCATCGTTTGAAGCCCGACTGAACGAATTATCTTAATGGACTTTTACTTAAATTCGTTTAATTGTGTCGAAATAATTAAACTAATTATATTAGCGATAATATTAATTTGAACTAATAATCTATTATGTCTTAAATTTAAAATATAGTTCAAATTTCTGTTTTAAAAGGCTTTTTTAGAGCTCGCTTGGGACGGGGCACTGTCAAAATGCCTTGATGCTCATGTGTGGGGCTTAGTTACGTAAGGCTTATGCCCCAAGTACTCGACTGTACGCCCTAAACACACCCAAAGCTTGATGCTCTCCCAATAGTCCTTATACAAATCATGTGTCTAATTCACTAATTAGTACTGTTGACTCTTAAAATTCTTTAACAAATGAACGATTAAAGTTCTATTCATCTATAGGATTAAGAAGATTGTGAATAACTCAAATAACGAACTATAGATAGCCAAAATTAATATTATTTGAATATTTCTTCTAAAAATAGATAGCCATAATTTATATATGTACTTGTTAGATCTTCATTATGCCTCTCAAAATTATCACACTTTTATTATTTTACTATTTAAAAGTAATTTTCTATTTTACGCATGAAGGAGTAATATTTTTAAATTACAGTACTGATGAAATTAATAGAGTATTTACTTTTAGGGATGTAAAATATATAGTTTGATAATATTTTTTTTAAGAAATTGTGATTTTTAATATTGTAAAAGTTAAGACGTTATAGTTGATTTATAGTTTATAGTAACTTTAATATTATTATATTATTTATACTTGTAAAAATATGCTAGATATTTTTTTACTTTAATTTTTTAAATTTTCTTGAACTTTTAATTTATTTTATGTATTGTTTTGTGTTATTATGTAATATTATTAATTAATTAATTAAAGCTTTTAAAGACTCGTGGGGCTTACGCCTTATGTCTCGAGGGTTACGCCTCGCCCCTTATAAGAAAAAAAGTCTTCCCTCACACCTATGCCTTTTAAAATACTAGTCCAAATTTCATGAGTTTCAATTCAATAATATTAAAAAAAATTACCAGTTATGTCAGCCCATAAGTTAGCACAAAAATTAGCCAATTCATAAAAGCCAAATACATCGGCAACCCCTTAAAATTGCATCAGCTTTCCACTTTACTACTTATTCTTCAGTCCATTCCATGTAGCCACTTCAACCAACCCTTTAGTGTGTCACTTAAACACTAAAATCTCACGAGACACCTCACGTGTGAATCACATATAATGAGCACGTGAATGTAAAAACATAGTCTGACATGGACTATTCCAACGATAAAAATGCAAAACCCACGTTATATTAACCCCTTTTCCCCTTTCTTCTTCTTCTCCATGCCTTAATTCCTCTTCTTCAACCTGAATTTCTCTGCCAAGATTGATTTTTTCCCCCAATTTGAAGACCCCCGTCCTCCTTCGATTTTCAGTTGAAGCTTTCTTCACATCTTCTCTCTCAGTTTGTTACTTGACAATGTCTCAAAATTTAGAGAGGATTGATTCGTGCCAATGTGGTCAGGCATGTGTGTTTAAAATCTCATGGAGTTCGGCAAACCCAGGCAGAAGGTATTTTTGTATGCAAAATTGGCTTAGTAAGTATATATTTCGATAATCTTTTCTATTTCTTTGATCTTTATATTGGTATGAAATGGTAAATTTTTTCAATTGATTTATTGAGATATATTTTATAAGACAAATGAGGATGTAACTATTTCAGATGGTTTGGGGAGGCATTTCCTGATCAAACAAATAAAGTTATTTAGGGTTTTTTGAAGAGAGTCAAGGCTTTTTATCAAGAAAGGGAACGAGCTAGACAATGGAGGAATAAATTATTGTTTGTTATTCCACTACTTGCCGTAATTATTTGGTTGTGTTGTTATTCTTGCGATTGTTGATGCCAAAGAATTTGGAAGTGGCTGAACGTAGTTGATAGTGTATTTGTGGGATGGTTGTTAGTGTTGTTAGTGTTTGATAATGTTTTGTAGTTGGTGCCTTTTATTATTTGGATGTTGTTTGTGTAACAAGTTGTTGTAGGATGTTTACAACATATTTAGTTGTTAATGTAATTCACAATATTTGAATCATATTTTGGTCGCATTGGTTCTAAGAAACAATTGATAGAATTCTCAATTTATGCCTATTGCCATTAGATACAACAAAACTGGTAATATTGTTTAGGCTCCATACGATCTTAAAATTAATTCAAGTATTTCTGTAATGCAATGAAATGAGAAGAAATTGGTAACAAAATAGGATTTTGTAATCCAAACATCACAAAATTCAAAAGAAAATTTCAGATTATAACCTGCTTATATCCTATTGTAGAAGCTGTAAACAACTTGCAAGGCATATTTCTTTCAATAGATAACTGCTTCAAACATAATAACAAAAGTGAATGAAATCACACAACTCAAAAAAGTTCTACAAATATGAAAAAATGCAGCACATTACAAGTAATCAAAAGAAAATGGCAAAAGGAGGTTCAACAAAATACAATACATATTGTTGCAAATCACATTTACCAACAAGAGGTTCAACAACAAAAACTAAAGACTTTCAACTATAGAATCCAAGTCACTGAAGCTATTTCTTGGCAAATTTATCCATGATCTCTTGAGTTATATTTTTTTGTGATGGTTGTTGATTTGTGGGTTGTCCAACTTTGTTTCTTCGACTTGCACTCATTTGTTGAAGTTGCGAAGTAGTAATTACATATCCTCTATTTCATCTTAGTCTTGGTAGCCTAATTCCATCACTTGGCTGCACAAGAGTGGTATTACTCAACCTATTCCCATGGTTGATAACTCTTTCACCAGAAGTACTAGGCTGAAAAGGTAAAAAGCCTTTAATATTAGACTAAAAAAATTTATAAAGTAACATAACGAAATGTTTGAATTGTACTTATATTAAGGACTGTCCTTCCAGTCTCTTGGTTAGTGGGGCATCTAAATCTAACATGTTTGGCCTTTTTTGGCCAGCAGCAGATGAAGATCCAACTTCATGTGCACTTCCCATACCCCTTTTCACACTAGTTGAAGTTCCTCTTCCTCTTGGTATTGTATCCTTTCCTCTAGGAGCAGTTTGAGGAATTACATATGGAAATACATTCCTAGTAGGTCTAATTATTATACTACTGGCCCTTCCTCTGTCCCTTCCCATGCCCCTTAAGTAGTTTCACCAATTGGTATAACATTGCCCCTTCCTCTGCCCTTTCCTCCATTAGTTGCGTCAATTGATATACCATTGCCCCTTCCTCCAATAATTGCATACCACTAGTTGTCCTTGTAGTAGCTGAAGACTCTCCAGGACCACTCTGAAATAATAAAGAAACAAAAATGCAGTGAAGTTACAGAAAATGTAATGAAGATATCACATTAAATAATAGTTGTATAGTATAGTTCATACTCTTGTTGGACATCATTTTTTATTGTGGCCAAGTTGATGACATTGTGAACATGTCATTTTAAATCTTTTTTTTGGATCGCTTGCTCTATTTTTTTGCTTGTTTATTCTTGGCCTTTCTTCAATTCTTTTGGGGTTTGCCTGGCATTGGCTTTGGTGCTGGTGATTCAATTGGAGGATTGTTACTCATAGGCCACATTTTAAAGTTAGGAATTGACTGAATGAAGTGCCCATAATTCTATAAAAATTTATTCTTTCTATACCAGTGCACCACATGTTCATCTGTATCCTACTATAAGTAATAATATGCACACATTACATGTTCACATGGGATGCCTCTCAACTTCCACAACCTACAAGTGCAAGTCTTGAATGTATTATTTACTATAAACCTTAACTCTTTCTGTTTGATTTCAAATCCATCATGACTATTCCATATAATTGTGCACTGTCTAGCTAACACCTTGTTCTCTTTTAATATTAGCTTAGCCAAAGGTGATATATCTGAAACCTATGTCTCAGCAAACTTAATCATATCAACATGTCTAGCCATGATCTTATGTCTAATTTCCTCTAGCATGGTAATAATACTCTTGTGCCTAGAAGCCAATATCCATGAATTAAAAGTCTCACACATGTTATTCTCTACTATGCCACACCTGAAATGTTCTTGGAAGAAGGCTTTGCACCATGCCTCCCTTGGATACTTCATCATGTCTTCACATATCTTCTGTGAGCCAAGTCTCCTTCTGTTGGAAACTTCTTTGATGTATTTAAACACATAGCTTGTCTTTTAAACTTTCCAGAATTACTTTTTTCGTTCTTCTCCCTTTTATTTCCTTGACTAGTTTTACCATATGTGCCTTGCACATATTCTGACTTTTGCTTCAGGTAACAAGTCTTTCACAACTGCCAAAAATCCCTACATAAAAATATAGGCAGAATAAAACATTAGAAATTAAACCACAAAAATGTACTACTATTAATAAGCTAGAATAGAAAAATATTTACCTTCTGCATGTCTGACATTACTATTAAACCTTGACCATATCCCAGCTGCAGATCTTCCATTAAGTATTCAATGAACCATCTTCATGAATGTTTGGTCTCATGGTGTATAACATCCCATGCAATAGGAAACATCTGCCGTTTCCCATTTCTTCCTATAGCAACCACTAATTCACCATTGTAATCTTCTTTTATAAAACACCCATCAAAGCCAATGATCTTCCTACAAACCTTCTAGCTAACCTTTCTTCAACGCATCAAAACAAACATAAAAGTACTTAAACAAGTTTTTACTAGGCTCTGATTCCCTGTCAATTTCTACCCAACAAGAGCTACCAGGTTTTGTTTCTTTAATACTATCAACATAGTCACAAAGTCTAGAAAACTCCAACTTTCAATCCACCATAAACTTTCTAAGAACTATTTGTTTGGCCCTATAAGCAATCGTTCTTCTTACATACAATCCCAAATTCTCTCTAACAAGTTCCTAAATTTTCCAGATCCTCATATAAGTGCAACAGTTAGCTCTTTTTAAATTTGTTAGCAATGTACTTGGAATTGCACAATATGTTTGTGTTCAATGGTTGACACTTGTTAACATGGTAGTATTTATTCACCATAAAGTCATTAGAATCCCTATCAATACTAGCCAAAAACTCCCATATGCATCTTTTATGTTTATACCTTACCCTTACTCTATGCTTCTCATTGGGTCTAAGCTTGAGTTGAACCTTGTACTCAATTACATAATCAGTCACTGCCTTCCTAAATACCTTAGAATTCTCAAATATCATGCCCAATTCAAATATTGAAACTACACAGTCTGAGTCATATCTAACCTTTGTGATCTTCCTTCTACGTAGAATGTCAACACTGGCTTAAAGTCCACATCCAGCTCTTCATTAGTGTCATCACTTCCAGCATATGAACTATCTATGAATTCTTCATCACCTCCTAATCTGCTAGTATATTTCTTTTCTTTGTTCACCCCTATATCTTCAAAACCTCTATCAATTCCAGCTTCTCCTATTGGTACTTCAACAGTTTCAGGTTGTTTCTTTCTTCTACTAGCCTTGTTTTTATTTCTCCTATCATTTCTTATGACTCTCAACTCTTCATGAACCTCACTATTATCCTCATCAGAAATTTTATCTACATCAGACTCACTACTATCCATATCTGATTCAACTCCTTCTTCACCACCAATAACTTCATCTTCTGCAAGAACATAATCATCTTTCTCAGCAATAAATTCCTCTACACCACCAATATTTAGTTCTTCACCAAAAAAATCTTTAACAGCAACACCAGCCTGAGCCTCTTCAAGTGGAGGCTCTTCGAGAGGCTCTTCTGTATATATATTATCTGGATCACCTTCAACTGTTGCCCTAGATGACTTATTTATTGAGTCACTACTATCTTGAGTAATTTTTGGTCCACATAAATAGCCAGCTGGGACAAATGTGTCAACAACCTCATCAATAACATGTAAAACATACACATTTAATTTCCCATTTGTACAGTGGCAACCAATATTATATCATTATTCATCATTTTCCATCAATACAAATTCTTTAGTATTAGGGTTAAAGACATAAAAACTCCCAATACTGCGGTACCCCAGCCCCCTTGTATAAAACTAAATTTAAAAAGGAAGAAGTGGTGTTGATCGATAGAAAATTCATTCACCTCTATATTGGTGACATATTTTGCGTCTGGAGATTTGGTAAAGGTTCCACTATGATGAAAGCGTACAAGAATAAAGGTGTCCCCAGACATACTTTACCCTACATTGAGAAAGACAAAGCACGAAAAAACAAAGGCAAGTCAGAAAGATTCGACAAAAAAGAAGAGAAAAAACTTAAACTTTGGTTCTGAGATTCCAAAAATCACATTACTAATATGCAACCACAATAAACAACAAATAACTATGGATAAACAACAAATATTGTTTACCAGTAAAAAAATAAAGACAAACAAATTCAAGCCGATGGATTTGGGAGCATGAACAAGTGATTCGTAGTGAAATTTGTCGGGTTAGGGTTTTTATTTTTTTTACGGACTAATGGAGGTAAAAAATGGGGATGGGTAATTCCTTATTAGTGTATAACAACCCTTGTGACGGGTCAACCAATACCCAAGTGAATTACGTGGACAATATATCCACATGGCGTATATTTATTCGGCTGAAATTACACATGAACATCGCTTCCACACACGCACTTTGGTTTTAATATGGGTCAAAATTTTATTGTTTAAGTGACACACTAAAGGGTTGGTTAAAGTGCCTATATGGAACATACTGAAGAATAAGTAGTAAAGTGGAAAGATGATACAACTTTAAGGGGTGCCGATGTATTTGGCCATTTATAAAATATTATCAATATTAGCCAATTAGCTTTTTGTAGACAAAAATTATCAATTTTTTTTTGAGTGGGTATTGTTGGAATATATTGGATACATCTTAAGGAGTTTAAATCTCAGTTTAGGATGATTTGGTAGAGTTTTGAGGTGGTTTGAATTGAAAATTCGAAGTAGAAGATGAATGTGTGATACATTTGTGCATCACATATATATCATATTTGTATAAAATGTGTATCATATGTATAACTATGTGTGAGATATATGCGTGATACATGCGTCGCGGAAGAATTTTTGAACTCTATTTTAACTACGAATTTTGATACCAAATTAGTCCAAATCACCTCAAAGTTTTCTCAAATTTTGTATATTGACTCATCTATATGTTTTAAATGAATTGCAACCATACCCATTAAAAAAAGATTCTTTTTTTGCTTAATTTTTTTGAATCTTATATATATATATATTTGTATTTTATCACTTTATTAGCTATCTCATACATGAATTTTCTTTTCTGTCTTGCATCTAATATTGCTGATCACGCTTAAAAATATGGAAGAACATTTTTGCGTGTGATTCTTGAAAAGAAAGAATCCTTATTTATTTGGGTTTTCAATTTTTGTATATGCTTGGCTAGTTTTGGTAAGTCTATGATTAATGACTACAGATTGGTAAGTTATGACTTATTTGGGACATTTTTCTAAGATTCCCTTAGAACATTATTTTCACTATTTGGTAATTTTATACTATTAGCTTTCATTGTCGTTAGTATCTTTTAAGTAGAGGAGAATTCTCACAAGGAAAGTAATTATATAAGCAGATAATAATTAATAAGTCTTATAAAATAAAGACTATAAAGTAAATAAATCGAAGACAAGTATAAAGAGAGATTGATATATTATTCAACTTCAAATTTATGTATATAATGAACTGAAATCTCTTCTATTTATAGAAGAAAAGAAGTTGTTGTGTAAGCTGCTTGTAAGTTGCTACTGCAATGTAATGATCCGACCAGTCGTTTTGAGGATTAGCATCTCATTCGGTGGCTTTAGGTCTCGAGCATCTTTGTATTATGTGTTATGACGTGCGTGCATTGGCCGTGTTCGGATTTCGGATGATTCGAGATCAATTTGGAAGAATAATTCTTGTTTTAGAAGCTTAAGCGGTAAGAGTTGACCTTGAATTTTGACTTTTGTATAGACGACTCTGAAATGGTGCTTTGATGATTCCAATAGCTTCATATAGTAATTTTGGACTTAGGCGTGCGTACGTATTTGAATTTGGAGGTCCGTAGGGTAATTTGATGCAGTTTGGTGAGCATTGGGAAGTTGAAGTTTTGGAAGGTTAAGAGGTTAAATTTGTTGATATTGGGCTCGGATTGCGATTCCGAGAGTTGGATTAGCTCTGTTATGTCATTTGGAACTTGTGTACAAAATTCGACGTCATTCCGAGTTGATTTGATATGTTTCGGCACGAGTTTTGGAAGTTGGAAGATTTGAAAGTTCATAAGTTTGATTTGAGGTGTGATTCGTAGTTTTAAAGTTATTTGATACAATTTGAGACCTTGAGTAGGTCCACATTATGTTATAAGACTTGCTGGTATGTTCGGACGAGGTCCTAAGTGGCTCGGGTGAGATTCGGACGGGGTTTAGATCGTTTGGAGCCTTGTTGAAGCTGCTGGGATTTTTGGTTGCTGGTGTCTTCGCACCTGTGCATGAGGGACCGCAGGTGCGTGCTCGTATAAGCATGTTACTGGTCGCAAAAGCGACCTAGGGAAAGCTGGCTGGGGAGGCTTCGCATAAGCGAACGAAGCGCAAAAGCGATGGCCTGCTTGCACCTGCGTTTGAACAGAAGCGGACTTTCTGCCGCATGTGCAATGGTGATGTTGGCCAGTGCATTTGCAGAAGCGATATTTGTCTCGTAATAGCGAGCTCGAAGGCGCATAAATCTGTCCGCAGATGCGTAACTGGACAGAAACATAAGGGATCGAACTTGGTCATTTCTTCATTTCGTTTTGGATTTTTAGAGCTCGATTGTGGGTTTTTCTAGAGGAATTTTCTACAATTTCGTCTTGGGTAAGTGTTCTATATCTGAAAGTGATTACATTTCATAATTCCATGATTATTTTTATCAATTATTAGTGAATCAAATAGAAGAAATTTGTAAAACTTTTCAAAAACGAAAAATGGAGATTTGGAGGATGATTCGTTATCAAAATTTGATAATTTTGATATAGTTGAACTCGTATCGGAATCGATGTTTGGGGTTTGTGAATTTTATCAGGTTCCGAGGTGCGGGCCCGGGAATTGAATTTTGGTTTGACTTTTTAATTTTTGTTAAAGATTGAAGTTTTATTATCCGGAATTATTTTCTATGAGTAAGGGTGGCAAGTGGGCCGGTCCGGGACCGGGACCGGCACAGGACCGCAGTTCAAACGGGCCAAATGGGCTAAGTGGGCCGGGAGGACGGGACCGGTCCCTTATCGGGCCAAACGGTTCCAACGGTAAGTTGCTTTTTTTAAAAAAAAATTGGTTATTTTTAAAATAGTCGTTGGGCAGCCCAAAAAATAGCCGTTGGCTATTTAGAAAATAGCCATTTAACCCCCCCCTCCCCCCCTCCCCCAACTTTGTTTTAACCCCCCAACTTTTTATAATTATACTTTTTCCCTATTTTGAACTATAAATACCCCCTCGTTTGAATATAGAAACCCCATAAACTCAACGTTTAATGCACATGTAAGTGATGATGATGAGCACCTTACGAATGAGAATTGGGTTAATGTTAAAATGCTTGTTGATTTTTTAAAAAAATTTTATATTGTTACAAATGAATTTTCTGGGCAATATTATCCGATTATTTCTAACTGTTTAGTTTATATCGCATAACTTGCTAATTTGTTTGCTCATTTTTCAAAGGGCGGGAAAATTTATAAACTTGCTATTGATTCTATGAGAAAAAAGTTTAAAAAATATTTTTTCCCTATTCCCCCTATTTATGGTGTTGCTGCCTTTTTAAATCCTTGTATGAAATTAGGAGGTCATCAATTTTGGTATGAAATTGTTTATAATGGTTGAGCACTTGAAGATGATGAGTTGTCTCAACTTCCGGAAGCAATAGCCTCAATTAGAATAAATGCTCAAACTATTTATAATGCTTATCAAGTTGCATTAAATCATGCTAGACCAAATATTCCAACTCCTTCTTCTGATTCTCAATCATCTAAAAAAACTGCGGGAGTAAGAGCACTTAGTGCTTGGGCGGGGTTTAGGGGTTTTCAAGGTTCTAGTAGTAGTAACTTTTCACAACTAAATGAACTTGAAGTATATTTGTCGCAGGGAATTGAGGAAGTGAATCCCGACGGCTCCTTTAATCTTTTGCAATGGTGGAAGGACAAAGAAAAATACTTTCCGGTTCTTTCAAGGATGACCCGAGATATTTTAACTATTCAAGATTCAACAGTGGCATCAGAGAGCGCTTTCAGTCAAGCAAGACTTCAACTCGCTAATTATAGAGCGTCTATGAGGGAGAGCTTGGAAAAATCAATACTTTTCAGAGATTAGATCCGTTCGGAAAGAAGAAATTTTGGACTTGCTGAATGACAACCAGAGAAAGATGAAACTTACGAAGAAATACTAGCTGAACTTGCGGAGGATACTGCTTCGCCCGACAATGGAAGCGGAGATGACCAAGCTACTTTTCCGCCACCACCAACAGAAATTCCTCCGGACCTTGAAAGATTTATGAAGTTTGTAAGAGATACCATGTAACTTGTATGAACAAAAATTAGTATGTATTATGTAACTTATATTTTGGCACATCTTAATTAGTTTTATTTTTCTTCTCAATGGTGGTATTAGCACCTTGTTGTGCTCATTCCATAGGGGGAGGAAGACTAAGAAAGATATTGCTATATTTGTTTAATGCTATAATAAAATTATAAGGCATTGCTTTGAATATCTCTTTACAATATTTTTGTCTTTAAATTTAAATTTAAAAACTTAGGTCACAATTCTCTAATAGAATTTACAAGGCATTACCTTAGATATTTTTTAATATTTTTTTGTCTCTAATTTCTATTTAAATTTTTTTTTAAATAAAATATTTAGTCGTTGGGCCCACTTAGCCCGCAGGCCCGGTCCGTTTAGCCCGGGACCATGAGTTTGTGGGCCCGGTCTGGTTCCTACAAAAAGACCATTTAGCCCGGGACTGTTAGGACCGTTTATCTTGGGACCGACCCGAGACTGGGACTGGACCATTTGGACCGGCCCACTTGGCCCGTTTTGGGACCGGACCGGCCCACATGCCAGCCTTACCTATGAGTTTTATTTATGATTTGAAGTTATTTTGGCTAGATCTGAGCCGTCCGGAGGTTGTTTCACTCGATAAGGTCATTTTAGAGTAACGGTCTAGCTTCTTTGAGATAAGTATCTAGCCTAACTTTGCGTGGAGGAATTATTCCTTAGGATTTGTGTCATTTGTGCTACTTGTGTCATGTGAAGGCCGTGTACGCGAGATGACGAGTACGTGCGCGAGCTTAATTGTGGAAATTTGACCATTTAGGGTTCTTAGGTTCTTCTGCTCATTAGATGTGAAGTTGTTTTGCCGTGTTAAATTTCCCATTTACTAGTTTCACCTTTACGTGTCTTAATTGAAATTAATTACTTCATGTTCCACCCATATTGCCGATTAAACTCCTATGTGCCTTAACTGATGTTGTTGCCTCCTCTATTTCCATGATATCCTTCCCAAATTGCTTATCCTTAATTGAAGTTATTAATATCTTTTTCATAAATTGTCTATCCTTAATTGAAGTTATTATTATCTTTTCCGTAATCACTTATCCTTAATTGAATTTGTTGTATCTTTTTCGAAATTGCTCAACTAAAATGAAGTTTTGTTACCCCTTATCGTTGTTGACTTATCCTTATTTGAAATTATTGATTCGTGTTATCTCTTTTATTATCGAATTGTACATTTGCAGAATCATTGCTACACATTATCTCTTCCTTGTTGAGCTATTCTTGTTGAGACTATTATTCCCTGTTGTGTCCTTCTTTGTAAGTTCGTTCTCTTGTCTCTTTGTGCTCTGTAATTCCTGAGTTGATTTGCTTGTCGTATTCTCATGCAATTGTCGTTGTTGCTGTTGTATTCAGTGTTGTTGAGCCGAGGGCTATGTGTGGTTGTGATGTTGAAACCGTTTTGAGTAAATGTTGTAGCATGTGGGCACATATTGTGAAAGTCATTTATTTTAGTGTTATGCTTTGACACCGTTGTTGTTGCTGGGAGAATTGTTATGTGTATGCATGAGGTTTCTGCCGTGCGATTGTTATTATGTTTGCACGAGGTTTCTGCCGTGCGGTTGTTATTGTGTTTGTATGAGATTTCTGTCGAGCGGTTGTTATTGTGTTTGCACGAGGTTTCTGTCATGTGGTTGTTATTGTGTCGCACGAGGTTTCTGCCGTGCTGTTGTTATTATTGATATGCATGTGGTAGTATAAGGTTTGATTGTTGAAACGCATGCGGTGAGATAAGGTGGGATTGAAACGCGTGGATAGTAGGGTAACTACTAGAAGCCATGCAGTGTGATAAGGTGGGCTAAATCGCGGGATGTTATTTCGGGAAAATAATTTTCAAAACTAAATATAAAGGCTCCCGCGATGATATAAGAAAAAGTTGTGATTCATTTTATCATTTGAGACTACGAGGCGGTACCACGGTAGGGCTCCTGTTGCCATTTCCCCATTCTTTTGTACTTGTCTTTGATTGTTGTTTTCCTTAGCGTACTTTTAATTGTCTTCATCTGTATTGCAATATTTGCTTAGTTCTATGTAGTTAATCTTGTTGTGCTTGTCGTTGCATCCACTTCATTGTTGTCTTATTTACATTGTACATTTTGTGGTGATCGTTTATTGTGAGCCATTCATTGTCTCTAATATTATTTGTTGACTTGAATTGTGGTAAAATACTTGCACAAGCATACACGTAATTAAATCGCCCATATCGGTTTTAGAAGATGAATCCTGTTGTTATAGTCTATTATACGTACTCTTGTCTGCTTGCCTTCTGTGTGAGGATTGTTCTATTGGCACGTGAGTCGTCCGTGCGGTTATGAGTTGTAATGTGAGCACAAGATGCCAAGTGATTAGGGTTCATGAATTGGGACCCGTGAACTGTGATTATGAGGTTCGGTACCTCGTGGAAATGCTTGAATGGATCTGGTGTGAAAGCGATTGTTCTTATTGAGTTGTTGTTGGTTTTCTCTTTATTTGGTTTCACCGTACTTAGAGACTGTGTTCAGCTTACTCTACAGCATTATTACCTGACTGTTTCCTGTTAAATATTGTTGTTACTAGTGTATCAGTGCAAGTATTGTTTTGTATTCTTTATCCTGCTTAGCTTTATATTAATATTGTTTCTTTGTTAGTTCACCTTCAAGCTTGTTTAGGTTGTTTAGTCCGGTAGGTGTCTTGACTTTCCCTCGTCACTACTCCACCGGGTTTAGTCTTGATACTTACTAGGTACCGCTATGGTGTACTCATACTATGCTTCTGCACATTTTTGTTCAAATCCAGGTGCCTCGGTTATTGTTGATTACCAGCTGGCTAGTCGAGTATTTCTGTGAAGACTCAAGGTAAACCTGTCGTCGTGTTCTTAGGCCTCGAAGTTACCTTCTGATATTGTACTTGTACTATTTAATTCTATTCTGAACAGTTGTATATAGGGATTTTCTAGCAAACTCAGTGGAGCTTATGACTTGTACTACCGGTTTTGGGATGTTATTTCATGTTGTAAATGTTGAGTTCATTTAGAAATATTTGGTTTCATCTTAATAGTTTTGTTGGTTAATTTCTGTCCATTTATTCAATAAGTGTTAAGCTTACCTAGTCGTAGAGACTAGGTGCCGTCACGATATCCTACGGAGGGAAACTGGTGTCGTGACAAGTTGGTATCAGAGCTCTAGGTTCATAGGTGCTACGAGTCATAAGCGAGTTTAGTAGAGTCTTGCGGATCGGTACAAAGACGTCTGTACTTATCTTCGAGAGGCTACGAAACTATTAGGACGGTTTCACTTCCTTCATTCCTATCGTGCGAGTTTATTGATATCGGAGTTTGAACCTTTGTCATTCTATTCCCCCATAAATGGTGAGGACACGAGTTGTAGTTACCGATGACGCTGCCCTAGAGCCGGTGTTGCTAGGGGTCGGGGTAGAGACAGGGGCTGAGGAGGAGCACGTGATATGGCTAGAGTACCTATCAGAGCAGAAGTTGAAGAGTCGCCAGTAGCTCCAGTTGGGGGACAGGTACCGGAGGCGCCTGTTGTGACTCCTTGACTTCAGGAGACTTTAGCACAGTTTCGGAGCATGTTTGGTACATCGACTCTGGCGGGGCTGATTCCGGTTGCACCATCTATTTCACAGATCGGAGGAGGTGCTCAGACTCCCGTCGCCCGTACTCCAGAGCAGCGAGCCCACATTGGTCAGGTTTCAGGTGTCATGCCGACACAGCCTATTGTTTCAGTTCAACCCGTGGGTAGGGTAGCAGCATATGAGGAAGAACAACTTAGACTTGCGAGGTTCAAGAAGTATTACCCTCCTACTTTTAGTTATTTGGCTTCAGAGGATGCGCATGGGTTCCTAGGGGAGTGCTACTGTATTCTCCGCATTATGGGTTTTGTAGAGACGAGTGGGGTTGCTTTTACTGTGTTCCAGTTTAAGGAAGCAGCATATCAGTGGTGACGAGCGTAGGAATTGGGTAGTTCGGCCGATGCAGCTTCACTTTCATGGGCTCATTTTTCAGAGGTGTTCTTGAGAGAGTTTATTCCCCCAGATCCTTCGGGAAGCATGGCGCGTGAAGTTTGAGTAGCTACGTTAGGGCACTATGTCGGTGTCAGAGTATGTCGTTAGATTCAGTGATTTGTCTAGACATACACCTATTTTGGTCTCTACAGTCCGAGAGCGAGTCTGCAGGTTCATTGAGAGGCTCAGTCATGATATCCGGTTCAGCATGGCTTGGGAGTTGGAGTCGGATGTTCCATTTCGGAAGGTAGTAGAGATTGCTCGCCGCTTAGAGGGCATGCGGTGTCAATAGAGAGAGGGAAGAGAGGCTAAGAGGCCTTGCAGACCGGGACGACCTACTGGTCCCTATTTTGGAGGCATGGTACGGCATGGTAGAGATTTTGTGGGTCAGCTAGTTCAGTTTGCACTTCAGGCTTCGCATAGTGTTCTAGGTGCCCATGGGTCTCAAGGTACCCGTACCGGACAACTTGTACATCCACATCAGAGGAAAGGTTGCTTTGAGTGTGGAGGTGCCAGCCACATGGTGAGAAATTATCCCAGACTCTGGACAGATGTGTCACATCGGGGTATTCAAGCTATGAGTTCTTCTTCAGTTGCTGATATCCCTACACTGCCAACTTGGGGTGTAGGCCAGGCGAGTAGAGGGCGATTAAGAAGGGGAGGCCCGGACCGCTGATGTGTTTTCTATGGTAGGGCTGAGGCCGCTGCACTAGATAATGTTGTGCAGGTATGATTTTGATTTGTCATAGAGGAGTGTCACTCGCTTTTTGTTTCGGTTCTGTTTATCGGGATGAGTCCTCCTATTTTGCTTCACGTATGGGTGAGTTTCATTATTTTATACTCTGTTTATGTGTTTACCCCTATTGGGAGATTCTATAGTGGTAGCCTATTTCTATCATTTTGTTTTTATTCATTATTGAGAGCTATGAGACTAGAAGTGGCTTTCTATTACTCATTTCTGTAGTTTTGATGGGATTTCTGGGTGATAGGTTACGACGTGCGATTTAGATTATCTACTGTTGTGGGAGTTCCGTATGTTTTGTGATTTTGTTGGCAGAATTGAATTAGAGGAAGGTGTCGGTTGGTATGATGAGTATTGTACTCGTGATTCAGAGTTGAGGGTGATATCCTCGCGGTTTCATGTGATTTGGTGTATTTGAACCAGGTTGCATGCCGCGGTGAGTTATATCAGGATGCGATCCTTATGATTAGTTCATATGTTTTGATTCTCCCTTGTGTAATTGATTTGTAGTACGATATTGATAGGGAGTTGTGCATGTCAGGCTTGTTTAGTAGTTCTCTCATGTGTTTCTCTTTGCATACCCAGTCAATTTTGCATTGTGCTTATTGGGTTTTAGCTTGCGAGGTGGGTGCCCAAGTAGCGCTAGATGTGACTTGTTGATTCAGGTAAATAACTATGAGGTCTTCATGTTTCTTGCATTGTTGTCGGTGTTGTGGAGGCTTGGAACGGGGTTTTAATGGATATGGGGTTACTTGTCGGTGCTGGATTTGATTATAGGTAGTTATTAAGATCAGAGATGTGGTCATGGGCATATGTGTGATGTGTTACGTCGTGTGGTTGCACCTTGTGGGTGTAGGCATAAGTTGTTGCAACTGGTTGAGGTTGGTATCGTGTGTGGATGTAGGAATCAGGTCTTTTGGAAGTAAACGGATGGTGAGAAATTTGGTTCTAAGGCCTATCAGTATGGGTGGAAGGAATAATCTTAAGTTGAGATGGTGTCGTCAGACCTATGTGGATTGGCTGGAGCATTCGAGGCGGAAGGGAGAATGTAACGAACCGACCGATCGTTTTGAGGATTAGCATCCCGTTCGGTGGCTTTAAGTCTCGAGCAGCATTGTATTATGTGTTATGACGTGCGTGTGTGGCCAAGTTCAGATTTCGAATGATTCAGGATCAATTAGGAAGAATGATTCTTGTTTTAGAAGCTTAAGCGGTAAGAGTTGACCGGAATTTTGAATTTTGTGTAGACGACTCCGAAATGGAGTTTTGATGATTCCAATAGCTTTGTATGGTGATTTTGGACTTAGGCGTGCGTCCAGATTTGGATTTGGAGATCCGTAGGGTAAGTTGATGCATTTTGGCAAAAATTGGGAAGTTAAAGTTTTGGAAGGTTAAGAGGTTTGACCGGGAGTTGACTTCGTTAATTTTGTGCTCGGATTGCGATTCTTAGAGTTGGATTAGCTCTGTTATGTCATTTGGAACTTGTGTGCAAAATTCGACGTCATTCCGGGTTGATTTGATATGTTTCGGCACGAGTTTTGGAAGTTGGAAGATTTGAAAGTTCATAAGTTCGATTCGAGGTGTGATTCGTAGTTTTGACATTCGTTATGTTATAAGACTTGTTGGTATGTTCAAACGAGTTCCCAAGTGACTCGGGTGAGATTCGGACGGGGTTTGGATCGTTTGGAGCCTTGTTGAAGCTGCTGGAATTTTTGGTTGTTGGTTTCATCGCACTTGAGCATGAGGGACAGCAGGTGCGTGCTCATAGAAGTGTGTTACTGGTCGCGGAAGCGACCTAGGGGAACCTGGCTGGGGAGGCTTCGCAGAAGCGAAAGTTGGCTTCGCAAAAGCGAAGGAAGCATAGAAGCGATGGCCTGCTCGCACCTGCGTTTGCGTAGAAGCGGACTTTTTGCTGCAGGTGCAATGGTGTTGTTGCCAGTGCATTCACAGAAGAGAGATTCGTCTCGCAAAAGTGAGCTCACATGCGTGCAAATCTGTCCGCAGATGTGAAACTGGACAGAAATATAAAGGATCGAAGTTGGTCATTTCTTGATTTCGTTTTGGATTTTTGGAGCTTGGTTGTGGGCATTTCTGGAGGGATTTTTCTCAAGTTCGTCTTGGGTAAGTGTTCTATATCCGAAAGTAATTATATTTCATAATTTCATGATTATTTTCATCAATTATTAGTGAATCAAATGGAAGAAATTTGTAAAACTTTTGAAAAACGAAAAATGGAGATTTGGAGGAAGATTCGTTATCGGAATTTGATAATTTTGGTATGGTTGAACTCGTATCATAATGGGTGTTCGGGTTTTGTGAATTTAATCGGGTTCCGAGGTATAGGCACGATAGTTGACCGGGAGTTGACTTTGTTGATTTTGGGCTCGGATTGCGATTCCGAGAGTTGGATTAGCTCTGTTATGTCATTTGGAACTTGTGTGCCAAATTCGACGTCATTTCGAGTTGATTTGATATGTTTCGGCACGAGTTTTGGATGTTAGAAGATTTAAAAGTTCATAAGTTTGATTCGAGGTGTGATACATAGTTTTGACGTTATTTGATGCGATTTGAGACCTCGAGTAGGTCCGCATTATGTTATAAGACTTGTTGGTATATTCGGACGAGGTCCCAAGTGGCTCGGGTGAGATTCGAACAGGGTTCGGAACATTTGGAGCCTTGTTGAAGCTGCTGGAATTTTTGGTTGCTGGTGTCTTCGCACTTGCGCATGAGGGATCGGGGGTGCGTGCTCGCAGAAGTGTGTTACTAGTCGAAGAAGTGACCTGGGGAAAGCTGGCTGGGGAGGCTTCGCAGAAGCGGAAGTTAGCTTCGCAGAATGGGTGTTCGGGTTTTAGTGTTATGTTTTGATACCGTTGTTGTTGCTGAGAGAATTGTTATTGTGTTTGCGCGAGGTTTCTGCCATGCGGTTGTTATTGTGTTTGCACGAGGTTTGTGTCGTGCGGTTGTTATTGTGTTGCACGAGATTTCTGTCATGCTGTTGTTATTATTGATACGCATGTGGTGGTATAAGGTCTGGGTATTGAAACGCATACGGTGAGATAATGTGGGCTAAAACGCGGGATATTATTTTGGGAAAATAATTTTTAAAACTAAATATAAAGGCTCCTGCGGTGATATAAGGAAAAGTTGTGATTCATTTTATGATTTGAGACTACGAGGCGGTACCTTGGTAGTGCTCCTGTTGTCATTTCCCCATTTTTTGTACTTGTCTTTGATTGTTGTTTTCCCCAGCGTACTTTTAATTGTCTTCCTCCGTATTGCAATATTTGCTTAGTTCTATGTAGTTAATTTTGTTATGCTTGTCATCGCGTCCACTTCATTGCTGTCTTATTTACATTGTACATTTCGTGGTGATCGTTTCTTATAAGCCATTCATTGTCTCTACTCTTATTTGTTGACTTGAATTATGGAAGAACACTTGCACAAGCATACACGTAATTAAATCACCCATATCGGTTTTAGAAGATGAATCCTGGCGTTATTGTCCATTATACGTACTCTTGTCTACTTGCCTTCTGTGTGAGGATTGTTCTACTGGCACATGAATCGTTCGTGCGGTTATGAGTTGTAATGTGGGCACAAGATGCCAAGCGATTAGGGTTCATGAATTGGGACCTGTGAACTGTGATTATGAAGTTCGGTACCTCGTGGAAATGCTTGAACAGATCTGGTGTGAAAGCGGTTGTTCTTATTGAGTTGTTGCTGGTTTTCTCTTTATTTGGTTTCATCGGACTTAGACTGTGTTCAGCTTACTCTACAACATTATTACCTGACGTTTCCTGTTAAATATTTTTGTTACTTGTGTATCATTGCAAGTATTGTTTTGTATTCTTTATCCTGCTTAGCTTTATATTAATATTGTTTCGCTATTAGTTCACATTCACGCTTGTTCAGGTTGTTTAGTCTGGTAGGTGTCTTGACTGTACCTTGTCACTACTCCACCAAGGTTAGTCTTGATACTTACTGGGTACCGCTATGGTGTACTCACACTACGCTTCTGCATATTTTTTGTGCAGATCTAGGTGCCTCGATTGTTGTTGATTACTAGTTGGCTGGTCGAGCATTTCCGCGGAGACTCAAGGTAAACCTGTCGTCGCGTTCGCAGGCTTCGGAGTCACCTTCTGATATTGTACTTGTACTGTTTAATTCTATTATGAACAGTTGTATATAGGAATTTTATAGCAAACTCAGTAGATCTTATGACTTGTACTACCGATTTTGGGATGTTATTTCATATTGTAAATATGGAGTTCATTTAGAAATATCTGGTTTCTGCTTAATTGATCTGTTGGTTAATTTTCGTCAGTTTATTCAATAAGTATTAGGTTTACCTATTCGTAGAGACTAGGCGCCGTCACGACATCCTACGGAGGAAAACTGGGGTCGTGACATGCAAGCTGATGTATAAGCTGCTACTGCAAGCTGCTGTGTAAGTTGCTTGTAAGTTGCTACTGCAAGCTACTGTATAAGCTACTTGTAAGCTCCTACTGTAAGCTGCTGTGTAAGTTTCTTGTAAGCTGTTATTGTACTAGCTATAGATAATATTCTACAAGAGTAATATTTATCCACAACAGAGTGCCTAAATGATAAGCTTCTTCAGGAGGCTTATTTCCAATAGAGTACTAAATAGATAAATATATTTACTGTGGAGTCCAATATGGGTAAGCTTCTTCAGGAAGCCTATTTATAACATAATACTAAATGGACATTCACAATATAATATATTTATAACAATAAGAACATGGATGTTCATTAAAATATAAGTGCCTCATAAAAACCTTACTAGGAAACATCCCGTGAAAAAAAATCCCAGTGAAGGAAAAAGAATACACATATTTAGTAATTCGCATTGCTAGTTGCCTCATTAAAAACCTTATGAGCAAAACCCTGTGGGAAAAATCTTAGTAAGGAAAAAAGAGTGCAGCATGTATTTTACTCCACCTGATGAAAATCTTATTTCAAATATTTGAGTCTCCCCATTCCAATCTTGTATACCATCTTCTCAAAAGTTGAAGTTGGTAAAGATTTAGTGAATAAATCTGTCGGATTGTCACTTGAATGGTTGTACATCGATATTACCATTCTTCTGGAGATCATGTGTGAAGAATAACTTTGGTGAAATGTGTTTCGTGCTATCTCCTCTTATGAATCCTCCATTTAATTGGGCTATGCATGCAACGTTGTCTTTGTATAATATTGTGGATCTTTTATCACATTCCAACCCACATATTTCTCGAAAAAAATTAATCACTGATCTCAACCATATGTATTCCCTATTTGCTTCATGAATAGCTATTATCTCAGCATGATTTAAAAAAGTAGCAACAATAGATTGCTTTGTGGAGTGCTATGATATGACAGTACCTCCACATGTAAATACGTACCCAGTTTGATATCGAGCTTTATGGGGATCAGATAAATAACCTGCGTCTGCATAACCAATTAGATCTGCACTACCTTTGTTAGTATAAAATAATCTCATATCAAGAGTTTTCTTTAAATATAGCAATTTATGCTTAATCCCGTTCCAATATCTCTGTGTAGGAGAAGAGTTATATCTTGCTGGTAACTTAAACAGAAAATGCTATGTCGGGCCTTGTAGCATTAGCGGGATACATAAGTGCACCAATTGCACTGAGATAGTGTATTTCGGGACCAAGGAGTTCCTCATCCTCTTCTGGAGGTTGGAACGGATCCTTATTTACTTCAAGTGATCGAAATCTATTGGTGTACTCAATGGGTGCGCTTTGTCCATGTAAAAGCGTTTAAAGACAATTTATGCATAGGCAGATTGATGGATAAAGATCTCATATGCTAAATATTTAATTTGCAAACCAAGACAAAGTTTTGTTTTTTCAAGATCTTTCATCTCAAATTCTTTCTTAAGATATTCAATTGCCTTTTGGAGCTATTCTGGAGTTCCAACAAGATTTATGTCATCAACATAAATAACAAGTATAACAAATTTTGATGTCATTTTCTTTATAAAAATACATGGACAAATAACATTATTTATATAACCTTCTTTCAACAAATATTCACTGAGACGCACAAGTGCCTACAAAGATCTTTGTAATTTTATCGAGTAAATTTCTTGAGATTTTGAATTATATGCTTCAAGCATTTTAAATCCTTCAGAGATCTTCATATAGAATTAATCAAATGAGTCGTATAGGTTATGACTTACATTTAAATGGCATGACATCTTCAGGTGTCTGGACTACAGGTTCGATCCTCACAATCTTTTACAATATTATGCACTATATTGTATCAAATATATCATCGACGATCATTTCGTATCAGTTCGCAAACGACATAACTTGTTGAGATCTCATCACTTTTCTTTATTTTCAGGTACCTAAACTTCTTCTAGAGTTTCATGAAATGTTATGTCGTGGGCTCTTCTAGAGCTCATGTCCTCCTCATTATGATCACTTTGATCATTTGCTCCTATCATTTTTCAAGGATTGTTAAACTTTGGAACCGGTCGATTTACTACGCTTCATGTGTGCAATAAACTTTATCCTTCATTTTAATTTTAATAGGACTATTTGCAGCTGAAATATGATATTTAATTTTGGATCAACAAATGCTTCTGGCATTTGACTTGAATTATCTTCTGAGTGAGTATCATATTAATGATAATTCGATTCATATAGCATATTTTTCAGCTGCTTATTCCATCCCCCAAATGTTAGAAAAACTAACATATATCCCAATCTTCTTTGGGGAACCTATCTTTGTGCATTGTGGTAGAAACATTAATCATATACCATACATCAACAGTTATTAGATAGTAAAAATATTTGGTTTTTGATCCAGAACCCATTGTAAGAGGAGGACTTATCATATCTTATTGGTATGATGCATATAAATACTGTTGTATGCCCTTTAGAAAATCTTAGACCAACACATGAAACTTTGTTCTCATAAGCAATAGTTTAGCCATTAATAGGAGGTATTCAATTCTAAACCAGTTTGGATATAAACCAGCATTATCAAGATGAATTGTCTTGATTTCATAATCTGAAAACTATGCTCTTAATTGAGAAAAGCAATTCCAAATGCCAAACTGCAGGTTGACAGTAAACACACATGTAACTATCTCATATATACATCTATAAGTGATTCACATAATAGGTGAATGGGCTCATATTCACCTTTTAATATATTCCAGAATTCAAGGGTCTTAGTCCCAACTTTAGATGGTATAATCAATTTATTATAAGAACAAGCAACACAAGAGAATTCTTGAAGAATCTTCTAGTTCTTCAGTTTGCTTATCTGAATTCTCATATACCTATTTAAAAATGGCAAATGAAAACTTCAAGTTTATCATGGCATGTGCTATCTCTTAGTAAACTTCTGGTTTACTATAGTATAAACTTTTGCATTAGTAAACTTCTTATTTATTGTGGCTACTTTTATATTAGTGAATTTCTGATTTATTGTAGCTACTTTTGCCTCAGTAAAACTTCTTATTTACTGTGACTGCTTTTGCTTTAGTAAACTTCTGGTTTACTGTGATACATGATGTAGTACAAATTGAAGAATAAGGCGGGTAACTTCTCACATACATATTATTTTACCCCCTATGATTGTGGAAACATGAAGATTTTTAATCTTCCAATCATATGTAGTCTCAATATGATAGCCATTTGTATTAGTAAACTTCGGGTTTACTTCAACATATGTTTTGACCATAATCATATAATATGAATGACATGTTTATATATAAGCTCTTCGAGAGACTTTATTTATTATCCACAATCTATTATTATTCGGACACTACTGGTGTCATATGTCTTCTAGACAAACAGTTAGTTTTTCAGGAGTTTTTGATACATTTTGTACTATCAAATATTGCTTAGACACTTCAGGTATCATGAGAGAAAATCATAATCAAATGAATAAAATAAAGATAATTCTAAATTTATAAATGTCAGAAATTAAGAGTTTCTGTATTTTTACTACCAACTCTGTGGCAAATGTCTCCTCCAAGGAGAAATGCCATTAACATCTGAATATTTTATATCAAAGAGTCAATCACATAGTCATTACATCCTTCAGGGAAATATACATGAGTTGTTATTTTCTTCGGGTAGTTAATAACAACCAACCATAATATATCAATGCGGTTATAATAGAAAGTATTTTACAAGAATCCTTTTGCCTTAAAATGAAAAATTTTCAAAGATGTTTGACGTACAACAGATACGTGCAGCAATGATCTCTATGCCATAAAAATAATATTTATATCCTTTATTATTCGACCTCTTCAGGAGGTGGGTTGTGATATTTCTTCATTCACTCCAGGGAATGAAAACGTGTTCAAAAATAACTTTGAATAGCTCATTATTTTGTTTAAAATACAAAAAGACACTATTTCATAATATTTTCCTGTTTTAGGAGAAAATTTTAATTGTTTTACTACTTTAGGAGCAAATTTAAAATACGAAATATTGAGTATATATTCTCTCAATCATATTACCTCTTCTGGAGGTGAATCGTAATATATTTACATTAAGAGCGCGTTCATATTTACAAGCATTATTAATATTGTCATGTTCAATTCAGGGAATAGATTAATATTATCAAAAGTTCTCTTCCTTAAGGAGATGGAACATAATTATCTGAACGTGCAATAACCACATTAAATTGTGATGGCATCTAACCTTTTTTAATATATTCGCTACTTCAGGAGCAAATCGAGGTGTGCATGTAATATAGAGAAACTTTCTCTAACTTATCTTCATTGTAACTATAGCAAGTCTAAATTATCACTTCTAGTGGTCATAGGCATATACCACTTTTGGTGGTTAACAAAATTTAGTTACAACGAGATATACGAAACACAATCACTTCGGGTGGTTGTATATTTCTTGCAAACTTTGCTGGAGTTTAAGTGGATCTAACAATGTTATTCACTTTGTAATCCTTTATTAAGATAATTAGGATGAAAACAAATACCAAAAATAGCACATAATCAAGCAAGTGATGATAAAGATATTAAATCAAATATAAGCAAAAGCCTCAAATTACTTTATACAAATTTGGCCACTCCATACGTAAGTGATATCCATATTACTATTGCCAAGAACAAAAACTCACCACCTCAAGGATATAATATGTCTTATGATGCTCGGAATGAACAAGATCTAACCACGGACGTAAGAGCGTCGCCTTACATCGGAGATGAATACTGAAATAAAAATTAAATTCGAAGTAAGTGCTCAAAATGGCAGAGTCTTGTGTTGATAACGTGTTATAAAATAAAGACTATAAAGTCAATAAACCGAAGACAAGTATAGAGAGATTGATATATTATTCAACTTCAAACTGATGTACATAATAAACTGAAATCTCTTCTATTTATAGAAGAAAGGAAGTTGTTGTGTAAGTTGCTACTACAAGTTGTTGTATAAGCTGCTTGTAAGCTCCTACTGCAAGTTGTTGTATAAGCTTCTTGTAAGTTATTATTGTACTAGCTATAGATAATTTTCTACAAGAGTAATGTTTATACACAGAAATGACAAGCTTCTTTAGGAAGCTTATTTCCAATAGAGTACTAAATAGATAAACATATTTACAGCGGAGTCCAATATGAATAAATTTCTTCAGAAAGCTTATTTATAAAAGAGTATTAAATGGATATCCACAATATAATATATTTATAACAATAAGAACACTAAAAATGACATTCTTAATAGACTTTGTGATTTTCACCTTTTTGTTTTTGGTTTCTTTTGTAGAAAAGTTTCTTACTCCTGTGACAAATCATGTTACATACACTAACTTTTCTTCAAACGTATTGCCAAGAAAGCTGCGGAGCAATTAAATGTTAATTGGTGAAAAAGAAATTAAATATTAATTAATTATACTGCAATTAAAAAATTATTAAAAGACGAATTAGGAAAATTCAAGATTCAAGCTTTTTCCTGAATTTATTCACAGAAACCACATCCATACCCGACCCGAAAAATTGTCTGGTAGCAGTTTCCGGCAGTTACTTATCCCACCTGTTCAAAGAAAAGGAAGAAAACAGCACGGCAAGCAAACGCTGGCCTACTTAGAGCCTGTCTGTGTGGAGTATTCATTTCCACTTTCTTACTTGCAAAATGAACTGTGTCACTGCTCCTAAGGCGAGTTGGCGCTGTTCGTCGATTTCCCTCTACTCTGATTCCAGAACATTCCAGAATCGCAGCAGCAGCATCCGCTTCTATCATGACTTCCCTCACAATCATAATCGGAATTCCAACAGAATCAGATGCAACCTGAAAGACAACAATCAACCGGAAACAACTACTGGTATCCAGCTTTATAGAGATATTGAGAGGTCTGTCTTCCATTAATTCCTCTCAATATTTGTACTGCAAATTGTAATTCCCTGCTACTTTTCTTTTTCTTGGATTCCGCTCCTGTTTTTTTTCTTAAGGTGTAACTTTTGCCTTTGTATGGTTGAGACTTGAGTACAACAGTTAGCAAAATTGACATGCAATATTCTTCCTACTCCAGTCCTTATTTCATCTTTCTGTCTCTAGTAAACAACACAAATATAAATACACACTTTATACTTGAGCTGCACACAAAAATAATTGAGCTGTACAAAACGAGCTGAATGGCTAAAAAATTAGCCATAGTTTTCACTGTGTAGCTGAGGTGATTACCCAGTGGGACTAAAAGCTTTGGCAGAAAGCCCAGGACAAACCCCCAAAAGTTGCCTTCTTAACAAGAATAATTGCAAGTGGAAAGAAATGCAGAACAAGAAAGGATAAAAGGAAAATGGATCGTCCATGCCAACATAGGCATTTCAAGGAAAGGCGACATTTGAATATAGCTAGTTTCTTAATAGGATCTTACGTCTTGCACATGCTGAGTTACTGGTAACCCACTTTCTGGATATCTTCTGTGTAGAGATGGAGCTATCATTCTGCTTACGGGTTCGACAGAACCTAGTCGTTTGGCCCAAACCCTGTATTTGTGTTGAAAATCCACTTAATATGTATAAATAATTTATCTAGAACCTAGTAAGCTGCCTTTTCTTGAATCCAGAACCCATAAACTCAAAATCCTAGCTCCACCTTTGCTTATGTGTATTATCATCTGGTTGTTCCATAAAACTAAAAAATGTGATACTTGTAACATTTCCAGTGATGACATTACAGCAAGAAAAAAATTGAAAGCACTGCTACAATTGTTGTGGCTATTGCTATTTGCTAGCAATGATTGCATATGTGTATGTATGCACAAACTGATGAATGCATGTAGTTGATATGCATATAATTGAAATCATTGATGATGGCGTTTGGGAGACTGTTGAACTTACTTTTTAGCTAACTAGAAAATCTAAATTGGCATGCTTGTGTAATCTGATATATCCATAATATTGTCAATTATACACAATCATATACGGTTGTGAAATTGAAGTTCCATTCAGATGATTAGCGATTCTTGATTTAGTGTTATCAGTTAAACAATGTCTGTTTTTGCTCATTAAACCCAAAAAGTAAATACTGCTTCTGCTTATTCACAGATTACTTACAGAGACAGTGAAGCAATCTCAAGGCTGGGGAAGTACACAGGACTGGGATGAAATCGAGGTTAATAAATGAATTCCCTAGAAAATGTGCTTTAGTTTCTTCAGTGGAGTAGAATCAAACAAATGTCTTTCCTTTTAGTTACAAGTCAATGTTAATACCCAACTTGCTTCCTTTATCACTTTCCCTAATTTGTCCAATCTTCATTATCTTACGGCATTTTTGGATTGTAATCTTTAAACAACTTTTCCTATTCCTTCCAAATGAGCTCAAAGACAAAAAAGGACGTTCTAGTTTGACAGAGCACGAACTGACTGTTAGGTTTGAATGAATCAACTCAAATTATTATGAATAGGTCTTTCTAATGATAAATAAGTTTTGAGTCATTCGCTCATAGAAAATGGGATCAACTCCCCCATTTCGTAATTCGTATTGGTACGTACAACTATAATATAAATCTGCTTCTCTTTGTTCCTACGAACAGAATTGTTCCATTATACCAACGTAATAGAGCTGCCCCCTTCCACTCGGACTTCCTTCGATGTGTGAATAAGGTCTTAGTCTGTATGGGGCATTCTGGGCAGGTCGCAATAAGTCGCTAGTCGAAGGGTTAGACCAATCACAATTCATTACCATCACAATGCATTGTAAGCATATTGTTGAATCAATACTTTTTATGTCACTATAATGTGGGTTGGGAATTGACGTGGATTCTATACAATCTTGATTGTGACTTAACAGTTAATAAGACAGTAGGCTGCATAAGAAGGAGAACAAACACTGTACCAAAAACAACTTTCTATATACTTGTTGCTTTGATAAATTATTAATGAAATCAACTCACTGTACTATTCCAGGGAGCATGGGTATTGAGACCAAAAACCTCAAAGCCAAAGTTAGTCGTACATTTTGTTGGAGGTGTTTTTGTTGGGGCTGCTCCTCAGCTTTCTTACCGCCTGTTCCTGGAGCGGCTCAGTCAAATGTGAGTGTTTGATCTTGATGCTAGAGTCCATCTTATTCTACCTATGTTAATTATGTGCTTATGATTTGAAAGTAGCCACTTCTTTGTTGTATTTGTGACCTATATGCGCCTTGGAATTATTCTGATTTATAGTTAGTTTTTCTCTCTTTTTTGCGTTACTCATAAGCAGGATAAGAGAAGTAAAAAATTTAACTGATCACAGTACCAATGGGGTGACGGGATTGTATAATTCTTCCCATTCTCTCTCTGTATTTAAGATTTGAAGGTTGACTTCTCAGATTTTAGGTAAGCAAGAACAGTGTCCACTTTTTAAGTAGTATCTTGCTAAAGATCTTCAGTAATGACTATTCACTTTCTCGTAGAAGTGTACTAGTTTTAAGTAGAAGTGCTTACCAACTGAAGATCATGTTTTACGTTACTAGTTTAGCAAAGGGACTTCCATATGTTTAATCAGACGTAAGAAGCACACTTTTTGTGCGACTAGTTGTATACCTGATGTCCGTTCCAGCGGTATCATTTTATAAAACTAGCATGCTAATATCAATGATGTTGCAAGCACTATAATTCTTATCCTTTTTATGTCTCACTTCTGTTTCCTTTATCCATTGTTTCTGTTAAATGGGGTAGGCATAGCGCTTAGCCTTATTTACATTGTGAGGGGATATGTTGGTTGCTGCAACTTACTTTTGTTACATTGTGAGACAGGGATGCCTTGGTGATTGCTACACCTTATGCTAGTGGATTTGACCATTTCTACATTGCAGATGAAGTGCAGTTTAAGTTCGATAGGTGCCTTAGGTTTCTCCAAGAAAGAGTGAGTTTCAGCATTTGCCTGAGATGAAACTCTTTTATCATGCTTTGTTTCTTATGCTTGTCCATTAGTGACATAGGTACAAGACCTTCCTATATTTGGCATTGGGCACTCTTTAGGATCTGTAATTCACCTTTTGATTGGTAAGTTAAAGTATTCTCTGTAATATTTTTTACATAGAGGTAAATTTGGTTTGACACATTGATGCTTGATGATCAGGATCAAGGTATGCTGTGAAAAAAAATGGGAATGTATTGATGGCTTTCAACAACAAGGTACTTGATTAATTTATTTTCAGCTTTATCACAAACTGATACAACGTTAAAATCGGTTTGAGGGATGCAAAGCCAAATGCAAATGCATTTGATGCATACAGACTTTTTTGCCATGTTTTGCTTTCATTTGTTTATCTTTATCTTTTTTTATTTCTTTTTTGATCGGGTGGGATGGAGTAGGAGTTACAAGCAACTATATCAGATTATTCAGCTTCATAAGCTCAGGGTGGTCAAGTTGCTGCGTGTTCATGAGACGAATCAGATTCAGCTTCTTTAATTTCTACCTTCAAGGTTAAACCTAGGTATAACATCCTAAAATGTGCGACTTACCCTCAACTCCGTAACAAGATTCTAGTTTCATATGGCCTGAACAAGATGAGGCTTCTCCAGAGTTCGTTGTGCTTTAGTTACATCGGCTGCATTATTGGAAGTTTTTGTTTAGTTTACTTTTACTTAGCTTATCATAGAAAGGGCTTTATTTTGCGGTCTCTCATGTTAGAATGGTTGGAGTCTTGTCCTTTGTTTGAACTTCTGAATTCTAAAACTTAAAAGGAAAAAGAAAACAGAAAACTTTGATCGACCTAGCTATAAAGAATTTAATTGATAGAACTGAACTTTTCTTTTTCATATTTAATGAGTTCCATTTCAGGGGATAGCTATGTATGACAAATACAGCAAGCCTAGGGGTGATGGATCTGTAGAGCATAAATGGGGCAAAATGTTTTATGGGAAAAGTGTCTCAAAATTATAGGCTGTGAGGGGAACTTTGGGGACAGTTTTTCTGGTGCTCTTTCTCTCACTTCAGGAATCAACATAAGGTTTCCAAGAGAGAATTCTGACTCATATTTGCCAATGGTTGACTGTATGTGTTTATATTCTTTTGGCTATAATGTGGATATCCTAACATAACCTTGTAACTACCAATGTACTACTACTGAAGAGTCTAGCTGCTAAATCTATGCTTATAGTATGATTTCACTGTAGTTTATGTTATGAATGTGAGATTACAGTGTATATATCGACATGTCTATTTTGTTAAATGTTTATCCTGCACATTTCTTACTTTATCATGGTTTTTGTGCCCATTCCCTTTTTTTTTTTTTTTTTTTTTTTGTAATTAAAAATTTCCATTAATCACCAAAGTGTATTTACAAAGCTCAGCAAGGCTATAGCACAGCCTGCTAATCTCCAAAAAAATTATCACTCAGACACAGCTACAAGACTGCTAACCTATCTGGTGAGATTAGGAAGTTCATCTCCTAGGGAGGGTATCTTCCTAATCTCTGAACATTTACATCAGCAATCAGAATAAGCACACAGTCCTCGCCATACGAACAAATCTAAAATGCAGTTTCTGCAAGAGACTCCTAAGTTTCAGATTTGCCCTAACATTGCACACACAAGCTATTAGCTTAGCTATGCTCTCGACATTGTCTTCTCTTCCTTCAATAATTCTAGCATTTCTCTCAAAGCCAAATAGCATGGGCATGTTCAGCATATAGCATTCTCAGTAATTGAGCTTGAGCGGTCCTCCCTTTTTCCCTCTTAAGTATCCACTGGTATTGTTGTGCCCATGTACATCCTGTGTCCTCCCTATATTGTATCCGTTGCATTAATCTTTGCCATAAACTCCTGGTGACCTGCATTCAACAAAAAGGTGCTCTTTTGTCTCAGGTTGTAAGTGACATAATGCACAGATTGGATCTACATTACAGCCCATTTAATTAGCCTATCAGCAGTATTAAGATGACCATTCTATCTGCCCTCTTTGTTAGCTTATGGTGCTTATAAGAATGCTAGTGCAATTATACTTGCAAATCTTGTAGCTATGAACACTTGCCAAGTTTGACATGGTTTTCTGAAATCTTGGCCCTTGACGGCTTCTTGCCAGGGTCTTTATCTAAGAACCAAGGTGTGATATTCAAGTTTTATAGTCTTACTATAGCTGTTTGTGAAAGTGAAAACAGTAATACATGTATTACGTCTACTCCTGTTAGACCACTAGGAGTTTAAGTTACTGAACATCTTAATGTGTACAATAATCTATTTGTGCCCTGAAGCCAGGTGACCCGGGTAATCCATCACCATCTGAGCATATAATTAAGTTTTCCTATTACCTTTTTTTGTCCAGGATGCCAGCCTTGCAGTTCCATTGTTCTCATCTGTTCTTGCTCCAATGATACAAAATATTGGACCGGTTTTATCGGACATTGCATCATCACCAACCATTCGTCTTGGGGTAAGTAGCAGAATTTTACCAACTTCCCCAGCTTCCTTTGAATGTTCTTGTTAGATGACTTTCACATGTGACATTATAGATGTTTTTTTTTCCTTCTGTCTGGATAACTAAGCAAAAGCTGGCACTATGATTACTGGTATCAAATGGATGAGTCGGGTTGGATTTGAGCGGGTTGAAAACAGGCCGAACAAATGCGGTTTATAGACCATACTGCCCATATCTTATACAAGTCAAACAACGGGTTGGGTAATAAATGGGTTTGGTAAAAACAGTTTTGGCCCATTTTGAGTCGTCCGACAGTTGGATGCTAAGAGTAGTAAAATTGCCTATATGTGACTGTGATTGCTCGATGGCACTCACACCAGCACCCATCTGCTGAAACGCATAATCCTAGTCCGCCATGGCGAGAACTTGGCAAATGTTGACATCAAGGATTACCGATTATGGAACAACCCCAAATCACAAAATTGAACTGACTCAAAAATGGATTGAGCAGGCCAACAAATTGTAACCCTATTTTACTCGGACTCTTCAAAAATGTTGTCGGGTGTGTGTCGGATCCTCCAAATTTAGTGCATTTTTGGATGATCCTACACGGGTGCGGCAACACTTTTGGAGAGTCCGAGCAACATAAGAAACTGTTTTCTGAAAATTGCGAATCTTCCTGCACTAACAACTGGAAGGAAGGTCTACTTCTATGTCTCCCCTGCAGAGGCAAGAAGGACATTGAAAGGAATAGGCTGGTCGTTTTTGAAGAGATGAGTGATGGGGTTGAATGGACAGTACAGGCCCGAGAGAATTGAAGTTTGGTAACTTCCATGACCCAGCAAGTATAAAGAAGATTTTATTCTGGTTAGAAATGGAAACAGAGTTTCGAACCTCGAGGATTTCTCCATTATTAAAATAGGATGGAATGTTATAACCCAATTCGTTTCAACCCGTATTAACCCATATCTTAAATAGGTAAGTTGACTATAGTTTTATTACAGGCAGATTGGGCAAGTCAGTCATTTTGGGTTGAAATTGCCACACTAGTAATAATATGCTCGGGGAGTACAAAAGTTGTGCCAAATCTTTTCCTAGTTATTCTTATACTGATGCTAGGAATTCAAAGGTACACTAGTTCATATACACTCAGAGATTATACCACATAAGGACAGACATAACTTTTCAATCAAATCATCTTCAATTTGTCTCCCTCTCAGAGGACCACAAAACAATAAGAGGGAGAGTTTTCCAAATCTTCTTCCTTTCTTTGTTGAAATTCTTTTCTGTCCATCACAAGTACGCCGGAAACCCTCTGAGCTTAATCCAAGTGATTCCGCCTCCAATTTTCACAATGGCAAGTATGGATAGGTGGCCACGTTCTTAGTGTAATTCCAATTTGTCGGAGAACCATCATCCATTTTAATTCTTCTTGCCTTCGTTCTCGAAATTCAAACATAAACAGCATCCCACTCAACTCTTTAATTTAACTCCAGCTGGGACTCCCCAGGTATTATCCACCCACCCATTTTTGGACCTCAATAGAGGGATCAAACTGTTGTTACCAAAGGAACCAACCAGACATCTATGCAAATATTCTGTCCTGCTTCGGAGAACGTATATCAATTTTGAAGTGATTAGTCTCCTTTTCATCCTCTATAATTCTGATGCTATCTTTAGGCCACACCTTGATTTCAGCTACTTGTGCATAGCTCCATTTACGGTTTCATTAATCGTAGCGCCATTATGGTCCATACCTTTTTTACTTTTTCCACTAACTTACTGATCCATTTTGCAAAATCTACCCACCCTATTTTTCTCCAGCTTCTGGAATGATAATCTCTGATTTTCTGCTCCCTTTGATTGCAACAAATCGGATGTATCTTCCCACATTATTGAATTTCTGATAGATGAAATAAGAATATAGTTGGTTCAAGGTTCTTGGTAGATACAAGAAACTGAAAGGGATGATCAAAAGAAGAAAGAGAAGGAGCTGATCTGAAGCTTGAGATGTCAAGATTTCACCTGGAAAATGTATCAGAAAAAGAAAGAGAAGGAGAGTGCACGTTACCAAGAGAGAAAAGTGTCGTGTTCAGGGGATGGTTTCCATGCCTCAATGATTAATATCTCTTTGCCAGTTAAAATTGTTTGCTTAGTGTTGTTCTCTGAAAAATAGAACGCATCGACAAATAAGGTGCAAGCCTCAATGTCTTGGTACCTGCATTAAAGCGTCTCTAAGTGAGGCATAGTGCCTACCCTAAGCTTCACCCAGATTCAGGGCTTAAGTGCGCCTCAAATGAGCATTTACCATACACTTGGAGAGAAAGGATATGCGTTGACTGACATTGGTATCGTATCTGAACCTGATTGCTGACTGATGATATTTCTATGAAAACTGTGGTGTCTTTACAATTAGGAAATCAGCTGCTTTTATTTCATCATCGTGTCAAATAAGATTGGATTTCTTTGTCAAGAAGATCGCATGTCTCTTTGTTAGGACGATTGTTTGTGCTTTAGATTTTCTCTTGAAGTCAGTGCTTTGTGTTTTTCATGCTCTAAGATTTGGTTTCAAAAGTGAGGGCTTCTCCTAAACTGTGTCAGCTCATCTATATTTCCTTTTTTCTTGCTTAATGTATGTGTTAAAAGATTTTCAATGAAAAGTAAGCACCTTTTTAAGAAACGCCTAAACGGGAGCTATGGTCTCTTGCATTTCTTGGACTTACTAGTTGTTTGTACAAGAAATCTCTCTCTCTCTCTCTCTCTCTCTATATATATATATATATATATATATCTCCCTCTGTTGCTTCTTCTAGAACTTTTTTCCTTTTTACTGTATAGTTCTCTCAACTCCTTTCGGCTTCTAAAATTATAAGTAGAGATTGATCTTATCAATTGAAAATGCTGAGGAAGAGGAGAAAGAGATTGCTTAACCTTGTTGAACTCTTAATGCTGTCCTATTGATTTTTTATCATAAGTATTTTGTTTTACTGAACTGAGTTCACTTGAAAGTTCTGCTCACCCTTTTCGTGCCTATTTTTACGGTCACTTTTTCATGAGATGCTTTAGCGGTAGGCAAAGGTATTAAATGTTAGTTATGTAGGTGCAAACATTGTGCCACTCTCGTTAGTCGTTAGTCACTTTTTAATAAACTTCAACATGGTACTGAATCCTTCTTACTCCACTCCTATGTTTGATTATCTGCAGGCAGAGATGACTATGAAGCAAATAGAGAACCTTAGCCCCTCAATTGTGAAGCAAGTTTTTCCACTAGTTGAGCAACTGCCTCCTCTATACATGGACTTGATTAAGGGAAAAGAAAATTTTACTCCAAGACCAGAAGAAACTCAAAGACTGGTATGGAAAATTTTGAGATCTTAGTACTCATTAACTACATACATGTCGTGAACATCTTTAGTTTACTTTGTTGTTATTTTCTGGTAGAACTTGTGTAGAGTTTATATTCTATTACCAGAAGCAGATACATGCATACATGCTTTTTGCCATGGTACGAGTTGATTTTTTGATAGTGCTATGTAGACTGTAGAGCCTGGCTCGATAATTATTTAATCACTATGCATGAGACCAATAATTTCAGGAGCTCGATTTGGATACTCAGATTAAATAGTATTTGATGTGATGTCAGATTTTGGATGCTTTCTTAAACTTGTATGATGATGGGCAATGAAATTGTAGATTATGATGGTGAATTGCACAAATCTGATGGAGATGTGTGTGTGTGTGTGTGTGTGTGTGTGCGCATTTTCTGTTAAACTTTATTAGTGCTTATAGTTAGGAAATGGATTGTTGGATAGGTCTTTAAAAAGAAGAAAGGCAATTAATTAGGATTAAAGATATATTACAGAAAATATAGTTAGTTACATAAAGCTATAGTTAGTTGAAAGGTATTGATTTTAATGATATTATGTTATTAAACATATATAGCTCTATTCATGTGTTACATAGATTTGGAAAGAAGACATGTTTGTTTTTGAAGAAATCCATGTATGGATTAGAACAGTCTTCAAGGTAATGGTAAAATATATGAATATTTTGCGTTGAATCATTGTTTTCTCAAGGAGCTTGTACGATAGTTCTATTTTCTTCATTATTCCAAACAAGGTGACCCACAATTTCCTTCTAGGTTCTTTTTAGGTCAAACACCTCGGCGGCCCCTAAAGTTGGCTTCAGTTTTCATTTTGAAGAAATCCATGTATGGATTAGTGCGGATTGAAACTTTTTGTTGGGCTAATTTAGGGTAAATAAAATATACGTGTATATATATATATATATATATATATATTTAATTTTTTATAAGGAATTTAGAGTATATATAATATTATATAGATAAAATACATAAAATCTCAAAATCATATGATCCTCATAATATTTGAAAATTTCATGCACTGTTATTCTATCCCCGTCAGATACGTGCTATACAGATGTTAGTAGCGCTGCTGACTTTAACATGTTGAAGACGCTGAATGTTGCATATGCAACATTGTCTATATTACAGTGAAACTGTCTCGAATGGTGGGTCTGTTTTTTGGCGTAATTCAGAATTGATTTTATAGCAATAATGCATAGTTAAGATTAAGTCATTAAGAATATGTGAAAAAATGTTCAAAATCATAGTTGCAGCAAAATTTATTTAATTTACCAAGTAGCAATAATGCCATAGAGAATGGGGCAGAGTACGTAACACAAAATGTATATTGTCATTGTCCAAGATTATGTAAGTTTTTTTATCTGATATATATTACAGATAAGGTCCTACTACGGGATATCGAGGAATCTCTTAATAAAGTTCAAAGATGATACAATCGACGAAACTTCAACACTAGCTCAGGTGCTCAGCTCAGGTTCTGCTATCAGCTCAATGCTGGATATGTCCATTCGCTCGCTTCCTGGAGACCATGCGCTTCCTCTACAGCAGGTTCACCCTAAACCATAGAAATCTGTTAAACGAAAGTTCATTGCATCTAGTGTCTGATTAATAAATCTGCTGGCAGATTCATGCCTGGCCAATTTGCTTTTTCATAGTGCATTTTTTCTGAGGTTAAAACAATGTAGTACTTTCCTTTTTCCGACTTTCAGGCTCTGCCAGATGTTCCCCCAGGAATGACAGATGCTGTTAACAGGAGCGGGGAGCTATTGGCAAATTTGACTGCAGGAACACCATGGGAAAGTGTTGCAAAGGAAGTCGGCAATACACTTGGTAATGTAGACTCTATACTTCTTAGCTCGGGGAATTCAAAGGACTTGGATCAGCTTGTGGAGACAATAACATCATGGATGTTGTCTAACTCAAGTCCAAGACTTTTACAATGATTTGCTAAAATGCATGTATATGAGCCTCTTCAATTAAGCTGTAATGATAGTTATACTTGACATTTGTCTAAGGTTATAGAAACTTGGCCTCTCTTTGGTCATATATCATGCGAATGTATGCTTGCTGGAATTTTGGTATAAAAGAAAGGTCAATTATTTATACCTGGTGGTGGAGTTGGATATTGGATTGACCATGAACTCTGTGCACGATCGGTTAAGTTGGAATAACTGTCATCCTGAGTTTTAACTATAACTCAGACCCTATGACAAAGGGAGGGTAAATGCTAAGTTGTTAACATACACTACTATGAAAGTAAGTTTGCCTGCTTTCTCGAAATGGGAGCTTTAACTATATTCTTGCCTACTGAAATATTTGAAAATGATCTTGACAGCTCTTCAAATCCTCCAGTCACATTGCAGTTTGTACTTCCACGGAGTTTCATATTTTTTATTTTCGATGCAAGAACCTCTGCTAAACTCTCTAGAATGGCAACTTTATTATTTGCAGAATCACATTAGTGTAAACTAAGATACAGAAATCTATTCACTCAGGAAATATGAGCTAGGGAGGGGGTAAACCTCGGGACCTAAGCATCAAGTCTCATCGATATATATATATATGTCTGTTTCGCTATTGTTCTGCTTAAAAGATAACGAGGAACCTTGTTCTAGAACAGTCTTAAGGTTTACATGTTAAGTAGTTCAAATTACTGCAAGACTAACATTTTCTCCTCCTTAAGACAAAAGAAATAGAAGCGCAAAAGCAAATATTGATCATGCCCAAATTTTGATATTTTCCAAAGTCAGTAATAACGTATCTGTAACAGACTAGGAGTGACCGGTGAATGGCAATTTCCATGAATCGAAATATCAAAACTTCATTGTCAAAATAAATGTCTTACTAGACTTGTAGTATTGCACGTAACTAGCTGTGGAATATTTTAATCACGAATAGCATGGATGAGATGAGTGAGTGGTGTGTCCATGTTGGCTCATCTTTTACCTATATTTTAATACAAGGCTTGAGTTCCGCTTCAATAACGTTACAATCTAGCTTTAACGGACAGCATAAACACAGATTCAAGGCACTCTACAAAGATTAACGATGACGAGTTCATTCTGATTTTTGAGTCAGGATAGAAAGAGGCCAAAATTGATAGGAAAGATGGAAAGCACAACACTATTCTCATCTAAGCTCAGAAATTCTATGAAAAAGTGAACTGTGACAAGTCAGGTTTTACTGCTTTCATACACACAAAATGCGATCAAGATAAAAGAATGGGATGGAATCAGTATATGATAACATCAAATATCTAAGGATTAACATGCATCATTTTATATCATGGACACCTCTGCTGCTCTACCTATAGTATCATAGGATCCAGTACCCTCTAAATGCTCTGTCTAATACATGCCACGAGGGCACTACCATAGTCTTACATTTATTTCCGTTACAAACAAAAGTGTAAAACTATACAAGAGTTCAACAATGTTTGTTCAATTTGCAAGGACAGCCCTCCAAAATACAAAAAATGATGCCAAAAAGATTGGAACTCAGTTAGGCTTCTGATGATTTGGTCCGAGAATATATCATGGCGGCTACATAACAAGAAGATCAAACCAAAATTCAAATTTTAAGTTCAAATGACGTTCTTCCCTAACAGCACGGAAAAGGGCAAATAAATTGACGGGAATTTCAGGGAAGAAGCACAAAATAGAGCTAATGTAAGCGAAAATTCAACAGATATTTTTACTCAAAATCCAATTTACTAAAAAACAAAACATCATCAAGTCATTGAAGATTCAAAACCCCTGGTTCTTTCTTAATCAAGACTACAGATTAAATAGAAAAAGACCATTAAACAAACAGGATTGCATCAAAACTGACTTTTTGTTTCCCATATAAAACTTTTCACTTCCACTCTAAAAGCAAAGCAAGTAGTCTATCTCTCATCTTTAGTCTCCCTTTCTCCTGAAAGAACAACCCTCAGTGAGTCTAGCACGGCCACCAGTCGGCTGGCACAACACCGTCTGGCAGTTACCGCACACCACCACAGTTTGCGAGTGACTAAACACAGTTGTTCTGCACATACATATTTATTCCAATCATCAATTATATAATACAACAAACACTAATTCAAAATCCAAAAGGAAACAATAAACAGGAGAACTTACATGTTAAAGCAGCCCTGGCACTTAACATCCTAGAGATAAAACAACAAATCGCACATTAATTTCAAAAATCCAAAACACAGATGCATAATCTCAAAGTGTATATAAATTGGAAAATCATTTTGGCGTACCATAAAGAAAGAGTTAGGAGACTGAACAAGACGCTTGAGTTTGTGCTTTCTCTTCTCCAGCTCGGCAGGAGGGTTCAACAAATCGACATCATTTGGGAGAGTCTTAATAATCCAAATTAGCACATATGTTAAAACAAATCTGAAATAATAAAGAACGAAATCCGAATAGCGAAAGATAACTCACCATTTTCGCGAGATTAACAGATAAGCCTGGAAAAGCAGAAGAGCTATTTAGCCTCCGAGGCTGCTGAGATGAAGACGATGCGACAAGAATGGTTTTTTAGGGTTTTCTGCGAAGCTTATAAAAGGATTTGAGAAAGTTGTAGGCCGTTGGATTGCTAGAAGAGCTTTAATCTTGGCCTTCCGTTTAAGGTCTCTTATTCACTAAGACTCCGAGGATACGATTGTCAATTCGCCTACTGCCCTAGTTCCCTAAAAAAACATTTCTTGTTATAAAATAAAGACTGTAAAGTAAAGACAAGTATAGAGAGAAACTGATATATTATTCAAACTTCAAACTTCTGTACATAATGAACTGAATTCTCCTCTATTTATAGAAGAAAGGAAGCTGTTGTGTAAGCTGCTACTGCAAGCTGCTGCTGCAAGCTGCTGTGTAAGCTGCTTATAAGCTGCTGTGTAAGCTGCTGCTCTAAATTGTTGTGCCAGATATAGATAATCTTTTATCATGGGTAATATTTATCCATAACGGAGTACCGAAAGGATAAGCTTCTTCAGGAGGCTTATTTCCAATAGAGTACTAAATAGATAAATGTATTTATGCCGGAGTCTCATATGGATAAACTTCTTCAGGAAGCTTATTTACAACGGAGTACTAAATGACATCCATAATATAATATATTCATTACACTCCCCCTTAGATGTTCATTAAAAGACAATGTGACTCGTTAAAACCTTACTAGGAAAAATCCCGTGGGAAAAAAATCCTAGTGAAGGAAAAAGAGTACACATATTTAGTAATACGCATTGCTAGCTGCCTCATTAAAAACCTTATAAGGAAAACCCTGTGGGAAAAAACCTTAATAAGGAAAAAAAGAGTACATCGCGTATTTTACTCCCCTGATGAAAACCTTGTTTCAAATATTTAAGTCTCTGCATTCCAATCTTGTATACCATCTTCTCAAAAGTTGAAGTTGGTAAAGATTTGATGAATAAATCTGCCGGATTGTCACTTGAACGGATTTGTTGCACATCAATGTCACCATTTTTCTGAAGATCGTGTGTGTAGAATAATTTTGGTGAAATGTGCTTCGTTCTATCTCCTTTTATAAATCCCATCAATGTCACCATGTACGTGACCAGTGCCCTTTTCCTCCACATCTATAGCATGCATTTTCTGACTTTGCTGCTTGCACCGCTTCATGCTTTTGTTCCTTCCTTTTCCACTGCTGTTGTGAGGAGGGTTCTTCGGTGCATTATTATTACCACGATTAGAGTTTCCTCCCCGACCACGGCCATGACCACGACTGGGGCCACGTCCTCTTCCACATTTAGCTTGGTGGAAGTTCGTCTCATTCACTTCAGGGAATGGACAAGAACCAGTAGGTCGGCTTTCATGGTTTTTTATTAATAGCCCATTATGTTGCTCGGCTACAAGAAGATATGAGATAAGTTCAGAATACTTTTTGAATCCCATCTCTTGATATTGCTGCTGCAGGAGCATATTCGAGGCATGAAAAGTGCTGAAAGTTTTCTCCAACATATCATGATCAATAATATTATCACCATATAGTTTCAATTGGGAAATAATTCTGAACATAGCAGAATTATACTCACTGATAGATTTAAAATCTTGTAGCCTTAGATGAGTCCAATCATAACGTGCCTGTGGAAGAACGACCATCTTCAGGTGGTCATATCTATCTTTCAAATTACTCCACAGTATGACTGGATCTTTAACAGTAAGATATTCCATTTTCAGGCCCTCATCAAGGTGATGGCGTAGGAATATCATTGCTTTGGCACGGTCTTGGTTTGATGCCTGATTTTTATCTTTGATGGTGTCTGCCAGACCCATCGTATCAAGATGAATTTCGGCATCAAGCACCCAAGACATGTAGCTTTTGCCCGATATATCCAGGGCTACAAACTCAAGTTTAGAAAGATTTGACATTATTTAGAAAAAGAAAGTTCGTACCTCTGATACTTTCAAAGTATTTTCTCGAGATGGCAGAGTCTCGTGCTGATAACGTGTTATAAAATAAAGACTGTAAAGTAAAGACAAGTATAGAGAGAAACTGATATATTATTCAAACTTCAAACTTCTGTACATAATGAACTGAATTCTCCTCTATTTATAGAAGAAAGGAAGCTGCTGTGTAAGCTGCTACTGCAAGCTGCTGTGTAAGCTGCTACTGCAAGCTGCTGTGTAAGCTGCTTGTAAGCTGCTGCTCTAAACTGTTATGCCAGATATAGATAATCTTCTATCATGGGTAATATTTATCCATAACGGAGTATCGAAAGGATAAGCTTCTTCAGGAGGCTTATTTCCAATAGAGTACTAAATAGATAAATGTATTTATGGTGGAGTCTCATATGGATAAACTTCTTCAGGAAGCTTATTTACAACGGAGTACTAAATGAACATCCATAATATAATATATTCATAACATTTCTTTCTTTTTGTCTTTTTTTCGGGATGAACTTAAGAAATTGTCTGGTCAAGTTTAGAGGTGGGCATTGGTCGGTTCGGTTCGGTTGTGAATGTTATCGATTCGGCATATCGATTATCGATTTATAAATATGTTAAATCGATAACCGAGCCGATAAGGTATCGGGTATCGGGTATCGGGTATCGATCCTTATCGGTTCGGTTATCGGTTTACCCGATAAGAATAAAAAATATCCAAAAATTTCATATTTTTATTAAAGAAATCGTGAACATACTGTTAAGAGAAAGGAACTGAATTTTCGCTCTTAAGAAAGAGGGATTAAATTTCAACTTTAGAAAGAAAACTTTCTTTGCATTTGAAAATCCCAATAAATGATCTCAATTTTCAAAGTTATAATTTACTAGGAGTAAGGAATAAGATATTCAACAATCTAATCTTACTAACTATCTCACTGCGGGCGGGCATAATTCATAGAAAAATATAAAATCCTAATCTTGCAAATACTACAGATTCTTTAAAGCTTAAAACTAAAACTCTTAACTGAAGAATTAAGATGAGAATTCAGAAAAGTTTAAAACTTACTCTAAGGATTAATGTCTGAAGATGAAGAGTAACTGTCAAGAGAATCGAGAGAATTAAGAGAATGAGAGAATGAAGCCATAAGCAGTGGCGGAGCCAAGATTTTTATTAAGGGGAGTCAAAATATAAAGAAACAAACTCACCAAGAAGTCAAGGGGTGTCATTATATAGTATATATACATATTTTAAAAAAAATTATCGAGCTAAACAGTATAATTTTCTGACGAAGGGGTGTCGGTTGATGCCCCTTAGGTGCACGTGACTCCGCCACTGGCCATAAGGTGGCTTTATATACTTAGTGGGTAAAATTATAATTTTGTTATAGCTTATTGGGCTATTAGTTAAACCGTTAATAAAATTGGCAAACCGAGACCCGAACCGATAACTCAATAGTCAAATAACATTAAATGGTTATCGAACTATTTATCCAATAGCCAGATATCGATAACCCATTAGCATTTTATCGGTTCGGACTATCGGTTATACCCGATATATGTCCAGCTCTAGTCAAGTTTCTAGGAACTCGAAAACATATTTTTGAGGTTATAAAAGTATCTCTCTTTTTTTGAATTTGAGGTGTTTGGTTAAAATTAAATTATTCTTTTTGTGCATAAGCAAAAATAAATTTTCTACTATTAGAGATAAGCTATTCAAAAAGTTTGTTTTCAGGATAAAATAATCCTTAAATAAAAATTTATATTCACCAAATTACCTCTTATTTATTGAATCCGTCTATCTCTCAGATATGTATACAAACTTGTTCTTATCTTCCCTTTTGGGGTTTAACTACATTTATATTTATATTTATTAAAACCGTAAAATGCATTTTTATTTTATGGTTTAAATTTTAACTAAATAAAAATAAAAACTTAATAAAATTCTTTCATAAAAATACTTACAACTATTTCTCTAATCAAATAATACTAATTTTTAAAATAAACTTTAATCTTGTCTTTTTGTAATTTGAGTGGGGTGGATGAAATAAAGGCTTGCATCTTGCGACTTGTGTGATAAGAATGTGCCTTTAAGTCTTAAAGGTAAGTTTTACCAAGTGGTGGTTAGACCAACTATGTTGTTGGGATAAAGTGTTGGCCAACCAAGAACTCTCATGCCTAGAAGATAAAGGTAGCAGAAAGAGGATGTTGAGGTGAATGTTTGAACATACTTGGAGAGATGAGATTAGGAAGGAAGATATTTGGGACAAAGTGGGGGTGGCCCCTGTGGAGGATAAGATGCGAGAAGCGGGGCAGAGATGGTTTGAGCATGTGAATAGGAGATACACATATGCTCCAGTGAGCTGTGAGATGTTGAATATGGTAGATTTTAGGAGATGTAGATGAAGGTCGAAAAAGTATTTGGGAGAGGCGATTAGGCAAGACATGACTCATTTTCAGCTTACCGAGAACATGACTCATGATAGAAGGTTGTGAAAGTCGAGAATTGATGTTGTAGGTTGGTAGGTAGTTGAGCGTACTTCCTTCTTTTTCTACCAGTAGTTTTGATAGTAGTCTGACTTTGTCTTGTTCTTAGACCACTATTACTACCGATTGTTGCTTATGTTATTGTTACTGTCTAGTTAGTTGTTGTTACTACTTCTTTTTCATGACTTCAATATGTTTCTTTACCACTGTGTTTATAATTGACTTGAGTTGAGGATCTATCAAATAACAATACCTCTACCTACACAAAGTAGGGGTAAGGTCTGCAACACTCCTCTTCAAACTCCACTAGGTATGGTGTTGTTTTTCGTAATTTAACACTCAAAATTACGTTTTGAAAAGATTGGCCAAATACAATCTATTATTAAATACTAAAAAAATACTTCTCAAATTAATTCGTCAATACAAACTACTCCTCACTAAAAGTATTTCTCTAAAAAGATATTTTAACAAAAGTTTTTATTAAAATAAGGAGTTTTTAGAAAGCTTGGTCAAATAGGCTCTAATCTTCATTTGTTTGCATTTCAGTCTAAATCTTAATTAATTAGATAGCAGTCATTAAATGTATTTACTTTTTAGGTCTGAATCTTAATTATATAAGTGTGTTTATCTTTTTTTCTTTTATAATCACTTAACATGTTTTGAATAGGTATGAATAAACATGGATATAACAAAATCTCAATATTATTAAGATGATATTCATTCAAAAATTTATAAGAAGAATCATTTAACCACCAGTCCATTCATCTTGCCATTCGTCGCTGTCGTCCACCATCACTCTATCCGCTTTCATTGCAGAAAAGAATGTTCCATTTGGGATAATTTCAAAAAAAAGATAAGAAAAAGGAGAAAGAAATGATGGTATTTAAGGAAATATTAGTTTGAGAGAGGCTTACAAAGATATATTTAATTAGACCCCTAATTACAAGAAAAATAGATATTATTCCACTTTTAAAATGTAGCAATAAAATCTTCGTACGATATATACAACCTTCCATAAAACCTGCAAATTTAGGGATTCTAAAGATCTTCTATTTATATTTTTATATAAAATTTTCACAAATCTAGTTGAGATTATATATTTATTTGGGAGTTGTAGCAGTTGAAAACTTCGAAGTTCTTACTATTGTGAATTTTTCGCTCATAGAGTTGAAAACATAAATATTCATTGTTTTGGTGATTTAATTTGATGAACCATAGTCAATTGTCATTTATAATGCTTTGAATCTTTAAAGTTGAAATCGGATTTATGAAATCAAAATCATTTTCGATTGGTTATTATTTCAAAAGCTTGAAAAGATCATAAGGAGCTTATATCTCAAGTTTAGGATGATTTGGTACATATTTTATTAAGGTTTTAGATCTAGTTTTTAATTAAACTTCGAGGCTGAAAAAGAGTAGTCTCTTATATATTATATGTATGTCATGTATAATTCTTTACTATTATTTAAAAATAGGAGTTGGGGTGCACGAACATGGGCTATTTAGTAATTATGAGTGTTTGGCATGGTCATTTTGGAACTTTACTCTTCAACTACAACCCTTACTATTTTCTCATCGTGCTAGCCTTTTTTATTTGTGTGAGCCAATGTCTTCCATTTTTACTAATATTTTGATGTCATCCTTATTTTTTGATGGTTCAATCTAAAAGTGCATATGTGCTCTGTAAATTTCTAAGGTAGGCTACACCATTTGCAAATAGCTAAATTTGCACTCAAAAGTCGCTTGTTATGTGCTTTACTCCATCTCTGTTTCAGCTTCTCTTCATTATTACTTTGCGTCTCTCACTTTTAATTTTTGGTTTGATTTCTAGATTTTTTATTTGCTCTTTCTTTTCACCTTCTCTGTACCTGTGATTTACGACGAGTTTTTCCATGTTTCCTTCTTCTTCTTCTTCTTCTTCTTCTTCTTCTTTTTGTTGCACTACTTCCTTGGCGGTTGAAGTTTTATAGATATCTGTTAAGTAGTTTTTCTATTATTTTAAAAGTTTTTGATTTATGTTTTACGTGCATGTCACTATTTTTACCTCTTTTTTACATATATGTTTGGGATTAAAATATTGATCTGTGTTTCTGCATATGTGAAAATCGATACCAAGGTGCATGATTATGTACAATGTGATGAATACAAAATATAATTTTTTTTTGTACCAATTTCTTTTGCACACTGATGCAGTCATGATGATGTTTGATGGTATGCCTGAAACAGTGATTAATTTTTTTTTTTCTTTCTTCTTCATCTAACTATAGTAAACGAATAGTAATATTAAGTAAAGAGAAACATTTATTTACAATATAATACTCAAATATATTGGACCATCTTCTTCAGATATGATTGTGTGCCACCATACTGTTGCGCTTGTGTTTGCAGAGGTTTTTTTGGATCAAATTTGAAGCATTTTTTTCTAAGTTCTGTGAATTTTCTTTGGAAGCTCTCTCTCTCTCTCTCTCTCTCTCTTTCTTCGCACTTGCAACGGTCATCTCGCTGCCAAGTCCAGCTAAGCCGTCAGCAACCACCACTTCCAAGGTAGGTCTTCTCCCCTCCCCCATCCTCTCTCCCCTATCCCCTCTCTTCTCTCCTCGCTCTCCTCTTCTCTTTCTTATCCTTTTTTCTTCGTTTCCCAGCACCCCCAGTGTCGGTGACCACCCAAGGGCCGGCGACAACACCTGGGAAGATTTAGATGGGTTGGTGCAGGATATCCCGCTCACCGAGAAGCTTATTATATGAGAAGATTTTAATAGCCACATTGGAAGGTCGTATGTTGGGGTATGACGGTATGCATGGTGGCTTCGATTTGGAGAGATAAATAGATGAGGTACTTCATTCCTGGAGTGTGCTAAAGCTTTTGATCTAGTGATTTCTAACTCGTATTTTTCGAAGAAGGGGAGCACCTAATCACCTTTCAGAGCATGGTGATCAAGACTCAAATTGATTATCTACTCCTCAAAAAATATGATAGAGGTTTATGCATAGATTGGAAGGTCATCCTAAGTAAGAATCTTACGACCCAGTATAGTATGGGTGGGCATAAAATCCGAAAAATCGAATTTCGAACTGGACCGAATTAATTCGGTATTTTGGTATAATTCGGTATTAAATTTTCGGTTATTCAGTATAACGATGCGGTCCTTGGTATACCGAAATACCGAATTATTTAAGTATTTTATGTGCTTCCTAATTCCTATCCTAGTCCTATAGTGCCCTAGCTCAGCCCAAAATTTTAAGATTGTATTTCTAGCCCAATAAGACTAAGTCTAATTCTCTTACTCTCTTAATCCCTTTCCCTTGTTTCCAAGGACAGGAATTAGAAATTTAGAATTAGGTTTCTCTCAAGTCTCAAACAAAAAAGTAAAGAACAAACCGTCTGCGACTGCTGCGAGTGAAGAATAGATCGGCACGACGACTTCACTACCTCGGTGTCGACGACTCTCAAGTGTAACTGCTTATTTTCTCATTTTTGACCTTCATTCTTCAATCTTCAACTCTTCAACAGGTTCACAACTTCTTCATTCTTTAATATTTAGTTTGTATTTTGTAACCAATAACTTCTTTTTTGAGTACAAAAGGAACTATAAAGTATAAACCCAATACTTTAGTTAAAAAATAAAATGGAAAATGCTTATGCAATCTGCAAAAATAATAAGGAAAAAAAGTCTTTCTTATCAATCTGTTGTTAACCAACGATGATGAGCCTTAACCAAACATATTTTGTTATAACAATCTCATCAGAAACAGTTAATTGAGCAATTGGACTAATATAGTCTTCACTCTTCATTATTTGTACAATAAGGTTATACTTAGAGAACAATTCAAGTTTCTGACAATTAAAGTCTTAAATAGCCAAGAATCTAGCAAAAAGTCTTAGGACTGTGATTTTTTTAAATATAGATCAATTCATTGTTATCTAGTCCTTATGGGTATGTGGTATGGGTATTGGAATTAATTTTAAGCACTCGTATCTGCTCTGTGGATTTATAATTGGTTTTGGATGATTTGTTTTTAATTTGATCCCTACAAACCCATATATAACAATTTTTGTTTTGATTTGCATATTTCATCTTTGATGCTAAGAAATCATTGATAGAAATTAGTTTATCTTTGCTTCAGTATTATTAAAGGTGAAATCTTTGTTGCTAAGAAAGTAATTAATAAGGTGTATATCTATACTCAACTCCAGTCTCAATTTGTATTTGTATCTATTTTAATTTTGTATAGATGGCAGATGAAAGTAGAGTAAGTGATGTCGATTCAACTGAAAGCTTATCTATTACTGAAGATAGCAATTCCAACACAATTGATACTCAAGATTCTAAGAAAAGAAAAGCCATAGAACCTAGATCCGATGTTTGGAAATATTTTGATAAATTTGGAAAAATGGGGTGGTAAAGCGAGGTATAAATATTGTAAATAGGCTTATGCTGCTAATTCATCTAGGAATGGAACAATATGATTGAGAAATTATTTTACTAGATGCAAACAATACCCACCTAACATTGATAAAGATAATACTCAAACAAGGATAAACTTTCAATCTTGCCATTGGGATGGAGGATCGCTTTGGAAATTTGATCAAGAAAGGGTTAGGAGGGCTTTAATTAAGATGATAGTTATTGATGAACTACCATTTAGCTTTGTAAAAAAGGTAGGCTTTATGAAGTTTATGAGAATAGCTCAACCACTATTTCGTCTTCCTTCTCATAGAACAATAATAAGGGATTGTTATGAAGTTTACGGTAAATTAAAGCAAAATCTAAGAAGGTCTTTTAGAGAAGCACAACCAAAAATTTGCCTCACAACAGACACTTAAACTTCATTGCAAAGAATAAATTATATGTGTTTGACAACCCACTTCATTGATAGGGATTTGAAGTTGAAGAAAAAAATACTAAATTTTTACCCTATCACTAGTCAAAAGAGTGAAGAGATGGCTAAAGCTATTGATAATTATTTGCTTGAATAAAAATTAGATAAGGTGTTCACTATTACCATGGACAATGCTTCCTCAAATGATGTCACAATCAAAGAATTGTCTAAAAAAATAGTTAGATATGTGGAAAACTAATATGATGGGTGGTAAGCATCTTCATGTGAGATGCATGGCTCATATACTTAATCTAATTGTGCAAGATGGTTTGATAGAAATTGATGTTTCTGTACTGTGAGGTATGTGAGATCATCGCCTGCAAGGACCTTAAAGTTTAAGTAATATTGTGCACATATAAAAGTAGAATGTACCAAAACATTGTGTTTGGATGTTCCTACTAGGTGGAATTACACCTATTTGATGTTGGATATGACACAAAACTTTGAAAAGGTATTTGACAAATTTCATCTTTTTGATGATGAATTTTCTGCTTATCTTTGTTCTCATCTTTGTGAAGACGGTAGTAGTGAAGGTCCTCTTGAATCTGATGATTGGGTGAATGTGAGGAACATGATAAAGTTTCTTGCCTCTAACAACTTGACCTCTAACAGCTTGACCTCTACCTCTAGTGGCCTGAACCCCGCCTCTAGCTGGTTGAGCAGGCGGTGGAGCAACCAGTGACAAAACCATGGCACGAGAACCCTGCGATGGTCTGCTGCTCATCAATCTAGGACAATACCTCCTGATATGACCCGTACCTCTACACTCAAAGAACTTTCTCGATTGTTGTGGATGCCGAAGCTAAGACTGACCATTACGCCCGAATAACCACTATAGTAGCTTTATTGCGGTGGTGCACTAATAGGAGCTGAAGGTGTACTGAATGTTGGCTGCTCAGGATGGGACCCATAAGAATCATGACTACCCGAAGCACTATGTGCTACCTGGAGCATTGACTGAATCAGCCCGTGGGGATGGTCTCTACCAAATGAACCTCTGCCTCCAAATGAGGCACCAATAAAACTATCAAAATGATTAGGCTCTTCTCAGACATCATCTCTCTACCCTAACTATGAATCATCTCGATCCATCTAGCAATCTCTACAGCCTTTTGGAAAGAAGTATTGTCTCCCGTCTCCTTGGCCATTTGAAGCCTGATTCCGAAAGTAAGATCATAAATAAATCTCTTCACCCTATCCCTATCTGCAGGAATCAAAATAGTTGCATGGCGGGCTAGATCCACAAATCTGGTCTCATACTGGGTAACAATCATGCCACCCAATTGGAGGCACTCGATTTGCTTGCGATACTCCTCTCTCAAAGTGAAAGGAATGAACTTCTCCAGAAATAACTGTGAAAATTTATCCCAAGTAAGTGGAGGTGAACCGGCTGGTCTTCTCCACTCATAATCCTACCACCTCCTCTTGTCAAAATCGATCATCTGCAACACCGCAAAGTCAACTCCATTGGATTCCACAATACCCATGTTGCACAATATCTCGTGGCAACAGTCCAAATAGTCATGTGGGTCCTCAGAAGGTGTACCACCAAAGTGAACAGGAAAGAGCTTGGTAAACTTATCCAACCTCATCAATCCCTCAGAAAACATCACGAGCCTCTCCCCGGGTTGTGTATCAATAACGGCTGAACTACCCCAATTGTTAGAATCGCCGGAATCTGATATATGGGAGCCATCTGTTCCGGAGTGTGAGTGGCGGGAGTCTATGCCCCTCCCCCAGCCTGAGAGACAGTTGGTGCCATAGGAAATACTCCAGCACGGGGCACGCTCTCCATAAGGCCCACCAAACGGACTAGAGTGTCCTAAAGTATGGGAATAGCAATAAATCCCTTCAGGACCTGAGCAGATTCGACTGGTGCCGCCTGGACTGGGATCTCTTCCTCATGATCAATCTGAGGCTCCGCAATGGGTGCTGCTACACGTGCTCTAGGCTGAGCTCTGCCTCGTACCCTACCTCGGCCCCTACCCCTACCCCTAGTAGTGGCTGCAATAGGGGGCTCAGGCTCCTTCCCGGTTGTAGATATTGTGCGAGTTCTCACCATTTGCGGCATAACAAGAATAGAATGGTTCAAACTTCAGTAATAGAATAGAGTCACACGATAAAGAAAGAAAGAAAGAAATGAAATTTTCCTAAAGCCTTATAGCCTATAGAAGATAAGTACAAACGTCTCCGTACCGATCCTCTAGACTCTACTAAGCTTGCTCATGACTCGTGAGACCTAGGTAACTTAGTGCTCTGATACCAACTTATCACAATCCGGAATCCCATACTCGAGACCGTGATGGTGCCTAACATTTTACTTGCTAGGCAAGCCAACGTTAGCTAAATTACTTAACTAGTTTTAATAATTCAAATTGAAACATTAATAATAATAAACTGTAGTCATCTGAAGTAGAATAATAAAATACCAAATGACGAAATCTAAACATATCCCAAAATCTGAGTCACGAATACATGAGCATCTAATACTACAAATACGGTCCGAAATAATGTACAACTATTTGATACTAAGTAAACAGTGAAACTGGATAAAGAAGGGGACTCTAGGGCTGCGAACGTTGTGCAGCTATACCTCAAGTCTTCAAAGCAGCTGAATATGAGCAGTCTCGCTACGCATCGCTGGGACCAACACTGGTATTTGCACAAGAAGTGCAGAAGTATAGCATGAGTACAACCGACCCATATACTCTGTAAGTGTGGAGCCTAACCTCGACGAAATAGTGACGAGGCTATGGCAAGTCACTCACGAATAACCTGTACGAAATAATAATAATAGAAAGACATGAATAGAAATAAAGCAATAAACTCTTATAAACGGACCCGAATATCAACTACCGGAGAGCCCCAAATAACAAAATTTCATGTCTCATATCACAATACAGAGGATACTGAATCCCATGGCGGTGCATATAAACTCGACACCTCGCATATACGCCACTTCCCCACATAATTCACATAACAAATAATTCAACAAGTCTCGATTCCCTCAAGTCAAGGTTAGACAAAACACTTACCTCTTTCTGCAATCAAATCAACACTTAACCACGACCTTTCCTTTAGACTTAGCCTCCAAACCAGTCAAATCTACTCAAATATAGTTCAAATAATACAAAATAAGCTTTAGAAATTACCCATGAGTGAAAATGATTTGATCTTTGATGAACTTGGAAAAAGTCAACAAAAGTCAACCCCGGGCCCGCTTGGTCAAAACCCGAGATTCAGACCAAAATCCAATTACCTATTCACCCCCGAGCCCGGTTATGTGATTTGTTTTTTAAATCCGACCTTAATTTGAGGTATAAATCTCAATTTCACAAAATTCCCAAATTCTACCCAAATCCCTAGTCTCTTCCTTGAAAAATCCTAGATTAAAGGTTAAAATCAATGGGCGTTTATGAAAATGTAACAAAGCAAGCTAAAATTTACTAACCAATGAATTAGGGATGAAAAACCTCTTCAAAATAGCCTCTAGGCCGAGCTCTAACTTCAAAATGGTGAAAAATGGTTCAATCCCCGACTTTCAGCTATTTTAATATCTGGGCGTCAGATGTTTTCACATTCGCAAAGCACCCGATGCATTCGTGAAGAGCAACAACCAATTCGCATTTGCGAGGTACTCTTCGTGTTCACGAAGGCTTACTCCCCACATGCCTTCAGGAGCCAAGGTCCGCGTTCGCAAAGAGTAATCGCTTGACCTTTCCTGAGATCCCACAAAGCTTTGTGTTCGTGAGAAGCCTGTCGCGTTCGCGAAGAATAAGTTCCCATCCCCTTCGCATTCACGACCAGTCCCTCGTGTTTGAGATGAGCAATCTACCCCAGCCCAAAACTTCCCATTCGCAATCGCGAGAGAAGCTTCGCGATCACGAAGCACAACACACCAGACACAAGAAACTACTGTTGTACCAGTTCAAAATGACCCGAAACTCATCACACAAGTGTAATAACATCATATAAACTCGCTAGCATGATCAAATCACCAAAACAACATGTAGAACCATGAATCGGACATCAAAACGCATGAAATTTTAAAGAAAACTCAAGAACCTCTAAAAATCATAACCATGTGTCCTAATCAGATCAAACCAACTTCGATTTGCACCAAATTTTGCAGACAAATTTCAAATAGAAAAACGGACCTATACCAAGTCCCAAAATCAAAATCCAAACCCGATAGCCATAAAGTCAACCTACGGTTAAACCTAAGAAGTTTCCAAACAGTCAAATTACTAATTTTCGATAAAACAAGTCAAATCAACCTAGGGACCTCCAAATTCAATTTCGGGCATACGCCCAAGTCCAAAATCACAATACAGACCTACTTGAATTATCAAAATATAGATTCGGGGTAGTTTACCCAAAATGTTGATCGTAGTCAATTTAAGTTATTTTTAAATCCAAAAATCATATTTTCATCAAACTTTTACTTAAAAACAATCTAGAAAAAGACACGGACTGTGCACGCAAATCGAAAAATATCAAATGGATCTAACAGAAGTTTGAGAGCACGATAATAAGGGCTAGTACTAAAAATCACCTATCGGGTTGTCACAAGGCACATATTAGGCAGAGATGGCAGATTTACTTTCATAAACTCTTGCGTGAAGAAGGAGATATGAGCATTGTGTTGGGAGATTTGGATTACTCTGAGTGACATTGAGATATTAGGTATTGTAGATGCATAAGAGTGAGAGAGGTTGAAGGGGCTATACGCAGGATGAGTAGGGGTAGAGCGACTGGGCCAGACGAGATCCCTGTAGAATTCTGGATGAGCGCGGGTAAGGTAGGCTTGGAATAACTGTCTAGGGTTTTTAACGTCGTTTTTAGAACAAAGAAGATGCCTCAAAAGTGGAGGTGGAGTACCATGATTCCCCTATACAAGAACAAGAGGGATATCCAAAACTGCAATAACTATATGGGTATCAAGTTGCGAAGCCATTAGCCATACGATGAAAGTTTGGGAGAGGGTGTTAGAAAGGAGGATAAGGAGGAGTGTGTCCATTTCTGAGAACCAGTTTGGTTTCAAGCCGAGACGATCGACTACGGAAGTCGTTCACCTTGTGAGGAGGGTGGAGCAGTATAGGGTGATGAAGAAGGACTTGCATATGGTGTTCATTGACCTAGAGAAAGCTTATGACAAAGTCCCGAGAGAGGTTCTAGGAGATGTATTGAGGCCAAAGGAGTGCCTGCAACATATAATAGAGTGATACAGGACATGTACGATAAAGCTAAGACACAGGTAAGGACATAGGAGGAGACTTTGAATACTTCTCGATTGAGATGTGGTTACATCAGGGATCAAACGGTGAACTGTCCATGTAATTGTCATTTTAATATTTTTAAAATCATTGATTTTATTTAATAAGAGAACGAGTAATAGGTGATTGTAATAATGTAAAGCATGAAATAAACGAAAGAGTGAAGTAGTAAATTTAATAATCAAAACCCATAAAATGTCTACTAGAGTCTCCCAAAACCTGGTGTCATAAGTACACGAGCAAACTAGTAGAATCTACAAAACCTCCTATACTACTGTCTAGAGTAAGATAGACACAAAAGAATAAATACAACAAGAAGAGACTCTGGGCGCTGCAGAACGGGCATAAAGAGTAGCTCACTCTTAAGTCTCCGGGTAGCGGGTACACGCCTGAATGGCCGCCAGATGCACATGCCTCAGATTCTGTACGATTAGTGCATAAGTGTAGCATGAGTACAAAAACAACATGTATTCAGTAAGTATTTAGTCTAACCTCGAAGAAACAGTGACGAGAGGTCGACATCGACACTTACTAAGGGTCAATAAATAAAGTGCAGAAATTATAAATAGGCATGGAATACATCAGTAATAACAAAATAATGAACAATAGGTAAGTGGGTCTTTAACTAGATATCAATAAAAAAACTCTCCAACTATCACATACTAATTTCAACAAATAAGCGCCATCAAGTAATTATAAAATCTCAAGTCATGGAAAAAATATCAAGTATAATCGAACTCCGAGCAATATTACGCACGATTTATGCCAAGGTCGTACGACCCGATCCAGATTAGTGTGTACACTGCCAAAGGTCGACCGGCGCGAACCATAAATGCATCTATTATACTACCGAGGCACTCGGCCTGATCCATAGGAAGAGAGAATACTCTACGAACTCTGACTAACGGCTACTACATAAGAATAATACTCAAGGAAGGTATAATTTCCACCAACAGTCAAGTAACCCGCCAAAACTCAAAGTAGTGAAGCTCAATCTTTACAAATCCTTTATCCAATTTCAAATATAATTTAAGTAATTAAACTAACAAGTTGGGTACAAATAATACAAGTAATACATGGTAGAGTCCTAAAACCACCTGGACATAAGCATGGTTTTTAACTACATGCGAAATCTCGTCACATCGTACGCACGTAGCACCCACGATTATTAGCAAACAATCATTTATAGCACATACGGGGAAACTTTTCTCTTACAAGGTTAGGCAAGAGACTTACCTCGTTTTCAAGTCCTCTTCCTGATCCACAATTCACACTAAAGCCTCAAATCAGTGCGAGCAATTCGAAACTAGCCAACTATTGTATAAATTAATGAACATATGCTTAAAAGTTTATAATTTAACTATTAGAGTAATTACCCAACCCAAATTGGAATATTCTTAAAATTCACCCCCGGGCCCATGTGCCCGGATTTCAGAATGTTTTTGTAAATAAAAGTTATCCATAACCTCACGAACACACATATATAATTTCCACAATTATATAATTTGTACAATTTATCAAAACCTAGGTTTTTCAACTAAATTCTATAATTTCGTGGTCTAATCCCATTTTTATCAAAACCTAGGTTTTTCAACTAAATCCTATAATTTCCACAATTTATACGTTAAAATCTACCCAAAATCCATGTATTAAATTCACATTAAGTAGTAATTACTTACCTTACAATGATAGGTGAAAAATCCTTCTCCAAGAGCTCCAAAATCGGCTAATCCAAAGTGAAATGAGAGAAAATGAACCCAATCCCCTGATTTAAAACAAGTATCTGCCTAGCTAACCCTACGTTGCGATCGCAGAAGAAGCCTCGTGATCGTGAAGGCAAAGTTGGCCCCTGCCCTGAGACCTTTTATCGCGAACGCGATGACTCTCTCGCGATCGTAAAGGCTTGACTTGCCTGAGCTTCGCGAACTCGGTGGTCCATTCGCGAGCGCGAAGAGTAATGAAGCTGACCCCTCCCAGGCCCCTTTTCCCCTATGCGAATGCGGGCCCTTTCACGCGAACGCGAAGGCCACATGACCGAGACTTCCGTGAATGTAGACTGGGTATCACGAACGCAAAGAGCAAATACCTAGTCCCCCAAATTCCTTCTCCGCGAATGTGACACAACCTCCGCGTTCGCGAAGAAGGAAACCAGAACCAACAATAACAGATTTTTAGACTTAGCTCCGGGTGGTCCGAAATCCACCTGAGCCACACGGGACCCCATCCAATTACCCCAACAAGTCCATAAACATAATACGGCCCTGCTCAAATACTAGGAACACGTAAAACAACATTGAGACCAAGAATCGCACCCCAAAACCAAATTGAATCAACTTATGAACTTCAAGCTTTTCCTAACTTCGAACGTGCCAAATCATACTTAGACTACTCGGAATGATACCAAAATTTGTGTACAAGTAAAATCACCATATAGAACTATTCCCAGGCTCGAAATCCCAAATGGACCTCGATAACACCAAAGTCTACTCCAAACCAAATTTAAAGAGCTTGAAAACCTTTAATCCGCCAACTTTCAACATTAAGCGCTGAAATGCTCCTGGATCATCCGAAACCCGATCCGAACACACGCCCAAGTCCAAAATCATCATACAAACCTATTGGAACCGTTAAATCCTAGTTCTGAGGTCGTTTGACTCAAGTCAAACTTGGCCATCTTAGGCCACTATTAAGGAACAAAGTGTTCCGATTTTAACCCAAACCCTTCCAAACCTAGGTTAACCATCCCCGCAAGTCATAAAACAATAAAGGCACATACAGAGAGTCCTAATTAGAGGAACATGGATCTAGAAAGTAAAAAGACCGATCGGGTCGTTACATTCTCCATCTCTTAAACAAACGTTCGTCCTCGAACGAGTTTAGAATCATACCTGGAGTGGTGAATAAGTGTGGATATCTGCTCCGTATGTCCTCCTTGGTCTCCCAAGTCGCCTCCTTGGCTGGTTGACCCCTCCACTTGAACTTTACTGCAGAAATATTCTTAGACCTCAACTGGAGAACCTGCCAGTCAATAATGGCAAATAACTCCTCCTCATAACCCAAGATCTCATCTAGCTGAATCGTGATGTTGTCTAACACATGCGACCTATCAGCATGATATTTCTGGAGCATAGACGTGTGGAAAATTGGATGAACTCCTGATAGATTGGGAGGCAAAGTAAGCTCATAAGCAACCTCCACAACTCACCTCAACACCTCAGACGGGCCAATAAACCTTGGGCTCAGCTTGCCCCTCTTCCCGAACCTCATGGTTCCCTTAATTAGTGAGACTTTTAAGAGAACCTTCTCGCCCACCATTAATGATAAATCACGCGCCTTCTAATCTGCGTAACTCTTCTGTCTGGACTGTGTTGTGCGAAGTCACTCCTGAATCAACTTTACCTTCTCCAAGGCATCCTTCACTAAATCAGTGCCATATAACCTAGCCTTGTCGGGCTCAAACTGTCCAATGGGCGAACGACATCGCCGACCATATAAAGACTCAAATGGAGCCATATCGATGCTGGACTGATGACTATTATTGTAAGCAAACTTGCCAAAGGCAAGAATTGATCGCAGTGCCCTCCGAAGTCAATCACATATGCTCTGAGCATATCCTCTAGGATCTGAACTGTCTGCTCTGACTGCCCGTCGGTCTATGGATGAAAGGTTGGGCTGAGCTCTACCCGGGTACCCAACTCGCCCTGTACTACTCTCTATAAATGCAAAGTGAACCGAGGGCCTCTATCTGAAATGATGGAAACATGCACACCATGCACCTGGACAATCTCCTAAATGTAAATATGGGCCATCATCTCTAACGAGTACGTAGTCATTACTGGAATAAAGTGTGCCAACTTGGTCAGCCTATTTACAATGACCCAAATGGCATCAAACTTCCTCAACGTCTGTGGCATACAAAATCCATAGTGATGCACTCCCATTTCCACTTCGGTATAACCATCTAATGAAGTAGGCCACCTGGCCTCTGGTGCTCATACTTAACCTGCTGACAATTAGACATCTCGCTATATACTAAACTATGTTCTTCTTCATACGCCGCCACCAATAATGTTGCCTCAAGTTGCGATACATCTTCGTAGCACCTGGATGAATAGATTACCGAGAACTGTGTGCCTCCTCTAGAATTTTCTCCCTCAATCCATCAACATTAGTAAAAACTAGGCAACCTGGAGTCATAGAACACCATCCTCACCGATAGTAACCTCCTTGGCACCACCCTATAGTATCGTCTCCCTAAGAACTAGCAAGTGCCGATCATCATACTGGCGAGCCTTGATCCGCTAAAATAATGAAGACCGAGCCATAACATATGCAAGAACTCGACTAGGCTCTAAAATATCCAACCTCATAGGTCTGTTAACCAAGGACTGAATGTCCAAAGCCAATGGCCTCTCCTATGCTGAAATGAATGCCAAACTACCCATACTCCCGGCCTTTCGTCTCAAGGCATCCGCAACTATATTCGCCTTGCCCAGATGATAAATGATAGTAATATCATATTCCTTCAATAACTCAAGTCACCTGTGCTGCCTCAAATTGAGATCCCACTGCTTGAACAAATGTTGCAAGCTGCGATGATTGGTTTAAACCTCATAGGACACCCTATAAATATAATGCCTCCAGATCTTGAGAGCATGAGTTATTGTGACCAACTCCAAATCATGTACGGGGTAATTTTTCTCTTGAGGATTCAGCTGATGTGAAGCATATGCAATAACTCGCTCATCCTACATCAATACACACCCCATGACAATGTGTGAAGCGTCGCAATACATAGTATACATCCCTGAACCAAAAGGCAACATTAACATTAGTGTTGTAGTTAATGCGGCCTTGAGCTTTTGAAAGCTCGCCTCGCAATTATCGGGCCATTGAAACGGAGCACCCTTCTGGGTCAATCTAGTCAAAGGCGCCGCAATAAATGAGAAGCCCTCTACGAACCGACGATAATAACCTGCTAACCCTAATAAGCTTCTGATCTCGGTCGCTGTGGTAGGACGAGGCCAACTCTGGATGGCCTCGATCTTCCTGGGATCTACCTTAATACCCTTACCTGATACACATGCCCCAAGAATGCTACAGAATCTAACCAAAACTTTCACTTGGAGAACTTAGCATATAACTTTTGTTCCCGCTAGGTCTGAAGCACAGCTCTCAAATGTTGCTTGTGCTCCTCCATACTATACGAGTAGATCAATATGTCATCAATGAATACAATGACAAGTGAGTCAAGATATGGCATGAACACCCGGTTCATCAAATCTATAAATGCCATCGGGGCGTTGGTCAAGCTGAAGGACATTACTAGAAACTCGTAGTGTCCATATCTAGTCCGAAAAGCCATCTTCAGAACATCTGAAGCACGAATCTTCAGCTGATGATAGCCAGATCTCAAGTCGATCTTAGAGAACACCCTGGCACCCTACAATTGGTCAAATAAATCATCAATACAGAGTAACGAGTACTTGTTCTTAATGGTAACTATGTTCAACTGGCGGTAATCAATGCACATCCGCATAGTTCCATCCTTCTTTTTCATAAACAACACCGGTGCACCCCAAGACGACACACTCGGCCTGACGAACCCCTTCGCTAGAAAATCCTCAAGCCGTTCTTTCAACTCCTTCAACTCTTTCGGAGATATGCAGCATGGTGGAATAGAGATAGGTTAGGTACCTGGCGCTAAGTCAATACAGAAATCGCACCACGGGCACTGAATCAATCATGAGAATCTCTACAGCAATATCCCGAACGTAAGCCAGATAATCCAAAAAACCTTTCTCTACCATATGTCGAGTCTTAAAGAAAGAAATAACCCGACTAGATGTACTGATAGATGAACCCCTTTACTCAAATCTAGTCAACTCTGGCATCGCCAAGGTAACAATATTATCATGGCAATCAAGAACGACATGGTACGGAGACAATCGGTCCATGCCTAGGATGACCTCAAAGTCGGTCATGTCGAGCAACAGAAGATCCGCTCTCGTCTCATAACCACAGAAAGTCACAATACAGGATTGCAAATCTGATCCACAACAACATAATCGCCCACTGGTGTGGACACATATACAGAAGCACCCAAGGACTTACGAGTGACACCTAAAAAATGAGCAAACACAAATGAAACATATGAATATATAGACCCTAGATCAAATAGTATCGAGGCATCCCTACCACAGACAGAAATAATACCTGTGATAATGACGTCTGAGGCTACTGCATTTGGTATGGCTGGAAAGGCATAGAACCTAGCTGGAGCACCACCTGACTGGCCTCCACCTCTAGGCCAACCTACCCTCCTTCCCTCTGCCTCTGGTCGGTCAGACGGCTGGTGCGACAGCTGGTGCGATGATCATGGGTTGATAGCCCTACTGTACTGCCTTGCCCCGAAGCCTAGGGCAGAATCTCCTCACATGACCAAGCTCCCCGCACTCATAACAACCTCACGGTATAGAATATGACTGATCCTGAGTCTGACCATGGGGACCTGAATACCCACTGGAAGAACCCTGAATAACTGGTGGACAGTAGGAGCTCTCTGGAATGGCACTGAAATAGGGCCACACAGGAGCACCATGAGAAGGCGGCGATGCCGAATACGTGGGCCTGCTAGACTGGCCCCTCACGAATTGATCTTTACCCCCAGGCGAAGCACTACTTAACCCTCCAGAATATCGAGGTCGCTTGTCCCTTGACTCCTGCTCTCGGCCATGCTGAAGAATACCCTCTACCCTCCGAGCTATCTCCACAACCTGCTCGTAAGGAGTCTATATCTCAATCTCTTGGGCCATAGTGGCATGGATACCATAGTGCAAGCCCGTAATAAACCTCCCCACTTTTTTTGCATCGGTGGAGAGTATATACGTGCATGGAGAGACAACTCCAAGAATCTCGCCTCATAATCGGTCACAGACATCTGGCCCTACTGGAGCCGCTCGAACTGACCCCGTAACTCTTTCCTCTGAGGGGGGTGGGATATCTCTCTCCAGAAAGAGACGTGTGAAATGGTCCCAAGTCATGGGAGGATAACCTGCTAGTCTACTGAGAAGATATGACTACCACCATCTACGGGCCCTGCCCTCTAGCTGAAATATGGTAAAGTCCACCCCGTGGGACTCCAATACTCTCATGTTGTGCAGTATATCCCTGCAACGATCAATAAAGTCCTGGGGGTCCTCATATTGCTTACCACTAAAGGCAGGAGGATTTAGCCTGGTCCATCTATCCAATAGCTTCTGCGGCTCGCCGGTCGCGGTTGGTTTGGGCTCTGGTATAACCATAGTAATTGGCTGAGCCCCGCCCGTAGGTAGTGCACCCGGGGTTTGATATACGGCAATAGCGTGCCCTGGAGCCTGAGCGATAGGGTTCTGTTCTCCCCCTCCCGCATGAGATGTGGCTGGGTCTACTGGAAATAAACCAGCCTGCGTCATAGAGTCCATGGACCGCATCATATGGCCCACGACCTCCTGAAATCCCGGTGCGGACATGAAATTCGTCGGGTCCGGCTCAGCTGCAGGTACCTCACCCTGCTCCTCAATAATAGGATCCTCCACTGGATCCACTGTTGGCACAACGAGAGCAACTCTAGGATGCCCTGATACTCTGGCAGGAGTTGGAGCCCTCCCTCGGCCTCTAGCAACAGGGGGAGCAGCTCCTCCACCGCCGGGTATATCTGTCGCCGCATTCTCACTATCTGTGAGAGAATAAGAGAAAGATACTTAGCACAACATCAACTGCAAGATAGTAGATGAAGAAAGAAAAGTTTCCTAACACCCTATAGCCTCTCGAAGATAAGTACAGACGTCTCCGCACCGATCCGCAAGACTCTATTAGGCCCGCTCATGACTTGTGAAGCCTATGTGAACCTAGTGCTATGATACCAAGCTGTCATGACCCAATTCCCACTATAGGTCGTGATGGCGCCCAACGTCGCCGCTAGGAAAGCCAACGGTGAACTATCCATTGTTCATTTTAATATTTTTAATGTCATTGATTTTATTTAATAAGAGAACGAGTAATAGGTGATTGTAGTAATGTAAAGCATGAAATAAACGAAAGAGTGAAGTAGTAAATTTAATAATCAAAACTCATGAAATGTCTACTAGAGTCTCCCAAAATCCGGTGTCATAAGTACATGAGCAAACTAATAGAATATACAAAACCTCATGCACTACTGTCTAGAGTAAGATAGATAGAAAAATAAATGCAACAAAAAGAGACTTCGGGCATTGCAGAACGGGCCTAGAGAGCGGCTCACCCCTAATCTCCAGGTAGCGGGGGTACGCGCCTGAATAGCCGCTAGATGAACATGCCTCAGATCCTGCATGATTAGTGCAGAAGTATAGCGTGAGTACATAAACAACATGTATCTAGTAAGTATCTAGTCTAACCTCGAAAACGCTGCGACGAGGGGTCGACATCGATACTTACTAAGGGTCAATAAATAAAGTGCAGAAATTATAAATAGGCATAGAATACATCAGTAATAATGAAATAATAAAAAATAAGTAAGTGTTTCATTAACTAGATATCAATAAAAAAATCTCCAACTATCACATACTAATTTCAACAAATAAGCGCCATCAAGTAATTATAAATTCTCAAGTCATGGAAGAAATATCAGGTATAATCGGACTCCGAGCAATATCACGCACGATTTATGTCGATGTCGTACGACCCGATCAAGAATAATATGTACACTGTCGAGGGTCGACCGACGTGAATCATAGATGCATTTATTATATGCCGAGGCGTTCGGCTCGATCCACAGGAAGAGAGAATAGTCTACGAACTCCGATTAATGGCTACTACATAAAAATAATGCTCAAGGAAGGTATAATTTCCACCAACAGTCAAGTAACATGCCAAAACTCAAAATAGTGAAGCTCAGTCTTTACAAAGCCTTTATCCAATTTCAAATATAAGTTAAGTAATTAAACTAACAAGTTGGGTACAAATAATACAAGTAATACATGGTAGTGTACTAAAACTACCCAAATATAAGCATGACTTTTAGCTACATGTCTCGTCACATCGTGTGCACGTAGCACCCATAATTATTAGCAAAGAATCATTTATAGCACCTACGGAGAAAATTTCCTCTTACAAGGTTAGATAAGAGATTTACCTTCTTTCCAAGTCCTCTTCCCGGTCCACAATTCATACTAAAGCCTCAAATCGGTGCCAGCAATCCGAAACTAGCCAAATATTGTATAAATTAATCAACATATGCACAAAAGTTTATAATTTAACTATTAAAGTAATTACCCAACCCAAATTGGAAGATTCCTAAAATTCACCCGGGCCTACTTGCCCGGATTTAGAGAAAGTTTTGTAAATAAAAGTTACCCATAACCTCACGAACACAATTATATAATTTCCACAATTTATCAAAACCTATGTTTTTCAACTAAATCCTATAATTTCACGGTATAATACCATTTTTATCAAAACTTAGATTTTTCAACTAAATCCTATAGTTTCCATAATTTATACATTAAAATCTACCCAAAATCTATGTATTAAACTCATATTAAGTAGTAATTACTTACCTTACAATGATAGGTGAAAATTTCCTCTCCAAGAGCTCCAAAATCGACTAACCCAAAGTGAAATGAGAGAAAATGAACCCAATCCCTGATTTAAAACAAGTCTCTGCCCTGCTGACCCTTCTTCGCGATCGCAAAGGCAAAGCTGGCCCAGGACCTGAGACCCTTCATCGCGAACGCGATGGCTCTCTCGCGATCGTATAGGCTTGACTCGCCTGAGCTTCTCGAATACGGTGGTCCCTTCTCGATTGCGAAGAGTAATGAAGTTGACCCCTCCCAGGCCCCCTTTCCCTTATGCTAATGTGGGCCCTTTCACGCAAACGCGAAGGCCATATGTCTCAGATCTTCATGAACGCGAAGAGCAAATACCAGTCCCCTAAAAATCCTTATCTGCGAATGCGACACAATCTCCGCGATCGCGAAGAAGGAAACCAGAACCAACAATAACAGATTTTTAGACTTAGCCCCGGGTGGTCCGATACTCACTTGAGCCACTCGGGACCCCGTCCAGTTGCACCAACAAGTCCATAAAGATAATACGGACCTGCTCGAACCCTCGAAACACGTAAAACAATATTGAAACTAAGAATCACACCACAAGACCAAATTGAATCAACTTATGAACTTTAAGTTTTTCAACTTACTCCGAACACGCCGAATCATACTTAGACTACTCGGAATGACGCCAAATTTTGCGTACAAGTCATAAATAACCATACAGAACTATTACCTGGCTCGAAATGCTAAACGGACCCCGATAACACAAAAGTCTACTCCAAACCAAATTTATTGAAATCCTTCAATGCGCTAACTTTTAACATTAAGCGCTGAAATGCTCCCGGATCATCCAAAACCGGATTTGAACACACGACCAAGTCCAAAATTATCATATGAAACTATTAGAACCATCAAATCCCAGTTCTGGGGTCGTTTACTAAAAATATTTACTCAAGTCAAACTTGGCCATCTTAGGCCACTATTAAGGAATCACGTGTTCCGATTTCAACTCAAACCCTTCCAAACCCAAGTCAACCATCCATGCAAGTCATAAAATAGTAAATTCACATATGAAGAGTCTTAATTAAAGCAATGTGAATCTAGAAAGCAAAATGATCGGTCAGGTCGTTATAGGACCCATCGATGCGACACATTCAAGGGAAAGTGCCACAATGTGTGTTATTTGCTGATGACATAGTTCTGATTGATGAGACGCGAGGTGGTGTTAATGAGATGGTGGAGGTATGGAGACATACCCTTGTGTCTAAAGGTTTCAAGTTGAGTAGGACCAAGATAGAATACTTGGAGTGCAAGTTTAATGGTGCTACCCAAGAAGAGAACGTGGATGTGAGGTTTGATATTCAATTCATTCTCAAGATAGAGTTTCAAGTATCTTGTGTCTGCAATCCAGAGTGATGGGGAGATTGATGAGGATGTTGTAATGACCCGACCGATTGTTTTGAGATTAAGCATGTCGATTAGTGGTCTAAGGCTTTGAGTAGCTTCACTTTATGTTTTATGAGTTGTACATATGGTCAGAATTTAATTTCGGGAAGTTCGGAATAGATTTGGAAGGAAAATTCTCAATTCGAAAGCTTTAAGTTGGAAGAGTTGACCAAGGTTTGACGTTTGAATAAACAACCTCAGAATCAAGATTTGAAGGTTCCAGTAGGTTCGTATGATGATTTCAGACTCAGACGTGTATTCGGCTTGAGTATCGGGTAGTCCGGGAGCATTTCAACGCTTATTTTGGAAAGTTGGCATTTTGAAAGTTTTAGAATTTCATAAGTTTGGTTTGAAGTAGATTTTGATGTTATCGATGTCCGTTTGAATTCCAAGCCTTAGAATAGATTCGTATTGTGATTTATGACTTGTGCGTAAAGTTTGGCGTTATTCTAGAATTTTAAAGTATGATTCAGACACGTTTGTCGAAGTTTGGAAGTTTGAAAATTGAAAGAAGGATTTTGATCGTCGATTCATGATTTTGATGTTATTCGTGGTATTTCAAGCCTTTGGATAAGTTTGGATAAGGTATTGGGACTTGTTGGTGTGATTGGACGGGGTCCCGGGGGGCCTCGGGGTGTTTTCAGATCATTTTCCTCCATGTTTTGCTGTTGCTGATGCTGGTTCTGGTGTTGTTCATCACGAACGCGTAGGGTTGCTCGCGTTCGCAAAGAAGGATTTGAGTTGGAGGAGTTTTGTTCATCGCGTCCGTGATTAGGTACCGCGTTCGCGAAGGTGTGAGCGGATGTGCACCGCGTTTGCGTAAGGGAAGAGGCTAGGCCTGGAAGCTTGGATTTCGCATCCGTGAAGAGGTGGCCTGGTGAAACATCACGTTCGCGACCCCAGTCTCGCGTTCGTGAAGGGGAGTTTTGTTGCTGGATTAGGATGCTCTTCGCAAATGCGTGGGTAAGGTCACGTTCGCGAAGAATGGTGGGTTGTGCAATGTTGTTTTAAAACGAGGGTTTGGCTCATTTTCATTTTATTTCTTCCATGGGAGACGCCCTTGGAGTAATTTTGGAGCGCCATTTTCATCGTCAATCATGAGGTAAGTGATTTCTATAAGTTGTGAGTTAAATACACAAATTTAGGCTTGTTAATTCAAGAATTTGAGTGGAAAATGTGGGTTTTTTTGTAGAAGCCTAGAAAATTGTATTTTCGGATTTTGACCACAAAATTGGACATGGACATGGAATTGGGAATAAATTATATATTTGATTTCATGATGTTATGGGTAGTGTTTATCTTCGAAATTTTTTGGAATCCGGGCATGTGGGCCCGAGGGTTGACTTTGTTGACTTTTCGAGCGGAGTTGGAAATTGTTATAAATTAATTAATTATGATGTTGGAATATATTTTTGATTTTTTTGATTGTTTGACTAGTTTCAAATCGTTGGGCATCAGTTTGAGGTGTTAGAGAGGCGTTGGAGCCGATTATGGAACTTCGGAGCGAGGTAAGTTTCCTGTCTAGCCTTGTGAGGGGGACATTATCCCGTAAGTGTTATATTCTTATGTGCTACATGTTGTAGGAGCTACGCACGTATGAGGTGACGAGTGTCCGTGCGTATGCTAGGACTTTTGATTATGTCCGAGTACACTTAGACTCACGCCAAGCTTAAATTGTACTATTTGAGTCCTTCTTGCCTGTTTAAATGCTTTAATTTACATTTATCACGAGACTAGACTCACATAGATTATCGTACTAGCTATTTAGATATTTGACGAGCTACTTGGTTAGCCATATAAATTGTACTTCCGTTACGAACTTCTCATGTGTTGTACGTATCCGTCAGAAAGTTTTTCTTGAATCTCATAACTCACACATATATTTGTGAGTGGGGTCGAAGACCCATAAAAGCTTCATATTCTAATGGGATCGGATCGTTCGCCTCGGCAGTATCATGTATCATATTCTTATGGGATCGGGTCGTGCGCCTCGGCAGTATCATGTATCATACTCTTATGGGATCAGATTGTTCGCCTCGGCTTCTATAAAACTACTCTTATGGGATCGGGCTGAACGCCTCAGTAACGCTCTTATGGGATCGGGCCGTTCGCCTCGACAAGATATTGTAACATACTCTTATGGGATCGGGTCATTCGCCTCGACAAGATATTGTAACATATACTCATATGGGATCAGGCTGAACGCCTCAGCAACACTCTTATGGGATCGAGCTGTTCGCCTCGGCATGATATTGTAACACACTCTTATGGGATCGGGCCATTCGCCTCGACAATATCATGTATCATATTTTTATGGGATCGGGCCGTTCGACTCGGCGGTATCATGTATCATACTCTTATGGGATCAGACCATTCACCTCGGCATTTCTATAAAACCACTCTTATGGGATCAGACCGCTCGCCTCGACAGAATTGTGCGAAACACTTGATAAGGAGTCCGCATATTCATGAATTTTCCAAACTTGAGATGTGACCGTTGATTTGGTGTTGACCATTTCATACTCCATTTAAGAGGTATCCGGTATTTGAGGACTTTGTGTTCACTGTTCAGCTGTAGACCGTATTATTTACCTATACCTGTACTCGTTGTTACCTACTATGTTTCATATTTGCCTACTTTATTATATTTGATTTGTTGGCCCACTAGTAAGTGTCAATGTTGGCCTCTCGTTACTACCTCTTCGGGGTTAAGCTAGATATTTACTGGGTACACGTTGATTTACGTACTCATGCTGCACTTCTGCATTAAATGTGCAATATTTGACAGGTTCATTTGATGGTCACTTGGGCGCGGAGGCGCAACTTCTAAGGGGACTCTATGGTGAGCTGTATTCCATGCCACGATTCGCAGCACATCGAGTTTCCATCATAATTATTTACCTTATTCTGTCTACCTTGTATTCCAGACATATGATGTATTGTTATTGTACTTCCTAGTAGATGCTCATGTGCTTGTGATACTAGATTTTGGGGTGTTCTAGAATTTGTGCACAGTTGCTTACATTGACACACTTTTACTTTATATTTCATTGAAATTGTACATACCTACTATTTTTATTGCATTGATCTCTCTATCTAATAATATTCATGATTTCAAAAATAATAAAATGAATAATTAAACTGATAGTTCATTGTTGGCTTACCTAATGGCGACATTGGGCGCCATCACGACCTATAGTGGATTTTAGGTCGTGACAGATGTCACACATCGTATTGGAGTAGGGTGGATGAAGTGAAGGCTCACTTCCAGTGTCTTGTACGATAACAATGTGCCATTGAGACTTAAAGGTAAGTTCTACAAAGTAGTGATTAGACCGACTATGTTGTATGGGGCAGAGTGTTAGGCAATCAAGAACTCCCATGTCCAGAAGATAAAAGTAGCTGAAATGAGGATGTTGAGATGGATGTGTGGGCATACTAGGTTAGATAAAATTAGGAATAAAGTTATTCGGACAAGGTGGGAGTGGCCGCCGTGGAGGATAAGATGCGAGAGGTAAAGCCAAGATGGTTCAAACATGTTAAAAGGAGAAGCACAGATGCCCCAGTTAGGAGGTGTGAGAGATTGACCTTGAGGGGTAAGAGGAAGGGAAGAGGTAGGCAAAAGAAGTCTTAGAGAGAAGTGATCAGGCGGTATATGACGCAACTTGAGCTAACCGAGGATATGATAGGAGGGTGTAGAGGTTGAGAATTAGGGTAGAAGGTTAGTAGGCAGTCAAGTGTTTTCCTTTGTCTTCCTTAGTTCAATAGTATTAGTATTGGTATGATATCATTTTTATCCTTAGATTGTTATTACTACACATCTTGTATTGTTATTACTTGCTATCAATACTTCTTTCATCTTTTCTTTTGCTATCTTGGTTTCAGTTTTCTAAATATCTTGTGTTGTTATTACTTGCTATAAGTGCTTCTTTCATATTTTCTTATTAACTGAGGGTCTGTTTGAGATAGCCTTTTTACCTTTCCGGGGTAGAGGTAAGGCTGCGTACATCCTACCCTCCCCAGATCCCACTTGTGGGAATATACTAGATTGTTGTTGTTGTTGTTGTTGTAATATTCAAATATATTCTCTCGACTTCATTAGGTAAAAGTATTTTGATGATCCAACTTTATAGATATGTCCATAATCTGGTAGTGCTTCTAATATTACTTCACTCTAGATGCATTATTAACTAAAAGCTTGGTAAAATCTTTTATTTAACAATGGTAATAGGGAAGTTTCAATTTGTGTGGCATCACTCCAGCTTTTTTTGGTGGATATGAGACATTTCATGGACCAGTGGTGATTGGTGTGAGTTAGAGTTAATTGATTAGCACGAAATTAATAAAGAGTCACATGTATATAAGTATTCTTCTAAATTTTTTATGCAGCTACCGGTGTGTTACTTATTGTATACTATGTTTTTATGTCAATGACCATCTTTTATTTGGGACTTCCTGTTCCTATTTAATATGTGCCTCATTCTCGGACTAACCCCAGATGTCCCTCTAGATAAAATCCCAATTTTGAGAGAGGATAGTACTACATAATATTGAATTTGTTAGTTCTTTTCCTAGATGTCTATGTTAATTATATTCCTACTTCGCTTGAATTGTCATAAGGTTATGGTACATGACAGTATCTGCTCATTGTTCAAAAAATAGCAAATCTTCTGCTTAGATCTGCTATTGGTTTCATACTGCTCTCTGATGTGTAATTAAATAGCACATGCGCTTTGTCTACAATCCCTCAGTTACTTATTTGCGACTTACTCATGAACCCGATTAAATATGCTAGGACAATAATATGTGATGTTTTACTAGAAAGGAATATTTTAATTTAAAGTAAGTCAAATTACTAATTGTGTTCAAAATTTGATATAAGTCAATGCATCAAATGTCTAGGAAATTTAAAAAGTGAGGTGTGTGAATGCAAAAAAGAGAAAAATGTCTAAGCTCTTCGATATTCTGTATTTCTGGGTGATCGATTGCAAGAAATAGTGGTGTAAGAATGGCCTGCTAATTGGAGTGCCAGTTGTTTATGTGTCGTACACGATATGGAGGAATATTGATGCCTGAGATATTATTGTATACTGTTATTTTATTTGAGTAAAATAGTTGCAGGTGTTGTTCTAAAATATTTTGCTTTCTCTTTCGACAAATAAAATATGTACGTGATGATGAATTTAAAATTTGGACAAGCAGAAAAGAAGAGAAAAACACATACATTCCTAAGGCAAGAACAAACATACATTTACAAATTTGTGCAAATCAAAGCAATCTTCTTGATGTATGTTAATGTTCATTGAATGTATTTAGTCATTTTATCTTTTTATTTTGATAACAACATGCTACTCGAAATTCGAATTGATATCCTCAGTAGTTGAACGTAATTGAGTACAACTTTAAATATTAGCATATTAAATGCTGTAACTTTTTCTCCATCTCGATTCAATTCTGATTTTATTGCAAGCAAGGAAGTAGAGCAATTTTTGCATATACAACTACCATTTTTCTTCTTTTAGATGATTTATATTTGGTTATTCACTCTCATGTTATTCATTTCCTAGAAATCATAGACTCATGATTCTAGGGAAATAAATGATGGTTTCTTGTGGAAAGCTTATGTTGATTGCTGATTTTTTTCTTTCCAGTTTGTTATATACCTGATAGGTAGTAGTGACAATGATGTCTGTGGAAGGTGATGAACCCTAATTGCCACAAAATTTTTATTTCACTCGATATTTTATATTCGATCAAAGCTGCATAATACTGGTACATTTTTCTTTGCATGCATCTTTTATGGTATTGTAGTAAGAACTATCCGATACTGAATAACTCTTTTCACTTTCTAACTCGTTGAGATAAACTATTCTTTGGTGTTTAACATTGTAGCGCATACAACCATACCGTTTAATGGGAGAATACACATTGAGATGAGGTAATGTGATAGTAATTCTGAACTTACTGCTAATTTGAAGACTAATATCTGGTTAAGAAAAGGTCTTAACGGCCTTTCACAAAAAAATAAAAAAATAAATAAAGATCTTGACAAATTTGAGGGAGGCTAGTTGATGATCAGGAAATTACTATTTATTGATTGACTTAGGGAGTTCTATGTCATGAAGCATTAGGGTATTCATGAAAAGGTTTGTTATTGCTCAACCTATGATTGATATATACACACACATGTGATGGTTATTCTGACTCTGAATGAGATACTAGCTTTTGTCTATGACTGTTTAACTCATGCATATATAATAGCATTAAAAAGCTCATGGTCTCAAGGTTATTGTCTTCAATCATACGTTGGAAAACTTTTGTTAGACATGAACCAAATTATTTAAATAAATATTATTTTTCTAATTTTTTAATTTGTGTTTTAGAGTGCTGCTATATTGGCACTTCTTTTAGAAGCTTCTATATATTCCTATATTTAAACAAAGACTTGGCATATTTATAGTTCTATCGTATTCTTGGATCAATAATTAAGAAACGATTTCTTACATGCTATGCAGTCATGAAGTTGATAAGATCTTGGTGGCTTTTCTCGTAGTTTCCATTATGCAACTTTCAGATGAGAACAACCTTACATACTCTTCTACGCTAATCAAACACTCATCTTATCATATTTTTCTATTATCTCTTTGCTCTTTCTACTCATCTTGGTTGCAATGTGAAATTAAATGAAGTAGTGAAGAGCAACTTGGTCAAAAGAAACTGTGAAGAGAAGCCTACTACAAAATTATCGAAGGAAAAATCGTTTCAATTTAGCAGGCGGCTTGTAAGTTGTATCAATAGAGGAAAAGAAGAGATTCATGAGTTTTTATTAATAGAAGAAAAGAGTAGATTTCTGAGTCTTTTGCTGATCAAGGTGTCCTGAACTGGTGTCAATTGGTGCTGATATCTTTACTATAGCTAATAAAGGAAGAGAATTTTTTGCATTAAGATTTCAAGCCAACTACTTGAATTGAATATTTTGGTAACTTTGTATCGTCATAGATATTATTAATTGTTAATCTAAGTATTCTTAATTCTTCTTTATAGTTTTGTATATACGAGCGCACAAAAGAATTGAGATTCAAATACAACAAAAGGAAAAGTTGGCCTTTCTAATGTAGATAACAAAATCACCTCTGTCGTGAATACATTATTGGTCCCGTGCTTAGCACGAGCATCCCTAACTAGTATTACTATATATGCCACGTTTATATATGTAATAATAGTAATGCACATGACATACATAGGCTATATACATTGATATGTATGCGACATACATAAAACCAATTCGTAACAGTTCTAAATGTACCCAGACTTTAGAATCAACTCCTCCAAGCTGTATCCAAAAAATTCGAGCAACACCTAGTTGATTTTCAACACAAAATGTTGAGTTTAATTAAAATTCATTTTGAAGCTTCAGCTTGACAATGCGAAACCGAATCTATTTTCTCAAATTTGGCTTTCCAGTAAAGAATGTTTAGTAGAATTAGTTAAATATTAGATTTCTCACTTTAAAACTCAAAAATAATACTTAAAAATCCCTTAGAGTCTCATATTCCTTTTAACGATGAAATTTCAGGTTCAAAGACGAATTAATTGGAGGGAGAGAAGAAATTGAAGAAATTGTGGGGGATAAGTTTTACTAAAATTGGTGCCTAAATAAATGGATATAATAATTGGCTTAAATCGTTGCGAGATAGAAAGTAATGTTAAGTTGGATAATTATTTGAAAATATCTATGAATGATGTTGTTAATGCTCCTAAATCATCGTATAGTGTGAAATTTCCCTTAGGGTCGGTTTGAAAAGTTACTCGGTAATTGAAATTGGTATAATTATTAGGGTAGTAATTATACAATATAGTAATTACGACGACCTGCTTATTTGTCATAACGTAATTATAGTGTAATTACAAGTTTATTATTTGGTTGCACAAGTGTAACTACACAGTTACATTAAATTTTAAATGAAGTAATTATCAAAACTTAAAAGTCAATATAATAAATATATTCCTATAAATAATTTTTTATAAGTACAAATGATATTAGATTTGATATTTAAGATGTATATCTTTTCTTGAATATACATTAATTATTAATCATATATTTATAACTAATATTGTAAAAATAATTGATACATATTTTTCAAACTAATAATATTTAGCTTAATTAATTCATGGAATTCATGTTTGATAAAATAAATTAATATTTACAAATATAATGTCATAACATTATTCAAATGTTTGATAAAACTAATCTATCAATTCTAACTGAGAAAATGAACAACATGCAATGTGAAATAACAAGCCAATACATTACTACTAAAACAAGTAAAGTGGAACCATAAATATAATACAATTTTAAAATCCAAAAAAAATAGTTTAACATATGTCAAATTCCAACAAAATAAAATATGTTCCAATACAACTTAAGATTAGGAAACATAATAAATTTATAACCTCAATCAATAGTGAAATTCTACTTTAATGATATCACTCATTATATCCCAAGTTTGTTAATGACTTATTATTTCTAATAATAGGAGGTGTAGTTCTAAAAATTAGAATAATAACGCAATTAAGCTAAATGAAGAAAATAAAATAAATATAAAATAAAATATACAAGCAATTACATGAAATCACAAGAAGTAAAGGTAGAGAAATAATAAATAAATAATGTACAAAGAAAAATATATTTTTAAAATTAAAAAAATTAAAAATTTAAAATAAATAAAAAATAAAAAATTAAAATAATGGAAATAAAAAGTTATAAAGAAAATAAATTAAAATAAAAATAAAAAGAAAGAAATTACAAAGTAACCTTGTAATTACCACCAATTCTCACCCCCTCTTAGAATTGGAGAGTGTAATTACACCTATCTAATTACACCCAATTCCATGCTGATCAAGTAATTACTTGGCCAAACAAATATGCCAAACTGTGTAATTGTGTAATTACACACAATTACACCCAAATTCAATTCCTAGGTGGCTTTCCAAACCAATATTTTAAAAGGTATTTTTGGGGTGAACCCCAGGGTGAGGCGCACCATAAATACCCCGAGGTGATGATTGGGGGGGGGGGGAGAATTCAAAAGAGACGTACGCTAGCAATTCGAGGCGTATGCCCGGGCATCGAGGCGAGTTTTGTAGTGGGGCGTAAGATCAAGAGACTTTTTCAAATTAAAATAAAATTTGCTGAATAAGTCCTTAATATAATACCCAAATTCTCAAAAGTCAGCTTGTAATAACTCAAAAGTTTTAAAAAAGAAATGCAATATTAAATTTAAAAGTCATGATTTTTTTTTACTGCTAGAAGCCCTAATTTATGGTATTTTTAAATTATTTATCTTGTCTACTTAGTTTACTACTATCTTCCAAAAGCAACGAACAATCAATATTTTTTTTTGCAAATACAAAAAAAACTTATTCTCCTCCATAGCAACAAATTAAAAGTTCAAATTGGAGGCTCATCATCCTTTTTGTTCCTCCATGTAGAAAACTTTATTCTTTTTGACTCAAGTTACTTATGCTTGTAAGCAGCGTATAATGGATTGTGTTGACTAGTTTTTTTTGTGCGGATGGAGCACATCTATATATATTTTTCACTTATTTATAATTTTCTTCAACTTTTATATAATTTTACCTATTTAAAAATATTTATTCTAATTGTATTATTTTATGAAATATTAAACATTGAATACTCATGGGGCTTACGCCTCGTTGACGCATATATAAAATACCTCGTTGAGGCATACGTAAAACGTATCGCCTTACGCCCACGCCTTTTAAAACAGTGTTCCAGACAAGCTCTTAATCTAATTAGGTATAAGGGCAATATTTGTACATCTCTTCTAAAATTTTAAGTAGTTTCTGCGGTAATGCTAAAGTGCAAAGAGCTAACTGTAATTTACCCTGAGTTGAGGGAGTTTTTATCAACATTGAGTCTTATCATTTCATAAGATGATAAGTATGCAGTTGAGAAGGTGAAGAACAGACAATCACCATCGACTTTTAAGGCCATTTCAGTGAGCATGAGGAGTGTATCGTTCGTACTAGTTGTCGTTGCCGCAATATGGATTTCTAATTATTCCAGTGGCTTAATTCATGTATGTTCCTCGGCAGAGTCGTCAGCGCCGAAGCCAGCCCCATGGCCTCACCAATTCCACTCACTACTCTTCGTTAACTACAGCGGATCTTTAAGCCTAATTGACCTTTGGTACGATTGGACCAACGGCCGCAACTTCAACATTATCCAGAACCAGCTAGGGAAACTTCTCTACGACCTCGAATGGAATAACGGCACCAGTTTCTTCTACACCTTAGACGACAATAAGGAGTGTCGTTCCGCTCAGCTTGATGTTGGGATTCTCAGACCTAATTGGCTTGACGGAGCTACTTACCTCGGTCAGCGTTCCTTCGACGGATTTCTGTGTAATGTGTGGCAGAAGGTTGATTTCATTTGGTATTACGAAGATGTCGTCACCAAGAGACCCGTCCATTGGGTTTTCTATACCGGTACATCCCCTGAACCCCCTTATAAGCATTAATTGATTACCTAGCAAAATTGTAATTAAACTGATATAACTATTGATAGCGTAAAACAAATTTTATACTGTCAACAGTATTTTACTTAAATGAGTTAAATCCATATTAATTAAACTGGTTCTGGGCTTTCCGTTTTACTACTAAGGAGTGACATTTATTAGTATCCTGAGTGGCATATTGTTACTTATTTCTAGAAGTAGGATTCCGCTTTTTGTCTAAAGGTTATTCGATTATGCCTATTGAACTTCGTTATTGCCAGGAAGGAGTATTCTACTCTCAATTCATCATTGCACATGAGAAAGTAAGAAAGAACTGATTAGTAGACCAACTGCCCTGCTAGATTGTTTCTAGGATATAACAATATAAATATAAATAAATTATTAAAACAATAAGGATACCAATATAGACAAAATTGCATTGTTATTCAATAATGACGTTTAACTCTTTTTTATTTATCAATGTAAAGTAAGTATTATAAAAACATCACCAAGTAGGTGCATTCAGGGGTGCAATACAAAAAGCTTAAACTTAAAATCTTATTGCACTTGTAAGGAGTTGAGGTATTCTATCGGAATATCAACTTCATATACATTTGTCATGGTGTAGTCAGGTCTTCCCGTTACATTGAAGCTGTTCTAGTTATTCACTTTTCACTTTGAAGCAATAATGGATTGTGATCCGAGATGAGCTTGGGCAGTGCTGATTGTTTAATGAACCTGAAAGCATCACCCCTTTCCAAAGAAAGCAAAAATCTGTCTATTCTTGATGCTGTTCACCTAGACGTTCATTTTGCCCATGTGAATCTACCCCTTCTAATGGTGGGTCTATCAACTCAAGATTTTCTATGAAATCCGAGAATTCCAACATGCCTCTAGCGACTCTCTGATTATTACTTCTTTCAGTTGCATATAACGTCACATTGAAATCTCCACAAACAACCCATGGTCCATCCAAAGTCCTTTAACAGCTGCTACCTCTTCCCACACTTCAATTCTTTCTATTCTTCTGTTTGGAGCATATGCACTTGTGAGACACCAACTGAATGTGTTAGAACAGTCTGAAAAGATCACTGAAATTGAATGTGAACCTTTTAGAACTTCAATTTTCCACCATATTCTCATGTCCGAAGTATCAGAATACCCTCATTGTTCCCATTAGCTTCTAATATAGAAAAATCATTCCCTCTGCTGGTCCAAGTTTGTCTGTCATCTCTTTCCGAATAGACCTCCATCTTGGTCTCCTGTAAGCATAAAATATGTGCCTTCCATTTTTGTATTAACAAACATATAGACAATACTTATTTTTTCCCTGTTGTTTAGTCCGCTGACATTCCAGCTTGCCGTCTTGAAATTCATCTGATTACAAATGAGTTCTGTTTCCTGCTTTTGCTGTTGATTCCTGACCTTTCGTAGTTGATATGACATTTAGGTTTCTCCACTTCCGTTCTTCCTTTTCTGCTTGATTGGGGTCTGACTAGCTGCAACTAACTTTCCCCTCTTCTCTGTTCTCCTTTTATCCATTTTAAGCTGTAGCTTCATTCTTTCTTCCTCAAAGCCTGTAATACCTACACCCAACACATTAGTCACTCTTATTTCGGACCCATATTGTTGCTGTCGATTCCTTGGAAGTTGCTTCTTCTGCTTGCATGTGATTGCCATCATCATGCCATGGTAATTCTTTCACCAGTAAAATAATAAGGATAGCAATATAAATAAATTTTTAATACAACTGCCATACTCCATTATTTGTGAAATCAAAGATTTAAAAACTTACTTACTCTTACTCCTGCTCTCCAACTTATCAGAAAGTTACCCAAATTAGAGAGGAACCATCAACAAAGAAAACAAATAGTAAGTTCCAAAGCTATATAGAACAGCCACTCCTCCAGCCTACTACTCCGTTGCTGCTTCGAGTGTGCAACTATAATGAAACCATATACACTACTTCAGGGGAATCCGGTACTGGGAAAGGAAAATGTTACATTGGCTACTCGGATCTGATGGATCATCCTAATTCGTTGAACACTCCATGAAGATTTCATTAATCTGTTTTCGAACTTCTGTTACCATTGTCTTTGATGATATCTCTTACCAACTGAAATTGTTCTGTTGGTCACCATGGTTTGATCAGTCAGAAGAGACTTCTATTGCCGCAACATGGATCTCCTTACCAAACCTTCCCCAGAGGCTAGAACCTGTTTGCAAGGGGTCCTCCATATTCGATTGTGTCAGCAGTAGGCAAGCCCCTGGCATTGATAAGGCTACGAGAGAGAGGTTGTGTCCTGGCATGGCTAAAGTCAAAGCAGAAGTAGATCTTCTAGCTGAACTACCATACCATATCTTGTTGCAATGCCTTCTAATTACAGTTTGTCTCTGTAAAAGGAGATAAATAGAGGAAAACAGAGCCAAATGGGATATGATTAAGATAATTACAAAAGGAAATTAGAAAGGAAATTAGAACATTCTTGTTCTTGAAATGTTTTTTATATCTTAACTAAACCAGCTCTATATAGTATCATAATCAAATGCCGTGAAGCCATAACTTCATTAAGCTAAAAATGACCCGACAGACCAACAGCAGTCATGGATTAGTCGCGAGAAGTTGACCAGATAAAATAACATCACAACGGTTATGGATTAGTGCAAGAAGTTGACCAGATAAAATAACATCTGCATTTGGTTGAGCTACATCAGGACTAAAGAGAGTCGCCGAAAACTAATTTTTGGCTCTAAAGTCTAAACTTCAAATGAGGTCAAATCTAATCTTTTTTTTTGCCACTGATGTATTCATGGCCTGATCTATAATGTTTAACTAGCTTTCTGAATTCAATCGTCAATGTACAACTACCAAAGGCTTTCTGGAAAGTTCTGAGCTTTTCTTCTTCCTCTTTTTTGTTGATAAGTTCCGAGTTCTTTCTTCCTATTCTACTTCACCTTTCACAAGCTTTGTTTACAAACCTATGCAAAAAATATCTTGTTGCAAGATTGATATCTCATTGTTATGATGCTCTTTATAAAGGATGCTCGTGTAATGTTGCAGGAAGGTCTATTCATGTCATGACGTTTGAAGTGGGAGCAGCTCTGGAGGATGCAAAATGGCAGGCGCCTGTATATTGTTTTGAGAATAAAAAGCCTAACGAACATCCTGCATCAGAGAAGAGTATTGTGGATATTGGCTTCCTAGAATATATATCAAATGGTATTTTGAGAGAGGTCATATAGCTTATTACTATGTAAATAGCTAGATGTTTTTTTTGTTATGTAAATGTATTTGCCTTGGTTTGAGGCCTGTATCAGAAGTTAAGAGGATGGAATAATAAATTCAATCTCCCTTACTGTATTAACAATTAGAAGCTTGATGCAGTTATTTGTTAGGATATGACTATAACCAGTTTGTCAGTTTATACATATGGGAGGTGGACGCAGGTTTTGAGAATAGGAAGAAGTTGCTCTTTTCTAATTCATGCATTCGGCTGGAACTAAAGAAAGGGATAGTTGAAAGAACCAAAGGAAAGGATAGCTGAGAGATGTTTTTTGAAAATGGCAATTCTGACTATTACAAGATCCAGTTCATGCAATGCATATATAAATTGATTTTATTATTATTTTTTTCTTTCTAAAATAAAGACAATAAGAAAGTGTCACATCCCGACCTCGGTGAGCGCGGCCGGCGCTTAATCGAGATACCCCGGTTAAGCAAGTTTGCTAGATGCTTTCTACCCAACCTTGCCCATTAACACTACACGAATCAGTACAAGTGATAGACATGAGAAGAGTAAGTGTAGAGTCAAGTGTTCCACAATCTTTTTCTATTACTAAAGGATATTCATTTATGATTTCCAAAATATTACAAATTTATAGATATGATGAAAAACATGTTTGCCCAAATACCAATACTTACTAGTTTAATTCCCAACATCAAACACCACCCATAACCTGTCTACGGAGCCTCTAAGTACAACAGAAGAGTAGTATGGAAGTGCCGGCGACAAGGCCCCGGCTATACCTCAAAACATAAAGTACAACGTCAAATGACATGAAGCCCGGAACATAGCAGCGCTCACCAAAATCTGTTGAATAGAAAGTAACTGCTAACGAGGATCAAAACTGTCCGCTGATGAACCACCTACATCCATTGAAGATGCAGCGCCCCCGGCAAAAGGGACGTTAGTACATATGGAATACTACTAGTATGTAAGGCTAAATGTCCTCTTTCAAAATAGAATGCTAATATAAGAAAGGGAAAACCATAGAAACAGCAAGTCACAATCAACAATATCCAAATGGCCAGTTAAAACATAACAAATTTCAAAATGTGAAAATAATATATATTTTTGGTTGGGAGATCATTAGCACCGATATACCATCGTGTTTTTAGCATGGAGTCTGATCACGCCCGATCGGCTAGGCCATCTCCCCACGAACAATGTGGTTTGACATGTGATGCGAAAAAAGGTGTTACCAAGAGTAGTACTACCATGTGCGCAACATGGCATCCGATCTCCACCCGATCGGCTAGGCCGCCTTCCCACATATACCGTGTGGGTTGACTTTCTAATTCACAGCTAATATCAATCTCATCCCAATTAGGGGGAATAATCACAATCACCTCAATATTTCAATCTCATCCCAAATAAGGGGAATAATCACAATTCACCCCTACACCGACACGTGTAGTTTCGGGTGTGGGCCTTATGACGCACCCTTCCTCGGTTTGATAATGATACTCCCAAAAATATTTTTGTTTTGCACACAAGGGAAACAAAAGTACAAATATATTTTTATATTCACCTCATTAACTTTCACACTATATATAGCCTTGTTAGTAACTTCAACCATTCACAACATTATTATTATTTCATTGGCCCTATTGGTCATACTTATGATTCTTCTTTCATGCCACGGTTTTCGTATTTCATATTTCACACTTTCATTTCCTTAGATCACCAACATAAATATTAACATATAAAATATTTTCGAAATCACAATTTTGAGTTCATTAGTAATGAAGGCTTTAAACACATTAGATCCTTTTTCAAAGTAGGGAGCAAAATGACTTGTAATCACAACACAAGTTAAAAATCATAAGCGAGTACTACACCACGTCGTTTTAAATACTTCTTCACAAAAGGGCAATATATAATTTCAACTCTTGAGTACGTAAGAGCTCAAATCACATAGGTAATATTTATAAAGGAGAGCCTGGTGATTTACGATTTAAACACGACTTCAAATCAAATGCACTAGCTACAACAACCATGACCACATTTTATTTCTCACTTTAGTTCTTGCACTTTCAAGCATATTTGTAGGTCATCAACAGTAAGAGCATTTGGGATCAAGGCCTTAAGCACAGATATGAACAATAGGGGTCTTAGGCGCATTGAGTTTTCTTTCACAATTGGGCATACCAACTTGCAATTAAAAACATGATTGAAATCATAATATTCCGACATATTGGTCACATTTGAATACATTCCTGAAGGAGAGCACAATACGATAGGAGCATTCGGTACACATTTCTAGTACATATCTTTCAACACAAGTTTATTTGGAATGGTAATGTTTGTATGAAATAACTCGGAACATGGGAGTTAGGAACTTGGGCCAACCATACTTGAAACTTACGGGAAACATCATGGAATTTGATTCCAAGAGAGAAGTTTAGCCAACATACGTTGCCTGAGCTTTCCTTAAGTTACTACAATGCCCCACACTTCTAGCAATAATAATCTATAGGAAGATAGCGAAAATCGGTTAATAATTAGAAGGATTCCCATGGTGTAACTCTCTTAGGAATTTTGTCAAACACCTAATATGCAAAATAGACTACAAAGCTCTACAATGGTAATCCCATCCTCCCTCAATCAATTTCAACAAGAAACTACCCAAAATAGTTCATTACCTCACATACTACAAGCTATTGTTACATGTGTGGCCTAATTCCAATCCCACAATATACTTAGACCCTAAAATAACTTGCATGGGTGGTATAGGACATGAATTTACCCGGATAGATGGTGGTCTAGTGAGTGGCTTCCTTGATTCTTGAAGATTGGTGCAAGAATGGATGCTTAGAATACTAGGCCTTCCCCTTCTCTCTCTAAATTTACCAGACATTCGTTTCAAAATGAGCCCCAAAGGCTATTTATCAAAATGGGATCGGGTTATAAAAATAGGAAAATGGATCCTCCGAACTCAGATTTGTGGTCGTAGAATGGACCGCATAACAGATATGCGGCCCGCAAAATGGGCCACGAAAACGATGCCAAGAATTGGGCTGGCCTGAACCGGTCAACGATAGGTCTGCAGTCCGCAGACCACTTATGCGATCGCAGAATGGACCACAGAATCATCCAACAAAATTCTTCATGCAAAATCTGCGATGAAAAATGCGGATTGCGAAATGGATATGCGATCGCATAATAGACCGCAAAACGACCTTAAAAAATTAACCATTTTTCTGCTCAACTCTGCCACGGGTATGCGACCCGCAAAATGGATCTGCGGTTGCGAATCTGACCGCATAACTGGCCCTTAAGCAAAAATTTTTCACCAATACCTCGATGCATTCTTCAACGATTAACTACTATATCCATACACATCACCCTACCTCGACACCACAAAACTTGAATTCATTGACGAAATTTTACGGGGCCTTACAGAAAGTGAAAAGCAAAGAAATTAAGAATCATGAAGAAGAAGCGGACTACGAGGTTGAACAGGATTCATATCCGTATCTTCTTCCAGCGATCGTGCCTAAAGTTTCCAGATATGAGGAAGAACTATCAAACAAAGCAAAGAGCCCTTTAGGAGAATTCAGGATTCACTGAACAATCATAATTTAAATATTAACTATGATGATGATAAGGATCCGTATCCTTCTTCCAATAACGACTTAATCACATTATTGCTTCAATTCCAAACTTAAAAACGGAGAGGAATTCATGAGATGTTAAGTTTAGAAGATCATTCTGATACCGTTAAAGAATTGGATGGAGACAGTTCTGATATGCTTGCCACGTTGATCGAGAAAGGATTATTGTGGGATGTGATTATGAAGGAATTCTTTTAACAAAAATATATTTATAAAATTAATTAAATAAAAGTATATTAGACAAGTTAGTAATTTAGTTTTTTATAAATAAGTTAAAATAATTATTACAACGAAATTAAAAATAAGGGAGTTAAGAGTGATAAATTACGAGGGAGTTTAGTGTTATGAGGCAAAAACCTAAATGGAGGCCTATGAAATTAACTAAATTAAGATAGCACATCACTTTTTTCGGCCAAAAATAGTATCTTCCGGCCACTTTTCTATTTCTGTTAACTACATTTTAGAAAGATAATTTTTCTATTATAAAAAAAAGTAACTTTTGTAATACAAAACTTAACTTAATAATCATCGGTGAAATTTACCCTAAACATTTATAGCTTTATTCATGTGTTACTTGATTTAGAAAGAAGATATGTTTGTTTTTGAAGAAATCCCTGTATGGATTAGAAAAGTCTTCAAGATAATGGTAAAATATGTGAATCTTTTTACATTGAATCATTGATTTTTCAAGGAGAGTACGATAGGAGTCAGGAACCTGAATATCAAGTTTTTGAACTCAAAAAAGACCAAAATAGATGCAAAATAAAATATGAGAACCATTTTATATATAGCGCACGTTTTACCTGCGCTATACATTAACGACCAGTTAACCCGTTAACGTATAGAGCATGTAATACATGCGCTATACACTTTAACACATATATTCCATGCGCTATATGGACATTTCACGTGCCTAAAGGAATTTATAGAGTCTTACTTAAGGCTGAATATTCATTCTTGAAAAAATCATTCTTGAGTGAATTTAAACCAATTTTTCAGTGTTCCTTGGCATCCTTTATACATCCCTTCATCTTTATCAATATATACAAAGTTCTTTTTGAATCTTGCTATGATGTCTGATGAGCGAAAAATAAGGGTTGCATTATATTGGGGTCGTGAGGCTGTGGTGGAGAATAACTCGGTGCACTATAGTTGTTTTTCACAGTGTAAGGTGCCACTCACATTGGAGTATGACAAATTGGTATCTCTAATTTGTAAAAGAATGAGTGTGAGTAAACGTTCGGTTAATCTTAAGGTAACCGAAAGATATCCGTATTCGCTTACTCCACAAGGTGTGGCTTGTTATACCGAGTTTAACATCGATGACGATGAAACTCTACAATATTTTTTGAGGAATCCGGATTAACACATGGATATTCTTGTGTTAAGCATGATTGAAATAAATGTAAAGGCCGAAGACGTCAATAGTACTGATGTTTCACAAACTACGGCTAACACTCAACTATCGGATAGTATTTTCGGAGTTGTTTTATCCGAACATGTTCTGTATCAAAGGAGCGAGGACATAATTTCTCGCCAATGCAGTAGCATGGGGGTCTCCAAGTTTATAGAATTCACAGGCCGAGTGGTAAATTATAATTTACCTTGTTAGAGTACAACTATTTATTTTATGTATAATAGTAGTAATAAATCTTATATCTTTCATAGGAGTTACCGATCAGATATGAATATTTTAAGTTATGAACCAACCAACATTTAGAATTTACCTACTTTTGGAGGGATGGATCATGCTGGTCCATCCTCGAGTCATCACCAATTTGATAATGTACATCATGGACTATCCACAAATTGTAAATGATACGTTTAAGCGTTAAAGTTAATATATTCAATTGAGATGAATAAAATATAATTATTTGATTGGTTGTGCTGGAAAAATGTGCAATATAACAGTCTTGTCCTAACTCAGTTGGGCGATGACGCTATTTTGAATCAGGATATGGCAGTGTCACGACCCCAAAATCTCACCTGTCATGATGGCGCCTATCTCAATATCAAGCAAGCCAACAATCTCAATAAATCACCATATCTTTTAAGTTTGAAAACAAAATAATTAAATTCAGCGGAAGAAATCTCAAAATTTTAAATATATCACTCCCAAAACCCGGTGTCACTGAGTACATGAGTATCTAATGTGAATACAATATTTGACTGATAAAAACCACTTTCTAAAAGTATAGAACAATACAATAACTGAAGGAAAGAGAGACAAGGTCAGCGAACGCCAAGCAGCTACCTTGATAGTCTCCAACTGATAGCACTCTGAAATCTAACACTCTCCGTGTACGAAAGCATCTGGATCTGCACACGAGGTGCAGAGTATAGTATGAGTACAACTAACTCAGTAAGTAACACGACTAATCTCTGGGCTGAAGGTAATGATGAGCTCCGCAGGTACAGTCCAGTAAAAATAATGGTACAGAAATGTAGGCATGCTTTCATGATACTACATGATATGAGGAATATGACATCTCAGTATCAAAATCTCCTGTAGATACTGGTCACCAATTATTCGGTCACTCGGTACAGTGTGTGTGTGTGTGTGTGTGTGTGTGTGTGTGTGTGTGTATGTATAATTTATGGCCAGTCCAGCCCCGGGGTGTTCCAACCCCCATATATATATACATACACACATCGACTGACAGTTAGTCATTCAGTACCGTATAAGGCCAATCCAACCCTGGGGTAATTTATCCCCAAATGCAAATGATACAGACAAGATCCATGTCCAGGTAAATTCATTACAATATAAATAAGTAAGGCAAGTCCATGCCCTATGAAAATCCATCCCAAATATATATATATATAAGCATTAAGTAAGGCAAGTCCATGCTCTGGGAAGTCCATCCCGAATATATATAATCATCTACGCTCACTGGAAGTGTACAAACTCCGGAAGGGCTCCTTCAGCCCAAGAGTAATACAAAGCCAATGTGGCCTACTACATGCGGGCAGTCCCGATCCGTATAATAACAAAGCCTATAAGGCCTGCTGCAGGCGGGCAGCTCCGATCCATAAAATAGTAAAGCCATTAAGGCCTGCTCCAGGCGGGCAACCCCGATCCAGAATAATAATAATATATAAAGCCATTATGACCTGGTGCGTTGCGCAGCTCAATCCCATAAATATCCTCGCAATGGACAATTATTACTGAGTGTGAAATGTATATTTTAGAACAATTAATTCAACAGCATCACGACCCCATGGGTCCTAAAATATCGGCACATAGCCTAAACATGATCTTTATTACTAGCCTCAGCTTAATTCCTCTAACACGTGCCACATGTTCAGATAATAACATGATTATTTAATTTTACTACTTCACATGATTTATTCAAGACACACTTTCTGTGGTGCACGTCTACATGTTCGTCACCTATCGTGTGTGTCACCTCCAAACAATTCATATCATACCAAATTCGGGGATTCATACCCTCAGAACGAAGTTTAGAAGTGTTACTTACCTCAAACCGTGTAATTCTTTACTCCGTTATGCCTTTGCATTGTGAATTGGCCTCCAAATGCCTCAAATCTAGCCACAATTAATTCGATTTAGTCAATAAAATTTATTGGAATTAATTTCATAAGAAAATACTAATTTTCCATAAAAATCCAAAATTTAGCTCAAAAAATTGCCAGTGGGGCCCACATCTTGGAACCGGACAAAAGCTACAAAATATGAACGCCCATCCAACCAAGAATCCAATCATATAAATTTCACCAAATTCCAACATCAACTCGACCCTCAAATCTTCAATTAAAGTCATTGAAGATTTTTACCATTTCAACCCAATCTTTATCCATTTGAACCCAACAATCTTTCCATAAACCTTATTGATATGTATAAATAATACTATTATACCCAAGAATCATACTCTTAATCACCCATCTTTACCCAAACTCGAAATTGAAGACTAGGGGTTAGAACCTTACCTCTTAGGTGAAAATCTTGTGATATTTCCTTGTTGGATTTCAAAGCTTGAACAAGATCTTGAACAAAGCACTTGAGCTTCTTCCTCTCTCTATAACACTCTCCCTTCTCTCTAAAAATGTCAGATTTTTGCTCCAAAATGAGTCCCAAAGCCTATTTATCAAAATGGGGCCGGGTTATGAAAATAGAAAAATTAACCCTCCGAAAGCAGGTCTGCGGTCGCATAATGGACCGCGAAATGGGTATGCGGGTCGCAAAATATTCCGCAAAATCAATGCCCAGTAATGAGCTTCACTGGATAGGTCTGCGACCATTTTGCGGTCGCATCGCAGATTTGGCTGCAAACTCACATTCTACCCACCTTCGGTAATTTGGTCATAACATCTTGTAGGAGTGTCCAAATGACGAACAGTTTGAAGCGTTAGAAACTAGACTCGAAGATATTTCATCTTATTGGTAGATCATCATATAATTCCTTATATATAGGTAGATATTCCCGTTCAAATTTGGTCTTGTGCGTACTCATTTGAAACTTTAGTCTATTTTATAATTTTCCAACTTGACTTAGACTTAGGCATCTGTAGATATTCTCGTTCAAAATTGGGTCTTGTGTGTACCCATTAGAAACTTTAGTCTATCATGAAATTTTTAACTTCTACATTCGATGCCGAAACCTATCGAATCAAGTCTGATTGACCTCAAATTTTGCACACAAGTCATAAATGACATAACAGACCTGTTCCAATTTTCGGAATCGGATTCCGACCCCGATATCAAAAAGTCAACCCCCGGTCAAACTTTTCAAAAGTTTGACTTTCTCCATTTCAAGCTTAGTTCTACTACGGACCTCCAAATAATTTTCCGGACACGCTCCTAAGTCCAAAATAATCATACGGAACTATTGAAATCATTAGAATTCAATTCCGAGGTCGTTTATATATAAGTGAATATCCGGTCAACTTTTCCAACTCATGTTTTTAATTATGAGACTAAGTGTCTCATTTTACTCCGAAATCCTTTCGGACCCGAATCAACTAACCCGGTAAGTCATAAATCAACTGTAAGGCATAAATTGAGTAGTAAATGGTGGAACGGGGTTGTGATACTCAAAACGACCGATCGGATCGTTACATTCTCCCCCACTTAAACATACGTTCGTCCTCGAACATGCCAAGAGTTATTCTTAACCTTAAAATCTCTATTACACCTTACCATCACATACCCGGGGGTGATCTCACGTCACCCTATTCTATATAGGCCTGACAACACAATACAACTGAAAATCCTTAATTTAACCTTAGCCCAAAAACCTTAGAATTCAATTCCCAATCCTTCAGAATTTCTTTTCAAGACACGAATCTTATATTTACACACTGTATGAGTATGGACAAGCTACATCGAGCTATAACTATAATCACAAATATAATTTACCCAGAATATTAGACAACTCGCCCGCTCGTAGCACCATTCCTGATCACAATAACTACTTCAAACTAACCAAACTAACCAAGTACTAGCATTAAACCCCATATCGAACAAAACCTTATTCCAACACCTTCGTACACTGTTAATAATAAAAGAAACACATGGAAATCTCATGACCCATTATCAGATCAACAAGTCATGGAGCTCTCTCACCCCAACTATAACATAATCACTTGCTAAGCCGACTTTCAATATTATCTTTCCGAATATACTGTAATCAAACATGATAGTACCTATTCTAGGTCCAATGAACTTACATTATTAAATGCAACTATCCCACAGACACGCCGTATCAATATAACTCAAGCCACAACTGCGCAATCTGTGTACCCAGATATGGGATATGTCTCAAGGAAGAGAACCGTATTGCAAGTCCAACAAGCACCATCACAACCACAATGTTACAACCAACTCCTCAAATTTCGCGAAGAGGATAACCATAAGTGCATGTGCACAATTATAGAGAAAGGAAATTAATAGATCAGATAAATTATTATAGAAATAGAATTCCCACACACGGCACAAACAACTCATGTGCCAATAATATGAATCGCCTGGCACGGTCACAGGTCTCCAGTCCCCGCATATCATACAAGAGCAATTAAACAACTACACTTGTGTATGCTCCTGGACTAGTAGAAATAGCACGCCATAGTGTAAGCACATGCAAAGTCTGCTATCACACTCCAAATCGGATATTTTATTTTTAACGCAGAATTAGTAACTATCCCGTTTATTTAGGGAATCATCTTCTTTGTAACCTCAAGTATAGCCCAGATAGTTCTCAACAAAGGTACGAATATGGGAAACGTTATAACCTTACGCTTAACAGTCAACTCTAGGCATATAATAACCTAAGCATTCTTCCGAGTATGAATACTTGCTCTAATGACCGCACATGGGCTCAAACCTCACATATATGCGCACTAATAGCGCATAGCTATCACAAATAATTAACGCAACTAGTGCCTCCACCGAGTTTTAAATAAAATAGTCACATCAAATAGGTCGCAACCCCGAAACAATATACTTCTGAGAACTTCTGGTCTCCAAATTCATCAAACACATGAATCACCATAACTGATCCCAACTCCAGCACTAAAATGACTAACACATCTTCCATTCACGATAATCCCATGAGGAATACTTTCATAATTCTTCCGTGCCACATAGCAATAATTTGAATATCAGCAGTCTATCAACCAGGTGAGTACTGCAATACCGATGAACATCCATAAGTCAAAACACAACGCACCTTCTGAAATACGCACCCTTATCAGGAATTACCGAGCAGTTATAACATTCATCGAAATATTTGAAACTGGCCACGTTGTCCAACATTCGTTACCTTCACTTCAAGACTGAACTGTCGCCTTGTACATGTAATTCCTAATCCCACACAATACACCACATCTATTATGCCATCATGTGACAAGCACAAGAATCCCATTATCAACTCTGAGTTACCCTATTTGTTCAAATCCACATTATACTGCCCAAATGGGCCAAAAGACACGTGCCCCATTAGCACAATAACACTCAAAGAAGTAACTCTACTTTAATACCACCTATCAAGTTCATACCCCGTGCGCACTATACCATTCATAAATAACAACTCCCTTATCCTACGATTTTTATATACTCATAAAGCGCAATATAACCCATATCCAGAAATTTCCTTACTCGAGTCATTCTCGAACTCCACCTCTGCAAGTTATCACTGATTCCCAAGCATACTTCAGAGCAAAATAAAAATTTGACATATATCCATGAATTGATTTGTCCATAGCAGACTCCCCCACTTTGCTCAAAGCCATAGATTTAAACACTCCATAGCTCACAATACCCATACTTTATTACTGCCATAATACTGCAGTCGGTCCAACAAAAATTCTTCACAAGCTTAGGTAACACAAAACCATAAATACTTCAATTCATCTGCTAAGCTCTCCTTCATTCTCGTGACGGTCAAGCCAACTTTCTCAACTAATCCAAACTCAAATCTCAACACATATACCCCACCAGGAGAAAAGAAACTCTCTATTCACATCATAAGGAACACACCTACATAGATTACTATGCAGGAAATAACCCACCTGCTTAGTCTCAAATTGGCATCTTGTTATACCCTTTCGCAGCCACAATTACTATGAAATCACTTAATCTTTATGATTCCAAACTCATTAACCAGACATGAGAATTTAATTTACCCTAAAATTTAAGAACGTGAAAGATCTTTCAAAACATTCACACTCGAGATTGTACGTCACATCAAAACGAAAATAAAGCACCCAATGGCCTTCCTTTACATTTCAAGGAAATACTTCTCGTCATATTCAAATCGTCTTAGCACATCCCGTAGTTACATCATACTCATCACAAATCCATTCCACCGCTCATCGAGCCACAAATTCCACTCGTAGGAACATTACCGGACATATGAGTACAAATGTATAGGTTACAACTGAAGCTACCGAGCCTAAGCTGTGGTCTAAACCTGGCCTCAAGTCCTCCAGATTGGCCCATCACCAGAACACTAAATACACATCTCAAACATCGTTCATGCAATCACATGCCGGCGATGCACAGCTGATACCGAGCGCTCATATGCGCATACAAAATGCGTGGAAGGAATTCAAAGAGTTATGTTTCAAGCTGAATCAATTCTGCACGATAGAATACAAGAAAGTGAAATTTTCTAAGGGTTCAGCAGCCTCTCAAAGATAAGTACATACGTCTCCGTACCGATCCGCAAGATTCTACTAAACCTGCTCATGACTCGTGAGACCTATATCACCTAGAGCTCTGATACCAAATTATCACGATCCAAAATCTCACCTGTCGTGATGGCGCCTATCTCAATACTAGGCAAGCCAACAATCTCAATAAACCATCATATCTTTTAAGTTTGAAAACAAAATAATTAAATTCAGCAGAAGAAATCTCAAAATTTCAAATATATCACTCCCAAAACCCGGTGTCACTAAGTACATAAGCATCTAATGTGAATACAATGTTTGACTGATAAAAAACACTGTTTGAAAGTATAGAACAGTACAATAACTGAAGAAAAGAGAGACAAGGTCAGTGGACGCCAAGCAAATACCTTGATAGTCTCCAACTGATAGTACTCTGAAATCTAACAATCTCCGTGTCCGAAAGCACCTGGATCTGCACACGAGGTGCAGAGTATAGTATGAGTACAACTAACTCAATAAGTAACAAGACTAACCTCTAGGCTGAAAGAAATGATGAGCTCCGTAGGTACAGTCCAGTAAAAATAATAGTATAGAAATGTAGGCATGCTTTCAAGTTCAACAGAAAAACTCAAAATAAGTGAAATAGGTCAATACTGCATGATATGACGAATATGACATCTCAGTAGCAAGACATCCTGTAGATACTGGTCACCAATTATTCGGTCACTCGGTACAGTTTATGGCCAGTCCAGCCCCAGTGTGTCCCAACCCATATATATATACACATCGATTGACAGTCAATCATTTAGTACCGTATAAGGCCAATCCATCCCTGGGGTAATTTATCCCCAAATGCAAATGATACGGACAAGATCCATGTCCAGGTAAATTCATTACAATATAAATAAGTAAGGCAAGTCCATGCCCTGGGAAAATCCATCCCAAATATATATATAAGCAGTAAGTAAGGCAAGTCCATGCCCTGGGAAGTCCATCCCGAATATATATGATCATCTATGCTCACTGGGGGTGTGTGGGTGTACAAACTCCGGAGGGGCTCCTTCAGCCCAAGAGTAATACAAAGCCAATGTGGCCTACTACAGGCGGGCAGTCCCGATCCGTATAATAACAAAGCCTATAAGGCTTGCTGCAGGCGGGCAACTCCGATCCATAAAATAATAAAGCCATTAAGGCCTGCTCCAGGCGGGCAACCCCGATCCAGAATAATAATAATGTATAAAGCCATTATGACCTGGTGCATTGTGCAACTCAATCCCATAAATATCCTCACAATAACCAATTATTACTGAGTGTGAAATGTATATTCTAGAATAATTAATTCAATAGCATCACAACCCCAAGGGTCTTAAAATATCGGCACATAGCCTAAACATGATCTTTATTACTAGCCTCAGCTTAATTCCTTTAACACGTGCCACATGTTCAGATAATAACATGATTATTTAATTTTACTACTTCACATGATTTATTCAAGACACACTTTCTATGGTGCACGTCTACATGTTCGTCACCTATCGTGTGTGTCACCTCCAAACAATTCATATCATACCAAATTCGGGGATTCATACTCTCAGAATGAAGTTTAGAAGTGTTACTTATCTCAAACCGTGTAATTCATTACTCCGCTATGCCTTTGCCTTATGAATGAGCCTCCAAATGCCTCAAATATAGCCACAATTAATTTGATTTAGTCAATAAAATTTATTAGAATTAATTCCATAAGAAAATACTAATTTTCCATAAAAGTCCAAAATTTAGCCCAAAAAACCGCCAGTGGGGCCCACATCTCGGAACCAGACAAAATACAAAAATATGAACGCCCATCCAACCAAGAATCCAACCATGCAAATTTTACCAAATTTCGACATCAACTCGACCCTCAAATCTTCAATTAAAGTCATTGAAGATTTTTACCATTTTCAACCCAATCTTTACCCATTTGAACTCAACAATCTTTCCATAAACCTTATTGATATTTATAAATAATACTATTATACCCAAGAATCATACTCTTAATCACCCATCTTTACCCAGACTCGAAATTGAAGACTAGGGGTTAGAACCTTACCTCTTAGGTGAAGATGTTGTGATATTTCCTTGATGGATTTCAAAGCTTGAACAAGATCTTGAACAAAGCACTTGAGTTTCTTACTCTCTCTATAACACTCTCCCTTCTCTCTAAAAATGTCAGATGTTTGCTCCAAAATGAGTCCCAAAGCCTATTTATCAAAATGGGGTCGGGTTATGAAAATAAAAAAATTAACCTTCCGAAAGCAGGTCTGCGGTCGCATAATGGACCGCGGAATGGGTATTCGGGTCGCAAAATGTTTTGCAAAATCGATGCCCAGTAATGGGCTTCACTGGACAGGTCTGCGACCATTTTGCGGTTGCATAACTACTTCTGCGATCGCATAATGGTTATGCGATCACAAAATCACATTTTCGAGACTTTGGTAATTTGGTCTTAACTTCTTGTAGGAATGTCCAAATGACGAACGGTTTGAAGCGTTAGAAACTAGACTCGAAGATATTTCATTTGATAGGTAGATCATCATATAACTCTCTCTCTCTCTCTCTCTCTCTCTATATCATCACATAACTCCATATATATACGTATAGATTCTCGTTCAAAGTTGGGTCTTGTGCGTACCCATTTGAAACTTTAGTCTATCATGAAATTTTCAACTTCTACATTCGATGCCGAAACCTATCGAATCAAGTCCGATTGATCTTAAATTTTGTACACAAGTCATAAATGACATAACAGATCTATTTCAATTTCCGAAATCGTATTCTGACCCCGATATCAAAAAGTCAACCCCCGGTCAAACTTTTCAAAAATTCGACTTTCTCAATTTCAGGTCCAATTCTACTACGGACCTCCAAATAATTTTCTGGACACGCTCCTAAGTCCAAAATAATCATACGGAAGTACTGGAATCATTAGAATTCAATTTCGAGGTCGTTTACATATAAGTAAATATCCGGTTAACTTTTCCAACTCATGTTTTCAATTATGAGACTAAGTGTCTCATTTCACTCCGAAATCCTTTCGGACCCGAACCAACTAATACGATAAGTCATAAACCAACTGTAAGGCATAAATTGAGCAGTAAATGGATGAACGAGGTTGTGATACTCAAAACGATCGATTGGGTTATTACAGGCAGATGCACATATTGAGGAACTGACAATGATTATGACAATAACACTAATGAGTCAGGCGATAAAGAACCCTTCTATGATGAGAGCGACAATGAGGAACCACACTTCTCAGATGAGAGTGAGAATGAGCAACCTAATATGATGATGGATCATGATGCCACCACTCAACATACTCAGTATATGTAGACTCCATCTACTGTTAGACCATCGGCGTACGAGTCGCATGTGCCCTTTTTTTCAAGGGATATTCCCTACCTTGATCACTTGCCAAATATCCTGTATGTGGATGCCCTCATAAGGGATCTTGATGACATTCATACAAAAATGTGGGATAAAAGTAGACCAATAAAACTCTGCAAAAATATGATTTTCAATGACAAGGCTCGCCTCAGTAGGGTGGTACAAATTTACAGTATAAAAAACTGCCGTGAAATCGAGGTTGCTGAGTCATCTAAAAAAAACAAATAAGGTGGTTTGTCATAGATGGGACCAAGTTTGTAAGTGGATGATGCAGAGGAGAAAGTTTAAAACTAATATGTGGGTGGTGGGGAAATACATTAGCAAGCATACTTGTAATATGGACACATTGAATGGAAATCATTTTAACTTGAATGTTGATTTGATTTCCTTTGTCTTGATTCCACACATTGAATCGTCCATAAGGTTCAAGGTTATGGAGTACATAACATCAGTTGTGCAGGTATATGGGTGTACCATAACCAAAAGAAAGGCATTTCTTGGGCGTAAACGTGCGTTTGAGATTGTTTATGGCAATTGGGATAAGTCATTTGTGGCTCTACCGAGGTACATGGCTGCTTTGCAACACTTTACTCCTGGGACAATTGTTGAATGGAAGCACGACTGGCGTCTTGGCATTCTAAGAAACATATTATGTGTTCTAGGCATTTAAACCATCCATTGATGGTTTTGTTTATTGTCGGACGGTAATGTCCATAGACAACATACATGTGTATGTGAAATATGATATAAAGATGTTGATTTCCATTGTGGTAGATGATAATGGCCAAATATTTCCCCTCGCCTTTTCTATTTTTTTGCCAATGAGAGTCAATAGACTTTGACATTATTTTTAAACCACTAGAGGGAGCACGTTGTGAGATAACATTCATGTATTTGTCTAATATTAGATCGTCATGCTGGGATTTTAAGTTCTGTGCATACTTTGGATGAATGGAAGGAGCCGTGCGACTATCACCATTACTGTGTTAGGCACTTGAAGGTCAATTTCTAATGGGCTTATCCGAACAAGAGGTTGCATGATCTAATGTGGATGGCTGCAACAGATCATTAAGAGAGGAAATTCTTGATGCAGATAAAATTAATTAGGAAAAAAGATGAAAGAGATTATATTTGGTTAAGGGATCTTGAGATTGAGAAATGGACTCTGCATAAGGATGGTGGCAGAAGATGGGAAACTTTGACTACAAATGTCTCCGAGTCTTTCAATGGGTTGTTGAAGTCAGCCCGTGGACTGCCATTCACTGCCATGGTGCAGATGTCATTCAAGCAGCCGACAAAGAGGTTCATTGATAGATTCCGCTGTTCATCCTCCTTGGCTGAGAAGGGTGTTCAAATTATAGGAAGCAGTCACAACGGCATACATATTTGCAATATTGCAGTGACCAAAATATTTTTATAATTCGAACCAGTTTGCATCGAGGCCGTGGTAATAATACACACACTATCTCTATCACATGCCATGCTCTCATGCATGAAGTGCTTTCAATATAGTGGGTTTGCAGCGACAAAGTATGTTGATAGGGAATATAGTGTGGCTGCATAAGAAAACGCCTATAGCATGCACTTTCAACTATTGGGTTCTGAGTTTTATTGGCTGCCGAAACCATTTGCGATGGTTTGTAACAAGGCATTTTTGCGTCGCAGGGGAGTGCAGAAAAGAATGCGGATGCGGAACCAAATGGATGTTGGGAATACCATATATTCACGTAAATATGGTCTATGTTCCAAACAGGACAAGATCACCATAAATGTCCTACAATCGATTTTGGATGTAGTGGCAATTCAGCTTGTGGTGGCAGTTCATCCAACATTAGCAGTTATCATGCATATTATAAGTGTTTTAGCAGTGTGTTTAGTAGGAAAGCATCTGTAATGGTGTGTTTGTAATATCAATGAAATAAAATTATATTTCGAATAATGTTAACTCTAATTGACATATTAGCATTGAGAATTCAATAGACAATATAACATATAAAATTCAAAAAAATATTATATTTTCATTCGTCATTATTATCACTATCAGGTACTAATTCATCGTTATTGTGGTCAGGTTTTCATTGTCATATTCTTCATCTTTTTCGTCAGCATCTTGTTCGTATCTATCCGGACCCAGGGCATCATAATCTAGCCCCCAGTTATCACACATTTCTCGTATTTCATCACTATCATCAATAAGACCACTTGGTTGGTTTCTACAATAATATGGCAGTCCAATATCCAACGTATGCAGTAGGTATTTTGGTAGGTCCTCCCACTCTATAACTGTTGGGAAAACAGGATAATCAAGATCTCTATGCAATTTTTCATCCCTCTGTTAGAAGAAATAGGAGGTTTTACTAAGCTTCCATGGGATAGTCCGAGTTTACTAGTACCAGAGAATCGCACCCCTCGCGGTTTTCTAAAGATGTTGGGCTTTAAGAAAAATGAAGAATTGCTTTGCTTAAAGAAATCCTACGTCTCTTTTGGGTTTCTTTTATGAGCGTTATAGACATAGTAAGTCGTACCGTCTTCATCATGAGGAACTTGCCATTACCTCCTTATGTTGGACGCACCGCCGAGTTTATGTATTCATCATTTGCTTCTTGGGTTTATTGATATTTTTAATGAAAGGGGGAAGGATTCATACTCGTTTAGCTATGGTTGCAAGAACTTTAATGGAAGGCATCGAGGAGCAAACCTACACCATCATCCCTGTGATCCTAGCTGAACTGTACCGCGCACTAGACCGGTGCAAGAAGGGGTTCAGATATTTTGAAGGTTGTAATCTATTACTGCAAGTCTGGCTATTGGAGCACTTTCAGAGGGGAAAATATCGCCAAGAGCTTCTACGACGGCCATTGAATGACTACATAGTTTATCACCATCCAAAGAAAATGACATTCATCCCAGATAGGTTAGCACAACCTGGAAGTGCTGTAAGTTGGGTACGTTTCTTCAGCAATCTGACAGACGAGAAGGTACATTGGATGTTTGAGTGGTTTCCTCGCAGTGTATTCATCATCAGGTCAAGGTATACTACTCATTTGGTATTGATCAAGTTGCGAGGAATTTATCCTTATGCTCCTATAAGGGTAATGAGACAAGCATGAAGAAAACAGGTCATACCTCGGGTTTCCAACATGGTCCAGTACAAGGCAGATTTCAAAGGGAACATCATTCCTTTCAAGTTTAAGGTGCAACATATGTGGAACCAGAAGGTCATTGTGTAAAGAGAGACTATCGATCTAGACAAGTATCATGCCGGTCATGTGTATTTCTATCCATCATGGTTGGTAGATGATATAGCGGGAGACGTCAAGCGAGGGGTCAATTTAAAAAATAGAATCATTGATGATGCTACTGAGGCACAAGTCAAGTATAGAAGGCTTCGCAAAAGGGTTTTTGAGTCTGAAACTAGACATTTGAAACAACATAAAGTGGACATGGAGGCAATTAATGAATGGAGGGAAATCTACACTAAGTCCACTGAGAGATTGGAATATCTAGAACAAGGATTGATGGAGGTTGAGGGAAAGATGAGAAAGAGGCCTACAAATTGTCAAAACACGGATGGCAGTGAAGGAGGGCATCTAGCAAAGGCTTATTTATTATTTGGATATGCGCGACTTGGGGGAATTGATTGATGGAGTCAAAATAGCCAAGCACGGAGAAGGTCCTTCAGGGACCAAGTAGACTAGAAAATAATGTCCTTTATTGTTTTCTAGCTTAGTTTTAGATTTCAATTGTAATAAGGCTAAATTCCATTAGTAGCTTTATTATTATTGTCGATTTAGTGAAGGTTTGGCTCATTTTCACATTAATGAAATGACGCAATTATTGACATAAATTTTCTCCAAGTCTATGTGTCGCTTAGGCCTACCTCAGGCACAACGAGGTCCCCAAATTAGGACGCGAATTATTACATAATTTTTCAAAACATGTTTAATATTACACGCATTCTTTCAATACCCCTTACTAACCTGGGTACCTTTTGATTTTTCTTTCTTTTTGATTGTTCCCACTCCCCAAGGTTGGTTCTTGCATACTAGCATCGTCAGCATATCACACTAGATCCAGAGGTCCTCCACTTCCTCCTCCACCGAGTGATCCTAAAGGCAAAAACAAAGGGAAAGGAAAAATGGATGATTTGAGTGGTATCAAGAAGGACAACGCCACCCCGACATAAAATGTCAAAACTTCGGATGGCCGAAGTACTCTGGCACAGAATGAACTAGTCTAATGTCTGGAACAGAAAATCCTGGAGCTACAAGGAGAACTTGAGCAGGTCTGAAACATGGCAAACCTTTCTCTCACCCTTAATGTCCCTGATATGAACCAGCAAAATCCAACTACCCAGAACCAAGCGCCACCACAAAACACACAAAACCAAAATCCACCGCCAAATCCTCCTGCACCACACCAGTACCCCACGCCTCCTCAAAATCTTAACCCTCCACCAGCACTTACTCCTCAACAACACCACCATCATCCAACTCCATACCTACAAACAACTACTTATCACACTCCCCAGAATGCACCACAACTTACTCCTGATCCCCAAAACTCAACCAATGACCACCCTTATGCCGAGATTCCCAGAGTTTATCAAAGTAATCCCATATACGCGGAAACCTTACCCCACACCCAGCAACAAACCCTATACATACCTGAATCAACTAAGAAAGACCTTCTCATTGAGAACATGGCGGAAAAACTCAGCAAGCTCACTGGAAGAGTTCAGAATGTCAAAGGTGGTAAAGGCATTGAAGGTTTAAACTATGAGGACTTGTGCATTCAGCCAGATGTGGAACCGCCGAAGGGTTACAAACCTCCCAAGTTTGAAATGTTTGATGGAACTGGTGATCCAAAAGTGCATCTGAGGACGTATTGTGACAAACTTGTAGGAGTGGGCAAAAATGAACGAATCCGTATGAAACTGTTCATGCGAAGCCTCACCGGAGATGCGTTGTCTTGGTATATCAGTCAGAACCCGAAGATGTGGGTTAATTGAGTAAGCATGGCGTCATATTTCATGGAAAGATTCAGGTTCAACACAGAAAACGCACCAGACATTTTCTACATTTAAAACCTCAAGAAGAAATCAACAGAAACCTTTCACGAATATGCTACTCGGTGGAGATCCGAAGCCGCGAAAGTAAGACCAGCACTTGAAGAAGAACAAATGAATAAGTTCTTCGTCAGAGCTCAAAACCCGCAGTACTATGAAAGGCTTATAGTTTTCGAAAATCACAAATTCTCCTACATCATCAAGCTGAGAGAAAGAATAGAAGAAGGGATTAAGAGTGGGATGGTGACAAATGTCGAGGCACTGCAGGCCATGAATAAAGCATTGCAATCGGGAGGTATTTCGAAGAAGAAAGAAGTGGGAGCCGTGATGGTGGCCCAGGGTCCTAAGTCTCCTCTCACATACTAAACACCTCCACCTACATACCAAACGCCTCTACCCACATACCAACCTTCACCCCCAGATACTAACAACCTGCTACCACATGCCACACCTATAATACACATTCCGCATATTACCACTCTTTACCACCCGCCCGCCAAAACTACCAAAAACCACGACAAAACTTCGACCGCAGACCACTTAGACAATACACCCCAATCGCTGAGCCCATAGACCAATTATATTAGAGATTGAAGGCTGCTGGTTATGTCACTCCCATCCCTGCTATTGCTATGGAGAACTCCTCTCAGTGGATTAGCCCGAACAAGACATGTGCCTATCATTCAGGCATGAAGGGTCATACAATTGATGAGTGTCACACACTAAAAGACAAGATTTATACACTGATCGACAACAAGGTCATACATGCAAAGGAAGTTGCACCAAATGTTCGTAACAATCCTCACCCGGATCACAAAGGTAAGGGAGTGAATGTAATAGAGACCGACGAGAAATGGGATCCGAAGGGGTCAATCGGACTCATTCGGGAGGGGGATGATCCTAAAACGTCTCTGGTCACCCTCACACCCGTTGTGGTACAAACCCAAGCACCGTTTGAAGTCGAGGTAACTACACCCTTCCCATAGGATTATGTTGCGGAAGCAAGGAGAAAAGAAAAAGCAAAAATGGAGGAAACAGGTGCGGCGCAAGGCATGACTAGAATTGATAGAGTCTATACTCCTGAGCACCTAGGAGGAACAAGCAAAGAAGTTGCATATAAGCCGTATGTTGTTGAGACTGGTCTTGATGATCTTTGGAGGAAAGTGCAAGCAAGGGAATACTCTCTCATCGATCATCTGAACAAAACGCCCACTCAGATATCCATCTTGTCACTGCTGCAAAACTCCGAGACACACAAAAATGCCTTGATGAAAGTGCTGAGTAAAGCTTATGTACCCACCAACATCATTAGTGGGGAGATGGACAACATGGTCGGGCAGGTATTGGAAAGCCACAAAATCACCTTTCACGAGGATGAATTACCACCAGAAGGACTAAGTCATAATAGGGCACTACACATCATAGTGCAATTTGAGGATACGTTCATCGCTAGAGTCCTGATAGATGGGGGTTCAAATCTCAATATATGCCCACTGACTACTCTAAAGAAGTTGGGTAAAGGCCTGCACGAGATACAGATAGAAAATATGAATGTAAAGGCATTTGATGGATCCCAAAGAGCCATAATCAGAGAAATCAACCTCAACCTACAAATGGGCTCGACCTGGTTTGATTTTGAGTTCCAAGTGCTGTATATATCTGCTACCTATAATCTATTGTTGGGAAGACCCTGGATACACGCTGCTGGGGCAGTGGCTTCTACTCTGCATCAGGCTATGAAGTTTGAATGGAATCATCAAGAAGTGATTATCCATGGGGATGGAAGCAACCCTATCTACACCAATCAGACCGTTCCAGTCATCGAGAATAGGAAGAAGCTGGGTGGAGAAACGTACCATCGCATTGAGCGAGTCAACGCAATTGAAAAGGATCGATGGTGGAATAACAAGATAGAAAGCATATTAATATGGACATGATATGAACCTGGCAAGGGTCTCGGCAAAAACCTCCAAGGGATCACCAAACCCGTACAACCGTAGCGTCATGGCACAACCTTTGGGCTCAGATATGAATATACTTGGCAAGAGTACCAGGATTGGTTTCTGCCATAGTGTGGTCCTTATTATCCACTGGAACAACTAGTACCACCTCTGCACCGGACATTTCATCAAGATGACATAATGTGGGGATTTGAGGAAGATGAAGTCTTAGCTGGCATGAGGAAACTATTTCTGGATGAAGAAGATATGGATTGCAGTGTGATAGTTTAGGAGGAAGAGGAGTAAGACCTTACCATTCCGACCATGAGGAAAGAAGCTGTTCTCAAAAAACTGGACTGTTGCACTATCCCGGGCCCGTCGAGTTCCTATGTAGCTTGGCAGATTAGCATCAATTATTTTTAAGCATTTGAGACATTTTCAGTATTTTGCTTTGAAATAATTGCTCGAGTCATCGAGCCGCATTTGTTAACGTTTCAACAAAATCAAGGATTATTTATCCAAACCGCCCGTTCTAGTCCCACCAGAGCCAAGAAGACCACTGCTACTTTATTTGTCTGTACTGAATGGAGATTTCAACATAAGGATAGTGATTCAAAAGACCTAGAAGATGATACGATACCTGAGGAAATTATCAGAGAAGTAGAAAATTTTGAAAACAAGCCAAAGTTCAATTTGGACGAAACTAAAGCAGTTAACTTAGGGTATTCTGAACTGGTCAAGGAAACATGCATAATCATTCATTTATCACCGTCAGAGAAAGGAGAGTAGATCAGATTCCTAAAAGAGTATGAAGATATCTTTGCATGGTTCTACGACAATATGACGGGGTTGAGCACATCCATATTAGCTCATAAGTTACCCACTACTCCTACATGTCCACTAGTAAAGAAGAAGCTCAGAAAATTCAAGCCAGATATGAGTTTGAAGATAAAAGAGGAGGTCACCAAGCAGATCAAAGCCAAGGTTCTTAGAGTGGTCGAGTACCCGACTTGGTTGGCTAACATTGTGCCAGTTCCGAAGAAAGATGGGAAAGTCAGAGTATGTGTTGATTACCGAGATCTAAACAGAGCAAGTCCCAAAGATGATTTTTCGTTGCCTAATATACACATATTGATCGACAATTGTGCCAAACATGAACTCCAATCCTTTGTGGATTGCTTCGCGGGGTACCATTAGATCTTGATGGATGAGGAGGACGCTGAAAAGACAGCCCTCATCACGCCATGGGGAATATATTGTTATAAAATGATGCCATTTGGTCTAAAGAACGTAGGAGCCCCCTACATGAGAGCCATAACAACTATTTTCCATGACTTGATACACAAAGAGATAGAAGTGTACGTGGATGACGTTATCCAAAAGGTGTACGGATCACATAGCGGATTTGAGGAAATTCGTCAATCGGCTTCGAAGGTATAATCTGAAACTGAATCCTGCAAAGTGTGCTTTCAGAGTCCCTGTAGGAAAATTGATAGGATTCATTGTCAGTCGCAGAGGAATTGAGTTAGACCCATCAAAAGTCAAAGCAATCCAAGACTTGCCACCTCCAAAGAATAAGAAAGTTGTGATGAGCTTTTTAGAGCGTCTTAATTACATCAGTCGCTTCATAGCACAATCAACAATGATATGTGAGTCTATCTTCAAAATGCTGAGGAATGATGCTGCAACAAGTTGGACTGAAGAATGCCAGAAATCCTTCGACAAAATCAAGGAGTATTTATCCAAACCGCCCGTTCTGGTCCCACCAGAGCCAGGAAGACCATTGCTGCTTTATTTGTCTGTACCGGATGGAGCTTTCAGTTATATTTTGGGACAACATGATGAAACTGGAAGAAAGGAGCAGGAAATATACTATCTGTGCAAGAAATTCACATCCTACGAAGCCTGGTACTCTTTGCTGGAACGCACCTGCTGTGATTTGACATTGATAGCTGATAAGTAGGGATTTTAACCGCTTATTTTCTCTCTTTTACTTACGTTTTAGCTCAAAAATGCTTAAAGGTATTCCCGAGAACTAATGAAATATACTTTATTGCAGGAATATTGGGAAACGAGCCAAAGAAGTGAAAATCAACTCAGAAAGGAGTAAAATTGGACAAGTCCCAAAAACAAGGCAAAAAGGGCTACAGTGCGGACCGTACAATACTGTGTGCGTCCGCAAACTCTAAAGATGCACTAATAGAATTTCTTCATAGGGTGCGGACCGCACAATTATTGCGCGGCCGCAAAAGACTAGATTCAGAGACTTGTAGTTTAAAGATGTGCGGATCGCACTATTATTGTGCGGCCGCATGATTCCAAAATGCGACCGCACTCATAAATGTGTAGTCCGCACAATGAAGCCCAGATCTAGTCCAAGAGAAAGAGTGCAGCCACACTCAGAAATGTGCAGTCCGCACAATTAGAAGAAGTGCGACCGCATCTCACTTTTATGCGACCGCAGAAAGCCAACCTGACCAGTCAGTCTCAAAGTGCGGACCGTACATAGAATTGTGCGGCCGCACAACCTTTCCAGGGAAAATTTTGTCAGTTATTTTCAGCTGGGTATAAATAGATCTTTTTGTCATTTTTAGGTTAAGTTGGGTGCACCTGAGCACTTAGAGCTATTTTTATTTACTATATTGGGTAACTTTGTTCTAGTTTAGCATTTAAACATTAGATTTTATTTCCTTAATCAATTATTATGCATTTTATTATAGTTTCTTCTTTAATTTCTTCATTTTCCATAAGTAGCTAAACCTTTAGCTAGGGTTGTGACCCAACCTTAGTATGGGTACTTAATTAGTGATTGATTTAGGGCTTATTTATGATTGGGTATATGATATTTAGCCTAGTTCTCGCTTGAATTTGAGAATTGATGGTTGCAAAAATTGATTCATGCCTAATTGACTTAGTCTATACTTGAGAAAGTGAGACTAAGTCTAGGAAAACTTGGCTAACAAGAAATTGGTGTGAACTCAAGAAATTGATAGTTCCAATTAAAGGGTGGAATCTAGAGATAGTAAGACCCGACTTGAGCATTTATCACTTGTTTCGTGAGATACCCATTTGGATTTGAGAAAGACAAATTGGGCAAAATCACTCAAACTACCGAAAGGTATAGAGTGAGTAATTGCGTGTGATTGCTATATTGTATCCCGATTAACCAAACATGCCCTAAAGCACTAAATCCGTTAGGTAACCAACTAGGCGGAAGTCGCAACCCTAGATCTTTTATAACTTGAAAAACAACCAAAACCAAAAACATTGTCTCTTAGCTTTACAATTACAAGCATTAGCGTAAAAGTAAAAATAGAAACAACAATGGAAAATATGGAAGTGTAATCTTAGGCACGTCATACATTCATACTAGGTATATACCTAATCCCACATCAAGCTCTCTGTGGAATCGACCCCGACTCGCGTTGGGTTTTTATTATTTCATCGACCACCTCACAATCTAAATTAGTGGTGTGAGTTTGGGCGATATAATTTTTTGGTGCCGTTGCCGGGGAGCTAAACGGATTTAGCTATATATCTAGGTTTGTGTGTAATTTGTCTTCTTTTCCTTCCGAGTCACTAATTTTGTTTTTGAATTAATTATAGGTACAAGAATAGCTCTCAACAATGAGCCTCTTGGGAATTTGCCATTGGGGGAGGAAGTGGACGATGATCAAGGTGATGAGGTTCATCCCGAACCTCAAGCAAATAGGCGAGGCCGACCGCCTCATGACAATATTGCCAAAGCTCCCCCACCTCCACCAAGTGCGGCTGCACATCGGGTGTTTCCGAACGAGGGTTATGCAAGTGCCATAATCTCGCCCCGCATTAGGGTGGGCAACTTACAAATCACCAATGTGATGCTTACACTGCTTGAGCAACGGGAATTTTTCACCGGGGCTCCGAGTCAAAATGCTTACAAGCATCTCAAAGGGTTCCTGGATACTTGTTGGGGGAGCGAACAAACCAATGTTTCCGAGGATGTGCTGTGGTTGAGGCTATTTCCCTTTTCTCTACAGGGAAAGGCATTGTACTGGTTAGAGAGATTGCCCAATCATTCCATCCATACATGGAATGAGTTGGCGGAAAAATTCATTGCCAAATTCTTCTCTCCGGGGCATATGGCTACACTTCGGGATGAGATTCTAGCATTCAAGCAAGAACCTAATGAGCCATTGCATGATATTTGGGAAAGATATCGTACCATGGTTAAAGAGTGCCCGAATAATGATATGACTGAGGCCATGATCCAACAAACCTTCTACATGGGGATCAACACAACAAATCAATGTGTGGTAAATTAACTCGCCGGTGGGAACTTCATGACCACGCCATATGCTGAAGCGTGTGAAATTTTGTATGAAATGGCGGATACCTCATCGGCATGGCAAAGTAGATCCAATGTTCCTCAAGGTGACCCAAATTTCATTCACTTACACAAGGAACTACATGATCATGGGCAAGCTATTGCCGAGTTGATGACCACAATGAATCAATTGGCCAAAGCTCAGCTTCAACAAGTTCAAGGGCCGAAGCAAGTGAATGCGATGGAAGGTGTGAATATGATGATGAACAAGAAATGACAAAAACGTTAACAAGTGCAAAACCGTCCGGAACAATTTATGCAAGATGATAGTGGATATGACCAAGGTGATCCGTACAATGAGCAAGAAGAAGAAGTGCAATATGTTAACAATTATCAAGGCCAAAGAAATAATGCTCAATGCCAACATCAACAATAATGACGATCACAAGGAAATCAAGAAAATTGGAACAATCAAGGTCACCAAGGCAATTGGAGTGGTGGTAACAACAATCAAGGTAATTGGGGGAATAATCAAGGTAACCAAGGCAATTTGGGAGGCAATAATCAAGGCAATTGTGATGGAAACAACCAAGGGTATTGGAATAATAATAACCAAGGGAATCGGGGGTCGGGCTTTCAAAGGCCCCCGATGTATCAACAACCAAGCAACCCGCCTCCTTATCCGTCGTCCTAGTTCTTCCAACAATGAAATGGGACGCATTGAAAATATGTTCAAACAAATGATGGAGAAAAATGCCGACTCCGATGCTTAATTAGCCTCCCAGAACACTTCAATCCGAAATTTGGAAGTTTAATTGGGGAAAATATCGCAAGCTATAAACACTAGTACTAAGGGGGCACTACCTAGTGATACGGTGGTGAACCCGAAGGGTGGGAACAACACGGGACATGCCATGGCCGTAACCACTAGGAGTGGAAGAGGTGGAGATGCAACCACCTCAACTCAAAGAAGAATTGTGGATGATGATGTGTTGGTTCAAGAAGATGAGACTCCGAGCAATGTGGTTCAAGCTAATGAAGAAGTGAGGATTGATATTGACGAAAGTGTGGAGGAGACCCAAGAAGAAGTGAACCCATCTAGGAAGCACGTGATTGACATACCGGAACCGGTAGTGCCAAAGGCCAAGGCACCAATGCCAAGGCCTCCTCCTCCATACCCTCAAAGGCTCTCCAAGCAAAATAGTGAGAACCAATTCAAAAAGTTTATTGACATGATGAAGAGTTTATCTATTAATGTGCCATTGGTTGAAGCATTGGAACAAATGCCCGGTTATGCAAAGTTCATGAAGGATTTGGTGACAAAGAAAATATCAATGAATTGTGAGACTATCAAGATGACACATCAAATGAGTGCTATTGTGCACTCAATGGCTCCGAAATTGAAAGATCCCGACGCTTTCACAATCCCTTGCACTATTGGGAGCGCCGTCTTTGCCAAAGCTCTATGTGATTTAGGGGCAAGTATCAACTTGATGCCCTACGCGGTTTTCAAAACTCTGGGAATTGGGAAACCAAGACCCACATCTATGAGGTTGCAAATGGTGGATCAGACTATGAAGAGACCATTGGGTATTATTGATGATGTGTTGGTTCGTGTTGATAAGTTCATCCTTCCGGCGGACTTTGTGATTCTTGATTGCGAGGTTGACTATGAGGTGACTATTATCTTGCGTAGACCTTTCCTTGCTACGGGGAAGGCTGTTGTTAATGTGGAAGCTGGTGAGCTCACCTTCCGTGTGGGCGATGAAAAGGTGGTTTTCCATGTGTGTAAATCTATGAGACAACCGAATAGCAATGAAGTTTGTTCGTTTGTGGACTTAGTGACCAAAGTGATTGTTGATGATGCTAGTGCCGTGATGAATGTTGATGATACCTTGGAAGCCGTATTGCTTAATCATGATGATGATGAGAAGGATGGCTTTGTGGAATGTGTAAATGCTTTTCAAGGAATGGGGTCGTACACCTATGAACCCCAAAAATTGTCCTTAGATCTTGAGAACCGGAAGACTCCTCCAATAAAGCCCTCAATCGAGGAGCCTCCCACTTTGGAGTTAAAGCCTTTGCCTTCACATCTCAGGTATGAGTTTCTTGGACCATGTTCTACTTTACCTGTTATTCTTTCCTCTTGCTTGACTAACGTGCAGGTAGATTCTACTTTGGCGGTGCTCCAAAAGAGGAAGAAAGCTATATGATGGACATTGGCGGATATTCGGGGTATAAGCCCCGCCTTTTGCATGCACAAGATTATTTTGGAGGAGGATGCCAAACCCTCCGTTGAACATCAAAGAATATTAAATGAAGAAATGCAAGAGATAGTGAAGAAGGAGATCATTAAATGGTTGGATGCCGGGGTTGTTTACCCCATTTTTGATAGCTCGTGGACCTCTCCGGTGCAATATGTCCCAAAGAAAGGGGGCATGACTGTGGTAACAAATGAGAAGAACGAGTTGATCCCCACAAGGATGGTCACCGGGTGGAGAGTTTGCACGGACTATAGAAAGCTCAACAAAGTCACTCGGAAAGATCATTTTCCACTTCCATTTCTTGATCAAATGCTTGATCGGTTGGCCAGACGTGCTTTTTATTGTTTCCTTGATGGATACTCCAGCTACAATCAAATTCTTATTGTTCCTGAGGACCAAAAGAAGACTACTTTCACTTGTCCCTATGGTACTTTCGCATTCTCGCGGATGCCATTTGGGTATGCAATACACCGGCAACTTTTCAACGGTGTATGATGGCCATCTTCACCGATAGGGTGGAGGATATTCTTGAGGTCTTCATGGATGACTTTTCCGTGGTGGGGAATTCTTTTGATGAGTTCTTGGACAACTTGGACAATGTATTAGCAAGATGTGAGGAAACAAACTTGGTTTTGAATTGGGAGAAATGTCACTTCATGGTTGAGGAAGGCATAGTCCTCGGCCACAAAATTTCAAAGCATGGTATTGAGGTCGATAAGGCCAAAATTGAGGTGATCTCCAAACTCCCTCCCCTACATTCGCGAAGGGAGTGAGGAGATTTTTGTGTCATGTGGGGTTCTATCGCCGATTCATCAAGGACTTTTCTAAGGTGGTAAACCCCTTGTGAAAACTTTTGTAGAAGGATGCCAAGTTCCATTTCAATGAAGATTGTATGAAGGCATTCGAATTGCTCAAGTTTAAGTTGACTACTATTCCTATTATCACCGCACCGGACTGAAGCTTACCTTTTGAGCTCATGTGTAATGCAAGTGATGTGGCGGTTGGAGCGATGTTAGGGCAACGTATCAAAAAAAGCTTCCATCCGATCTACTATGCTAGTAAGACCATGAATGATGCCCAAGTCAACTAACAGTGACCGAAAAAGATCTCCTTGCTATTATTTTTGCTATGGAGAATTTTCACCCGTACTTGATGGGTACAAAGGTGATTGTTCACACCGACCATGCGGCGCTTCGATATTTAATGAGCAAGAAAGATTCTAAAGTAAGACTAATGCGGTGGGTGCTTCTTTTGTAAGAGATTGATCTAGAGATTCAAGACCGGAAAGGTAGTAAAAACCAAGTGGCAGACCACTTGTCTCGTTTGGAGGAGGAGGGAGGCCACATGATAGCCTTGATATAAATGATTCATTTCCCGACGAGCAACTCCTAGACTTTTCTATGACCGGGATGCCATGGTTTGCCGACTTAGCCAATTATCTTGTGAGTGGCATTGTACCAAATGAGTTCTCTTCAAACCAAAGGAAGAAGCTCAAACAAGATTTCCTTGACTATTATTGGGATGAGCCTTATCTCTTCCAGATTTATACCGATGGTGTGATTCGACGATGTGTACCAGAGGAGGAACAAATGGAAATTCTTGAGGCTTTCCACTCTTTTCCATATGGTGGTCACCATGGTGGAGCTAGAACGACATCAAAAGTGTTGAGTTGTGGATTCTATTGGCCTACTCTTTGCAAGGACACTAGCAATCTCGTCAAGCGTTGTGATGAATGTCAAAGGGCCGGTGGGATTTCTAAGAAAAATGAGATCTCCTTCACCACCATCTTGTAGATTGACATTTTTGATATGTGGGGCATTGATTTCATGGGTCCATTCGTGAGCTCTTATGGGAACACTTACATATTGGTAGCTGTGGATTATGTGTCAAAGTGGGTTGAAGCTGTGGCTTTTCCCAACAATGAAGCTCGGAGTGTGGTGGAATTTTTGAAAAAGAACATCTTCACAAGGTTTGGTACTCCAAGGACCATTATGAGTGATGGGGGATCGCACTTTTGCAACAAAGCTTTTGATACCTTACTTACAACGTATGGTATTACTCACAAAGTGTCGACCCCCTATTATCCTCAAGCAAGCGGGCAAGTTGAAATTTCCAACCAGGAGATCAAGAGTATTTTTCAAAGACCGTGAATGCCAGCCGGACGGATTGGTCAAAGAAACTTGATGATGCTCTTTGGGCTTATAGGATGGCTTACAAAACACCGATCGGTATGTCTCCGTATCGGTTAGTATTCAGGAAAGCTTGTCACCTACCGGTGGAACTTGAGCATAAGGCTATGTAGGCATTGAAGAATCTTAATCTTGAATGGGATGTCGCCGTGAACTTAAGGGTGGCACAATTGCATGAGCTTGATGAATTCCGGTTCCTTGCATATTCAAGTTCGTCCTTGTACAAGGACAAGATGAAGTACCTCTATGACAAGTACATCCGAAACAAGGAGTTCAAAGAAGGAAATCTTGTGCTATTGTTCAATTCTCGGTTGCGGATGTTTCCGGAAAAGTTAAAGTCCAAGTGGAGTGGTCCATTTGAGGTTGTGCATGTGACACCCTTTGGTGCATTAGACTTGAAGAACAAGAATGATGAAGTATTTAGAGTCAATGGTCACCGGGTGAAACATTATCTTGGCAAGGTTGATGATGTCCACGTTGTGGCGTTGATTCATTTCAAGTGATTGATGGTAACTTGCATCGTGCCGTGACGTTAAATCATGCGCTTCTTTGGAGGCAACCCATGTTTCTTTTCATTTTTTCATTTTCTTCCTTTTTAGATAGGTTTTGTATTGAGCTAACTGGTTTTCAAGTGAATTGCTGGAATGAGTGTGCATTGCATGGGACTATATGTGAAAAAATTGGCCAAGTGTTTAAATTATGCGGACCGCACCAAAATTATGTGGACCGCACAAAAATGATTGCATCCGCAAAGAAGGCTTTGCGGTCGCACAATTCTTTGTGCGGACGCACAACTGGAGACCCAAAAATATGAACTCTCTTAAGTTTGGATTTGCAGAAAATTGGCCAGAATGCGGCCGCACACAAAATTGTGCGGACCGTACAAATTTATGCGGCTGCACTCACTTTTGTGCGGACCGCAGAAGTTCAGTTCAAAGAGCAGGTAAAGAGTGCGGACCGCACTCAAAATTGTGCTGCCGCACTCAGCTAACGTTTTGACCGGCTTGGTCAAACTATAAATAGGGCTTTTCAACACTATTCACACTTTACGCTCTCTGAATTCTCAAGCCCTAAGAAAACACTGTGCATCACAAAATAGTTCACAAATCACACTCAGTTCATCAAGTTAGTTTCTCACTTGCATCATTCATTACTGGTATGTTCAATCCATGTTAGATTTTTGTCAATTTTTCTTAATTTTTGTTTTTGTTTTATTTGATTAGTTTAGTTATTTTTAGGCCTAAAAATGTCAAATGTGCTTAAAACTCATGTGGGTAGTTTCATATATGTTCATTAGGGACTGGGTAGACCATTAATCATGTTAATTTGTGCATGCCATGTCTAAATTGTGAAATATTGCATGAACCCTAACCTTACTATCGTAGATATTCAAATTGTACGGCCGCACACAAATTTGTGCGGTCCGCGGACCACTTGATTATGTAAAATATTGTGCTTGAAAAGTGCGGACCGCACTCAAAATTGTGCGGTCCGTAGAAAAATTGTGCGGTCATATAAAAATGTGTGCGACCGCACTTTTGAACTTCAGAGAATCAGTATCTCGGGATTTGACTTGTGCGGCCGCACTCAAAATTGTGTTGTCCGCACTTCAGGATGTGCGGCCGCACTCACAATTATGCGGTCCGCACTTTAGGGTGTGCGACCGCACTTCAAAATTATGCAGTCCGCACTAGACAGTCTGCGGCCGCACTCAGAATTATGCGGTCCGCAACTGTCTTCTTTGATGATTGTTGTGCTGTAATTATTCTGCAAATATTTGATTTGTTTTGAAATCAAATGACCTATGTACCTTGTATTGCAGACAATGGTTAGATCATGTGGTGGAGGCGATACATCAAAAGGGAGAGGTGAATCCTCCCGAGGCAGAGGAAAAGGCACTCACCCTCTGGGAGTGCAATCGAAGCCTATTGCTAAAAAGACAACCACGGGAGAGCAAGGGCCACAGAGCCCTCAAAATCCAGTTCCTATGCCCTATCCAGAGAAGTCTCCGAGGGTCATTTAATGGAGGTCTAACCTGAGGCCCAGTCCCAACCATCCCAACCCACTAGGCATTATCAATTGTGTAACGAACCTACATCTAGTTCTTCTGAGGGTTCTGATGTGGGAAGCCAGGGTTCCGAACCCTCCTCTACACCTACTCCTCTGGCACCAGTAGCTATTGATGTTGTTGATGATGATGTCCCATATGATGGTAGAGGAGGGGACACTCAAGTCGGAGGCCTTGAGAGTTCGAATAAAAAGGAAATATGGGAGGATTGGTTTGTGAGCTTGACAACCTTCAACAGGTTCCGGGAATTGTGGCCCCAGAGGTCGCTCACACTTGAGCAATAGTTCTTAATGAAGGATTTGGATATTCATAATCTAAATGTCCTTAGATAGTTTCGGGAGTGCAAGGAGTGGAAGTGGTTTACCCATAGTGTCATCAATACAAACGAGCACTTTGTCAGGTAGTTCTACGCCAATGTGGCTCACATCAAGAAGGGGACAAAAGTGATAAAGGTGAGAAATTTGAAAGTCCGCTTCAACGCCTGCTCTTTGAACATTATGTGGGATTCGAAGAAGTGGAGGCAGTCCAGTACCTAGAGAAGTTGGCTCTGGGTGATGCAGCTCACCCTTGGCTAGCTGAGATTTTGGCCGCCCGATGATTACCACCACCATGGATTACAACAGGAGTTCCTATCCTCCGGGCCACCCTAAATTTTGAAGCTAAAGGGTGGCAAACCTTTGTGTGTAGCCGGATTGATCTGAGTTTGAATGAGAACAACCTCCCACTTCCCCGAGCAGTTCTGGTGGCTTCTATTATGGAGGGGTACCAAATCAATTTGGGAGCCATCATGTCAACCAACATCACATTGGCGATCCGAAAAGTGAAAAGCCCTACCCTTATCCAAACACCCTCACAGAGTATTTCAATGATGCCAAGGTGGAGCCGATGCCATATGACACAAAAGTAAAGGCCAAGAAGCCTTTCTCATGGTACCACCCGCAGGGTGCTGACAACCCAAAGTTCAAGGGTAAGGTCACTACCACTGTTGGTCAGTCTGACTAGTCATCGGTGGTGGGTTCCGAGGCTACTGCTGAGCCCTCTATAGCTCCCATGCCTTCCACAGCAGCCGGGCCTTCCACCGGGATAGCCGCCATGCCACCACCTTCATCTTCTAGGCCATCAGTTGTAGCACCAATGCCAGCCTCATCCACTTATCCTCTCACTGCACTGCGAGTCTCCCATACTTTGGCGAGCCTCAACAACTAGATGCAGACAGCCACTTTTAAGCTGTCTGACATATCCAGTACTGTTGCAGCACAATCCTCTACCCCAGTAACACCACAGGTCCCTCCGTCAGTGGAGGAAACATTAAAGAAGATTCTGGACAACCGGAAGACTATTATGGTTACACTGGTGGCTCACGGGGGTGCTATTGAGGAGTTGACCAAGCAGGTGAAGAAGATGAGGAAATTCTAGGCTTCAAAGAAAGCAGTGGAGAGTTTGAGAAAGGAGGTGACGAAGATAGCGGCACCAGGTGATTTGCCTTTTGACCTACTGATGGGGACAGATCCATCAGTACCAGCTGACCCAGTAGAACCATCAGTAGAGGCACCATCAACAAAGGCACCGGCTAGCCTATCTGACGAGCCAGATCTCACTCCCACCACTGCTGAGGAGATGCTTCAGATGCTCACCAACCCTGTTGTCCCTCAGCCCGATGATGATGAGATACAGTTGGAGGAGACTGAGGGTGGTGATGCTGCCAGTCACCCTGAGACCACATAGGGAGTTTTCTTTAATCTCTACACTCTTTTGTTTTGATTTTGCTAAGCATTGAGGACAATGCTTGTTCTTATTCTAGGGGTAGTTTATTTTGGTTTATTTTGGATGACTGTGATGGCATTTGATTACTTTTGGGCCTGTAATAACTTTAATACTTTTTTTTCTTTTTTTTTCTCCCTCATTATGTATATATTCACCCCCCTTATATATATTCTATTCCCCTCGGTTTGTATATTCATTTGCCTTACTTTCAGTAGTTTATTTCATAGCTTCTTCATTTTGTTTTCTTAATAGTATAGCTTCTTAGTTACTTTATTAGCTTCTTTTTGATTTGTTAGCTTCATTTTATGTTTTAGTGAACAATAAACCTTTGGTTTTCTTAATGCTATGGTTATTTCCAAAGGTGGGTCTTGTGTGAATCGGGTGGCTCTTCCCAACGATGGATGGCATGATAACTTTCTTAAGGGATAGAGTCAGTTTTTGATGATTAGGTATAAACAAGTAGTATTAATGAATAAATAAGGGTCAAGCATGCTTAACTTGGTACCAACACACTTAACTACGCGCTTATGGTTAAAAATAAGTTTTTGTAAAGAAATAGCCCTAGTTAGTGACCTTGTGACTCTTGTGTTGATTTAGGCAATCCTCAGGTGATTTAGTTGAAAAATCATCTTTGACAATCCGGTTGTGTGATAGGTGAGGTATTTTGTTACAAGTCCAATCTTTGACAATCCGGTTGTGTGATAGGTGAGGTATTTTGTTACAAGTCTAAGTATCTGTGCGAGTGGTCTAGAACTTGCCCCAAATGTGTTTCTAGGCAAAATTCTAAGTTAGCCTGGCTTGAGAAGTGATTGTAGGATTTCCTTGACCTGTTTTGAAACCTTCCATGTCCCACCAATGATATCATCCTTAGTAAACCCTTTTGAGCCTAAAGCCTTTTTATTCGATAACCACATTATAAGCCTTTACTCGTTTTATAGTGACTCTCTCTTGGCACCCGAACTTTCTTTAGCACTCATGTGATTCAAATGGCAAAAACATAAGTTTGGGGGAGAGACGAGGAGTTTAAAGATGGTTTCAAGGCACAAAAAGAGAAAAGAAATGAAGAAGAGGAAAGGCAAAGAAAAAGATAGGAAGAACAAAAGAAAAACACAAAAAGAAAGTGAATAATGTGAAAGGGTTGAAAATATGCAAAAGAAAGCAAAAGTTCAAAGCATGGAGAAAACAAAGAAGGAAAGTACAAATAGCATGACAACGAAAGAGTGATGTCAAGTATCTCTAATCCCCTTAAGGGAAAAGAAAATGACTCAAAGAGTCAGCATAGTAAGAGCCAAAAAGAGAATATGAAGTGATAAAGAAAAGATGAACCAATTCCATTCCGATATTTCCCTCCTTAGTCCAAAAGCCTTCATTACATGCCAAAAAAGCCCTACGTGATTTCAAGATGAGCAAGCTTACATTAGTGGTGATCTACATGAGAGGAAAGCAAATGGTACTTAGAGCCGGGCTTGTGACATTCTTTTGAGAGTGATGAGCGAATCTTTCTGGAGTCATTGAATTGAATTCTTCATTCGTGAGTGAGATGAGCTTCCGGAGAGTATAGGAGAAGGAGTTTGGGATCCACAGTGACAGCATGAAAGTGCGAACTTCCTTGATGAACAACGTCAACCCTTGATGCTCAAGCGTCACGTTAGAGCCATTTGTACTTTAACATTCAAATTATAGGCTTGTTAATGATTCATGAGCATGTGGGTAATTGTTGATCCCAATTGATTTGTGTTTGATTCAACTTAGGCCAGCTGAAATAGCCCTTTTCTAGTGGAGGTGGGAAATTGCCTTAATTGCTTGAGGACAAGCAAAAGCTTAAGTTTGGGAGAGTTGATAAGTAGGGATTTTGACCGCTTATTTGCTCTCTTTTACTTACGTTTTAGCTCAAAAAATGCTTAAAGGTATTCCCGAGAACTAATGAAATGTGATTTCTTGTAGGAATATTGGGAAACGAGCCAAAGAAGTAAAAATCAACTCAAAAAGGAGTAAAATTAGACAAGAACCATAACAAGGCAAAATGGGCTACAGTGCGGACCGCACAATACTGTGTGCGGCCGCACACTCTAAAGATACACTGATAGAATTTCTTCACAGAATGCGAACCGCACAATTATTGTACGGCCGCAGAAGACTAGATTCAAAGACTTGTAGTTTGGGAGCTTGAATATGTGCGGACCACACTATTATTGTGCGGCCGCAAAATGCCAAAATGCGGCCGCACTCATAAATGTACGGTCCGCAGAATGAAGCCTAGATCCATTCCAAGAGCAAAAGTGCGGCCGCACTCAGAAATGTGCAGTCCGCACAATTAGAGAAAGTGCGGCCGCATCTCACTTTTATGCGACCACAGAAAGCCAACATGACCAGTCAGTCTCAAAGTGCGGACCGCACAACCTTCGCAGGGGCAATTTTGTCAGATATTTTCAGCTGGGTATAAATAGATCTTTTTGTCATTTTTAGGTTAAGTTGGGTGCACCTGAGCACTTAGAGCCGTTTTTATTTATTGTATTGGGTAACTTTGTACTAGTTTAGCATTTAAACATTAGATTTTCTTTCCTTAATCAATTATTATGCATTTTATCTTAGTTTCTTCTTTAATTTCTTCATTTTCCATGAGTAGCTAAACCCTTAGCTAGGGTTGTGACCCAACCCTAGTATGAGTACTTATTGGGTGATTGATTTAGGGCTTATTTATGATTGAGTATATGATATTTAGCCTAGTTCTTGCTTAAATTTGAGAATTGATGGTTGATAACATTGATTCATGCCTAATTGACTTAGTCTATACTTGAGAAAGTGAGACTAAGTCTAGGAAAATTTGGCTAACAAGAAATTGGGGTGAACTCAAGAAATTGATTGCCCCAATTAAAGGACCAAATCTAGAGATAGTAAGACCCGACTTGAGCATTTATCACATGTTTCGTGAGATACCCATTTGGACTTGAGAAAGTCAAATTGGGCAAAATCACTCAAACTACCAAGAGGTATAGAGTGAGTAATTGCATGTGATTGCTATATTGTATCCCGATCAACCAAACATGCCCTAAATCTCTAAATCCGTTAGGTAACAAACTAGGCGGAAGTCGCAACCCTAGATCTTTTATAACTTGAAAACAACCAAAACCAAAAATATTGTCTCTTAACTTTACAATTACAAACATTAGAGTAAAAGTAGAAGTAGAAACGGTAATTGAAAATGTGGAAGAGAGCGATGGAAATCCGTGGTTCCACGACATCATAAACAACCATCTTATTGTGCTCATGTTGAAGAAGAGAGCGATGGAAATTCATAAACAAGAACTTCATCGATCCTGTCCCAAGAGAGCGATGGAAATCCGTGGTTCCACGACATCAAGGAATATTTGGCAAAAGGAGAATATTCAGAGCACTCTAACCATACTCAGAAGCGCACGCTTCTAAGATTAGCCAACCATTTCTTTCAAAACGGAGGAATTCTGTAAAGAAGAACTCCTGACTTGGGGTTACTACGGTGTGTCGATGCCAAGGAAACATCCAGATTTCTCGAGAAAATACATGCCGAAATTTGCGGACCACACATGAATGGCTTCGTCTTAGCTAAGAAAATACTAAGAGCAGGGTATTTCTGGATTACTATGGAAACAAACTACATCAAGTATGTTCAGAAATGTCACCAATGCCAGATACATGCTGATATGATACGAGTGTCACCCAATGAATTCAATGCAACAAGTGCACCCTGGCCTTTCTCCGCTTGGGGCATGGATGTCATCGGTCCAATCGAACTCGCTGCTTCAAATGGGCATAGGTTTATTCTAGCGGCCATAGACTATTTCACAAAATGGGTCAAAGCCGCATCTTACAAAGTTGTAATTAAGGTCGTCACAGATTTTGTTTGGGATCGCATTGTTTGTCGGTTCGGAGTGCTAGAGTCAATCATCACTGACAATGTTTCCAATCTCAACAATGATCTAATGAAGGCCATGTGTGAAAATTTCAAGATCAAGCATAAGAATTCCACAGCATACAAGCCGCAAATAAACGGAGTTGTAGAAGCTGCCAACAAAAACATTAAGAAGATACTAAGGAAAATGGTAGATAATTACAAACAATGGCATGAGAAGTTGCCATTTGCTCTGCTCGAGTATCGTACCACGGTTCGCACATTAACTGGGGCAACTCCCTACCTAGTGGTTTACGGTACTGAAACGGTTATTCCTACCGAGGTAGAAATCTCCTATCTAAGAATTATACAAGAGGCTGAGCTCAGCAATGCAGAATGGGTACAGAGTTGCTACGAAGAACTAGCTCTCATTGATAGTAAAAGAATAAATGCGATGTGTCACGATCAACTCTATCAGAACAGAATGGAAAGAGTCTTCAACAAAAGGGTCAGACCGAGGCAATTTACACCGGGGCAATTGGTGCTAAAACGAATCTTCCCACATTAAGAAGAAGCCAAGGGGAAATTTTTACCCAATTGGCAGGGTCCCTATATGGTTCATCGGGTATTGACAGGAGGAGAACTTATACTTGCAGAAATGGACGAAGAGATTTGGCCAAAACCTATCAACTCAGACGCAGTCAAAAGATACTATGCTTAGGATTGTTCGCACTTCTTCACTTGTTGTAACTGAACTACGCTTGACCTGATTCTCGTTTAAGAGGGGATACGTAGGCAGCCTTGTGGGTTCGGTCGCATCTTAATAAAATCTTAATTTTCCCATGGTCAGAAACTAGGGGCAATATCGCAAGTTCAATCGACTTCGTGGTGTATGGAACAACCAAAGAGTATTGTCAGAAGTATGCATTTAAACTAGGGCAGAATTTTGAGGAGGACCCTCAAAATTCAAAAAAAAAAAAAGAGGTTGTAATGTCTCTAAATGTGTCATAGTCACCGGCTCATCTAAATTATTTAATCTTACATATTACAATACATTTCAAGCAATTATATTTTTGCAAATAATTAGTCAAATGCATACATAGTTTTAGAAAACTTTGTTTCTATAACAGCTGGATGCTACCCAGGGTAACTCAAATAGGACTGCAAGACAATAGTGAAGGCAAAGCAAGGAGTCAAGAGCACGAACCAACCTTTCCCTGCAAAACTCATAATTTTTCTTTGAATGCAGGCACAATGAACACAACAGGAATATTCGAAAATATATACACACAACAAGATCACTATCTTCATAACGACAAGGTTGTCAAACGCAACACATCAAGCTAAGAAATACTTCACCCTCTCACAGCTATCCTTTGCTTTTCCCGCATAAGGCTAAGCATTGCCTTTCCTTGTATGAGACTAAGCATTCTCTCCTCTTCTTGCATGAGGCTAAGAATTGCCTCCATAATTGCATAAGGCTAAGCACTGCCTGCACGAGACTAAGCATTGTATCCTTTCCTTACATGAGGCTAAGCATTGCCTCCGAAATTTTATAAGGCTAAGCACTGCCTTTCTTTTCATGAGACTAAGCATTGTCTCCCTTTCTTGTATGAGGCTAGGCATTGCCTCTGTAATTGCATAAGGCTAAGCACTACCTTTCCTTTGTATGAGACTAAGCCTTGTCTCTCTTCCTTTACATGAGACTAAGCACTGTCTTCACTTCTTGCGTTAGGCTAAGCATTGCCTCTGTAATTGCATAAGGCTAAGCACTGCCTTTCCTTGCATGAGACTAAGCACTGTCTCCCTTCTTTGCATAAGGCTAACTACTGTCTCTTTTCCTGGCATAAGGCTAAGCACTGCCTTTCCTTGCATAAGGCTAAGCCCTGCCTTTCCCCGCACGAGACTAAGTGTTGCCTCTGTTTCCTGCATAAGGCTAAGCGTTGCCTTTCTTTGCATAGGACTAAATATTGTCTCCACTACACTGCATAAGACTAAGCATTGCCTTTCCTTGCGTGAGACTAAGTACTGTCTCCATCCTCTGCATAAGGCTAAGCACTGAATTTTCTTGTATGACTAAGCATTGTCTCCCTCCTTCACATCGGGTTAAGCACTGCCTTGATATCATATAATACTAAGCCTTGTCTTGTTTCATCCTCACATATAACCAAGCATCACTTGTTTCTTTTATCAAACAATTGATACTGCCATATCCTTGCATTTCATTGGGCTGAAACATCGCCATTTTGTCCAAAGGCGTCATAGTCTGAAGGCATCATCCTCATAGCCGGAAGATATCATTCCATGGCCCGAGGATCTCTCGAAATTGCGCATTATTATTCAAAGGCGTCATAGTCCAGAGACACCGTCCTCATAGCCCGAGGACACCATTTCATATCCTGCGAATCCCTTATCATACGCTTCATGGCCCAGGATATCATGGTCTAAGGATATCATCCTCATTGTCTAAAGACAACCTTCATGGTTCAAAGGGAATTTGCATCACGTTTAAATTTTCGCAATATCCCATATATATATATATATTCGCATGCACCATGTTTTAAGTTTTGCAGGTAATACAGGAGGTAACCGTTCTACAAACAGGAGCAATTTTCGCTCCGATTTTCGTTCGCAACGTTCACATCCTTCAATCGCTTCAAACGTAACCGATTACCAGTAATTTCTTACCTTTTACTCTATGACCGTTCAAATATCTTCTTCATGACACACCCGTGACGTTTCAAATTCACATTCATGACTCGACATAAATTCATCCGATATTATCCTATCCAAAAGAACCCTTTCCGAAACATACGACCATTCCTATAACAACTCCATCGGTTTCGTTCACCGTTGGATCCAGAACTACACACGGACCTGATTTTCATAATACCAAGGATATGTAGGTAACTCAGGAACCAAGGTTCGACCTCCATTTTTCAAATCACATCATTCCCCGCTCAATTCGGCAAAAATCGGTCGTCATTTTCTTTACCCGATAACTCTTTCATCATTCCCGGGTAAAGAGGAGCAGTTGTTGATACCCAATTTTGCCGTCATATTTTTTCAAATAGCATGTATACTTTAACAATGTCATTCTGCATCACTATTTAATTTACAAGATCTATATGAGCATTATTATAAATTTTCATAATTTTTAGAGTTTTAAAATTAATTTTCTTGCATTTAAATTACATTAATATTTAGAAATTATTTATTTAAATTATTTCTTGTGATGACTTAATCATCCAAACTATTATTTTCACCTATATACATGCTTCAAATAGTTTTACTTTATTTCATATAATTACATTGGTATTTTTAGGCTATTCGCACAATCTTACAATAATAGCCTATAAATATGTAATTGTATTGCATTTAACATTTTATTTAAGGTCAAAATAATATTTTACATTTTTATAATCTTCTACTATTATTTTTAAGTATTAATTTGCATAAATAGAATTTTTATATATTTATTAACTATTGTTTATTAATTATCTCCTTTTTAATCTCTTATTTAAAAGCTGACCCAATTTTTGAGCTAATGTTTGGACCAAACAAGACCCAATTCCCCAGACCAATCTCCAAGCCCAAGCCAAACGACCCCTAATTCCCCAACCCGGTCGGTACCCTTTAAAATAACCCGCCCCGCTTCCCCTTTTGATCTTGGCCGTTGATCTCAAATGATCAACGACCCATAATTAACCTACCCATCTCTTTATATCCCCTCACCCAAAAAATCCTAACCCATTTCACCCATTCGCCGCCTCTAAATGCTCTCTCCTCTCCTTCAAAAACCCTAGCCGCCCTTTCTCGATCTTCTCTGAATCTGGTTCAATCATGGATTCCTTCTGTGATTTTCTTACCTTTTATGTGTTACCTCAGTAGTACTTACAAGATTGTAGTATTACTTAGTATTTGCCCCATTTTTGGCAAATATCAATCTCCAAAGCAACGGAGATCAGTTTCACCCTTCGGTATTTGGACGATATTTCGTCCATATGTATCATGGCAAGGTCGTACAGGTTCGATTCAATGAGAATTTTGACTATTTTTTGGTTCTCCATCATGAACTAGGGTTTACCTAATATTTCACCTAATCCGATTAAATTAATTATGCATGTTATTATTTCCTTATTTATGTTTGATTTTACAGTGTTTCCTTGTTTGTTTGCTTGATTTCTACTACTATATACCCCCATCCCCAATTCCCTCTAGGGACCGAAATTTTTCACGACTATTGCACTCTAAATAGTTTTCTCACTCATTCATCTTCTATAAAACACTTGGCTCTTTGGCCGGCTGAAAGCCAAGGCCATAATATTATCAACCTCCTCCGGTGCAAGCACTGCTCGGGGCCCTTACGAGGCTCTTGTGAACTCTGAAGCATCGAAGATTTGGGGTTCTTGCTACCAGTATTCTAAAATCTTTATTTTTTTGCTCGTCTAATTTTGCTACTGGTTAGTGCCTTTAACTCTTGCAATGTTCAGTATTTTTTCTTTTGTATATCTCTATGTGTTCTAGGTAATAAGGACGTTTAAAATTCTGTGAGCATGATTTAGTTCCTTTGTTAGTGGTGAATCCTTGATACTGCACTGCTATGATACTCCCCTGTCATTCTGTATTCTTTGATAGTTGAATGCATTTTAGTACATGTGATAGATTCCAGTTTGTTCTTAGTTTGCATTAGGATAATATGTGTTCTTCACTATATCCTGCACTTCTATGTTGAATTTCCTTATTTTCCTCTGGAATCAGTTTCATACCTCTGTGTTTTTCTAAGTATATGAACATGTTTGAGTTTTGAGTTTCAATGCATGCCTATTGTATATGTTCTTTTAATGAAACTGACTATCTGTTGTTACTTATAAAATCCTTTTCATGCCTTGCTTTGGGTACTATGCTAAAACTCTTATGAAACCATTCCTTTGCTTTGAATGAATTATTGAGTCTTGTGTTTAATCGACTGTTCTTTGCAAACTGGTCACAACTATATGGATCTCATACTCTCTTAAGATTTAGCCTAAACATATTTCCTTGCTATCTGTAATCCTGATCTTTAGCATCATCTAAGACTTTAGGGTAAATGTCACATTTTCTCTCGTATGTATGGTCAACTTACATGTTAATGTGTAGCTAATTTGCCTTTCACATGCCATAAGTTCCTGTAAAGCCTTTGTAATATGATCTATCCCCACCATGTTAAGTTTTGTGCTATTGATCAAGCTATACTACTAGTATGTTGATATGCTGTTTGTGACCTTATTAGAACTATCATGCTAGAACTTTCATCGTACCAGATAGACATTTGAAATCCTTTAGGTTAGTGCCCTATTCTGGACTTGTTTAGCATTGTGCACTCTGATATGTTTATCTTATAACCTCATAAAACCCGATTCCCCTAACTCTCTCACTATGTTCTTCTGCTCAATATACTATCTCCTGCTAATTGATCGAGTCTGGAATGTCAGTATTATTATATCAACTTTCCATGAGGAATCTAAGCCTTATTGATCCTCTTAACTTGTATGTCTTTTGTTTAATCAATCCTGCTATGTCTGCTTCTAAAATACAAAAAAATGCATTTCTTCAAATTCGGTCACTTATTTGTTGTTAGTAGGTCTAGAATTCTTTAAGTAATTGCTATGTGTATTTGTCAAATCATCAACTCCCAATTGTTTGGTAAGTGAGACTCCATCTGGGTTCTAACATGGTTCCGAAACCTAGACGTGGGTTGTACAATTGGCACCCTCCAATTCTTTAAGCGAATTCGCATCTGGGCATGCTATTCGTAGAAGGTTGAGCTTGTGGAAGGCCCAGGCAGTCCTGGGTCTTCTTAATTTTTCTTTTGGGGCCTGCTCTTGGGCTTGTAGTTTTCTCGTGTATAGTATTTACTTATGTTCATTAATTAGGCCTGTAATAATTTGTAAACAAACAATTGGGGTGCTAGTGAAATTAAAAAAATAGGTATATTCTAATGTTTGCATAAAAGTATAGAGAACATGCCTATAGGGTTTATGTGTCCTACTTGTTATTCTATCCAACCTACCATATATGCTATTTGATTTTTCATGTGCATTAGTAGAAACCATGCTTATAGGAAATCACACACTCACTCAACATGTTTTACTATGTTTACTGTCATGCGTCATTAGACAATATGCCTATAGGAATCAGGTGTCCACTCCTTCAATTTGTTCAACTGCAGTGTATTTACTAGATAACATGCATGTAGGATTATATTAACTTATGATCCTCATCTAGATATCATGTCTATAGGACCTTAATTGATTAATTAACTACTGTTATTGTTGTTTCCATTATATTGCTCGCCTAGAAAATATGCCTATAGGGATGAAGTGTTATAGAATCAGTTTCAATTGCCAACTCTTAGAAATCCTGCCTATAGGATACTGTTACTCGCATGGAATGTATGCCAATAAAATCAAACGCGGATAATTTTAAGTTTTCAAATGGTTTTATTGCCTCATTGCGCAAACAATTTAGAGATCATGCCTATAGGATTTATAATACCTATAATCTGCAAATTTATTGTTCCAGAACAACAACACTGCCTGTACGCTTGAAAAATCAAAATCACATAGGAGCATGTCTAGAAGACTTAAGGCTCTAATTCGTCTTAGTTTTGAAATTTGTCTACTGCCTATAATGAGCTTGCTCGTGTGCATTTGTTGCTTACATGTTGAGGTCAACTTAAGCCATTTATTGTCTTTATGTGCAGTCCTACATATTTTGAATGTCACTTATATTTATCATTTTTGAGCAACCTAAGTGAAGTCTAGAACCATCCAAATAGTAGGTCCAAAGCCTCCTGGACCATAGGCATGGGACAGGTAGTGCACGCATAGGACACGACTTAGAACTGAATTAGAACGCTTTAGGTAAATAACTTTAACATAGTAATCGGGTAGTAGGAGATGATAGTCTGTGCCCGCTGAATAATATGATCAACTCTTATCTAAAAGAAGTTGCAAAGTATTATTTATGTTGCACGGGGCGATCCTTTAGGCTAAAAACTTAGGACCCCCTCCCCCCTTTTATATACTTGATATCTACATTTAGTTGTTTAAACATTGTAGCTGTATCCTTGTAGTCCTTAAGATTAGTACCAATTGTGTTATAATGAACTTCTCTAACCTTTATATTCTCTGTATTTATTTGATCACCTAGTCTAATTACATAATTCACATAGTCTTAAGTTCGGCCGGGACCCACAATTGTGGATCTCGAAGAGTGTCTAACACCTTCTCTTTGAGGTAATTTGAGCCCTAACCTGATCTTTGGTGACGTTGACTAGTCAAACAGAGTTATCTGTACAATAAGTGCCCTAACGCACCTTAAATATCATTAGGTGAAGATTCTTCTCTTTTAATCTCCTCCTTTAAAAGAGTTGTCACACGTCGAAATCCCGCTTTCGCGAGGAAGAAAAAGGGGGCGCGACACCCACCTCATAGCATGGGGTAACAACCGCGGTGGTGGTGCAGCTGGAGCTAGTCATCGAGGAGGGGCCTGCATCTGCAAGAATCTCTCCCAAGCCCAAACCCTTATAATGATTTTGGACGTAAAATTGATTATTTCTAAGACATATCTGTTATTCATGAAAATATTGATAATGTTATCATCTGTAGATGCGAAATAAATCTAGCAACGTCCCTCACACTACCCATCGACGCCCTATATAGCTGCCTATACATATACCCTACAACGGCACTGCCCCAATTGTACATGGGTAAATCATCAAACCGCTCAAGATGATACAAGAACTGTAGGCTCACAAGGTTCCCCTAGGTGTTCGGGAAAAGAATGCCGCCAAAAATCATCAACAACAATAGCCTAGACAGTCGCTTAATACCCTAATCCGGTGTATGATCAGTGATCTGCTCATGTAGCACCTTAAGGCGCTGCCTCACAGGAAATAACTGTAATTGGCTAACTCCACTAATCGCAGACTCCTCAACAAGACAGAATCCAGTGATCCTATCCAACATCTATGGATAATCATGCCTTCTAAACTCCCTAATCGCAGGCGGGTAGTGGACAGTTAGACCGTCAACTGACAGTCCAAATAAAACCTCTATGTCCTGTAACGTGATAGTGGCCTCGCCGATAGGCTAATGGAACGTATGTGTCTCTCGCCTTTAGCACTCGATCAGAGCTGTGATCAATGGCCAGTCGAACGGTAACCTGCCAACCTCGACGACTCATTAAAAGCTAGTCCGAGTGAGGCATGCGACAGTGCGCTGATGTAGTGGGTGTTCCTTAATAAGCTCCCAGAAATCATCAATGCGTCGCAGGTGGAAGTCTGGCTAAGAAACTCTCCATCCTATATACGTGATGACCTATGTCCCACCTGGAGCGTAAGTAGCTCACGTGACACGGGTCTAGGATAAACAGTCGGACGATCCATAATGATGTCTCTATATTGAATAATGTTAATTAAACATATGTTATCTTACTTTTTCATAACGAAAGATTTATTTATTTATTACTATTGTTTGAGATTATAAGGAGTATTATCTAATTATATAAAGTATATTTTATTTATTATTTATTTAATTCATACCAATTTATACATTAGTGTTTTAGATTGAACAATAAAAATTCTGCAGATTCTCCTTTGTACTGACAACTATTTAAATTTTTATTCGTTAGTCAAAACTACCTACAATATTTTTCTTGTTTTAATTATCTGAATATATTAAATATTTTATAATTAATTTGATACAAATTATTAATTAGTATTTATTTAATTTATACCGGTTTATACGTTATTTTTTAGATTTAACGATAAAAATTTAGAAGAGTAACCTTTGTACTGACAACTATTCAAATTATTAATTCGTCAGTTGTAAAACTATATATTATTTTAATTGTTAAACTTATCAGGATTTATTAAAATATTTTATTAATAAATTAGATATGAAGTATTATTTATCATTTAATTAATTCATAAATTTCTATACGTTTGTTTTTTGGATTTCATGATAAAAAAATCGATAGATTATCCTCTGTATTGCCAACAATCCAATTTTTATTCAACGATCAAAGAATCTTAACTTATGTTATTGGTTTAGCTTATATGGCGGGCAAATTAGGAATTTAACACCAAACTCACAATTAAACAATATTCAACAAAATAAATAAATAACTAAAAAACTAGCTAAATTACAAATAATCAGCAAAATTGAAAAACACCAACAAATATAGCAAATTCCATACATAAATTATAACTATTCCAATTTTTTTTTTTGGAATTTAAAAAAAATCCAAAAACTATTTTACAATTACTACATCTTAAAAAAAATAAGTTGCACAAAATATCTGAAATAAAGTGCGCAAAAGTGCGCAATAAGTAATACACATGTAAGACACATAATGCAAATGATTAATACGGAGAAAAGTGTTAAGAAATACCTAAAGTTTAAAGATTTTTGGAACGTTTGGATGTGAATTTGGACAACCGTTTCTTGAAATTCAATTACCTACTTTGTTCTACACCATAGATAGACCTTCAATCTTTGAAAAGAAATATAAAATTCACGTTTTTTTGGGACCTTTGTGAGCTCCAACGGGGGAAGAAATTTTAAACCGGGAGGGGGGGGGGGTTGTCTGCCTGGGGAAGAAGGGACTGGTTTATTTTATTAAGGTACATCGCACGTATTACATGCGCTATACATGAGCTTTTTTGAATATAGCACACATATTACTGTCACGACCCCAATTTTCCTCCGTAGGATGTCGTGATGACACCTAGTATTTAAGACTAGATAAGCCTAACACTTACTGGATTACTAGCAAAATTCAACCAACAACTATTAAATATGAAATAGAAATTTCAATATAAAGCTTACAATCTCAAAACCGGTAGTACAAGTCATAAGATCTACTGAGTTCACTAAAAAATCTATAAGTACAATTATTCCGGAATAGAAATAAACTATACAAAAATAACTTCCGAAGGTGACTCCGAGGTCTACGAATGCCAAGGCAGGTATACCTTAAGTCTCCACAACAATAGCTAATCCTCTATCTAACAACCAACGGACTCCGAAGTACCTGGATCTACACAAAAATATATAGAAGTGTAGTATGAGTACACCACGGTCAGCACCCAGTAAGTATCAAGACTAACCTCTGTGGAGTAGTGATGAGGTATAAGTCAAGACACTCACTAGATAAAATAACATATGCAGTACAGCAGTATCATGCTAATAACAGGAAGCAAAAATCAGTAAATGGCAACAAGAACCAATAAGTGATATAAACAGTAAAACAATAAGAACACCGTGAAGTATCATTAAAACCAATTAAGGAAGCACAAAGGACAATCAATTAATCAAGCCGTTCTAACACAAGTTTCATAACGAAATCACTCTGTGGTACCTCATATCATAGTTACAAGTCCCGGGTCTTAACCCACCATCATATACTCACGGCACCTCGTGCCCACATCTCGAATCACAACCACACAGACAACTCACGTGCCAAAATTACAATCCTCCCGGCATAGTCATAGGCTCAAAATCACAATCCGCCCCACATGATCACAAGATCAATAGCAACATTAAAATGGATAATACAGGAATACATGGGCATGATCAATAAATTACAAGTTTCATACTCCTGAACTAGTATAAGTGGCATGCTACGGTGTATGCTTGTGCGAGTATACTACTGTAGCCCAAGTTAATAAGTAATATCAAAGACATCAAACATCTCATCGAAGCAACAAGACAAGTCACGTAAGGTGTATGACAACACAAGGAAAATCACACCATCACACGAAAATTACCAACACAATATCTCCAAACCATCACACATCATCCCTGACATTGCCACCCTTATCTCTCTGATAGTCACCCGTATCACTCTGCCCTGACAATATCATTAGCCACATTTATCTCTCCTATAGCCACTAGTGTCACTCCGTATAATAGCCACCCTTATCTCTATGCCCGGACAATAACACAATATCCACCCGTATCACTCCATACATTCATAAATAGTGAGATGCCACCCTTATCCCCCGCATGACAACAATAACGGCGAAATGCCACCCTTATGCCCCGCACAATAACACAACGGTAAAATACCACCCTTATACTCCGCATAACAACAATGGTGAAATACCACCCTTATACTCCGCATAACAACAACGGTGAAATACCACCCTTATACTCTGCATAACAACAACCAAACCACACAACAATTCACATGTGCTATCATCACAACAACACAACATAACAACTCGTATCACAATTGCCCGTAGGCCATAACCTTTCCAAAGATTCAACGATATAAATATTTACACAACAAATAGCTCATGACTCAACACAACGTATATAGAATCTTAATAACAACAAAATGAATGGAATAATAACTCAACAAGGAACAACACCCCTTGTTAAACACAACTCTGATTAGAATTGATTAATGACCCTCGATAACTTCAATTCCAATTAATTGTTTAAGGATAACCTCGATAGTGATAGTACTTCCATGGAATGGCAAACTTCGGACACTAGTGTTTGAATTAGGATAACAATGAAAGATATGACACGAACTAGTACTACGTCTAAATGCATGAAAACAACCAGGCAACAATGGATATCATATGACGACAATTTCAACTAAGAGTAGCTCCACAATAAAAGAAATCACATAGTGACACAAAGTGATAACAACTCCAAATAATCATATAAGAGCAAACTCGACAAGTAAAGAATGTGACATGTAATGACAACTTCAAATAAAGCATGTGATAGTAGACATGACGAATAAAAGATATAACATATGCTAACAATTTCAATTAAGTACATAAAAGATGCCTAAGAGTCTAGACCGGTCAAATTCCACATATAAGCTTGAGTACGTACTCGTTACCTGGCGTACACGTCTTTCACAAGACACAAATAGTACAAACGACTCAATTCCTAAGGGGTAGTTCCCCAACACAAAGTTAGGTAAGATACTTACATAAAAAAAAGCTAGACCGATACTCTAAAATGATCTTCTCGTGTGAAACAACCTCCGTACGGCTCAAATCTAGCCAAAATAACTTCATCTCATGAATAAAAACCATAGGAATCAAATTCGGATAATAAAGCTTCAATCTTTAATAAAAACTAAAAAGTCAACCCAAAAGGTCAATCCTGGGCTCGCACTTCGGAACACCATAAAATTCATAAAATCCGAAAACCCATTCCGATACGAGTCCAACCATACCAAATTTATCTAATTCCCACATCAATTCATCCTTCAAATCATCATTTTGTAGTTTTGATAGTTTTCACAAAATTTCCATTTTCCCTCAACTCAAACCACTAATTTAATGATAAAAATAAAGCCGGAATCATGAAATAAAATTAAATCCAGGTAGAGAACACTTACCCCAAACCAACACGTGAAGAATCCCTCAAAAATCACTCAAATCCGAGGTATCTAGCTCAAAAGATGAAAAATGGAACAAGTCTCTCGATTTTAGAAATTAATGTTGCCCAGGTAACATGAATCGCGATCACGAAAATTCGTATGCGATCATGAAGAAGAAAAATACCAGCTGCAAATGATGAGCTATGGGAAAATAGAGGTGCGAACGCGATGTACTAAGGATCTAAAGCTACGCGGATATGATGACACTCCGTGAACGCGAAGGCCAACACTCATGGCCTCCCCCAGCCTGGTCTCCCACTATGCGATCGCGAAACAACGAATACAAACGCGATGAAGCAGAACTCCCACGTACGCGATCGTGAACCGTTAACTGCGAATGCGAAGAACAATTTCTGCCCGCCTCCAAATTACACTACGCAAACGCGATGCCTTTGACATGATCGCGATGAAGAAAAACCAGATGATAGAACTAGCATTTCAAAACATGAGGAAATGGCCCGTAGCCCATTTAAAACATACCCGAGGCCCCCGGGATCCCGTCGAAACATATCAACAAGTTCTACAACATAATGCGGATCTTCTCGAGGCCTAAAATTACAACAAACAATGTCAAAACTATGATCGCACCTCGAATTGAGTTTAATGAACTTATGAACTTTCAACTTCTACAACTCACGCTGAATCATATTAAATCAACCCGGAATGACGTCAAATTTTATATGCAAGTTTCAAATGACACAACGGAGCTATACCAACTCCCGGAATCAAAATCCGATTTCGATATCAGTAAAGTCAACTCCCGGTCAAACCTCTCAACCTTCCAAACCTTCAACTTTCCAATTTTCGCCGAAGTGCATCAAGTTAACCTACGGACCTCCAAATCCAAATTCGGACACACACCTAAGTCCAAAATTACCATACGAAACTATTGGAATAATAAAAATAATATTCCGGAGTCGTCTACACAAAAGTCAAAATTTCGGTTAACTCTTTTCACTTGAGCTTCTAAAGCAAGAATCTTTCTTTCAAATCAATCACGAATCATCCGAAATCCGAACTCGACCACCTACGCAAGTCATTATACATAATACGAAGGTGTTCGAGACCTTAAGCCACCGAACAGAATGCTAATTCTCAAAACGACCGGTCGGGCCGTTACAATTACATGCGCCATATATGAACTCTTTTGAATTAAGGTATAACGTATGTAATTTACATTAACGGGGAAACTGCCCATTAACGTATAGCGCATGTAAAACATGCGCTATATATAAAATGATACTCCATTTTTTTTTTTTTTTACATATTTTGGTCTCTTGAGTCCAATAATTGATATTTAGGTTCCGAACTCTATATGATAGTTCTATTCTCTTCATTATTTCAAACAGGTGGCCCACAATTTCTTTTTATGTTTTCTTCCTTACTTTAGTGCGGAAGTGCCTAATTCTGAACCCTGATGATATGACATCTCAATAATTTACGCATTCTTTTACCTTCATCTTTGCATTCATCTCAAGTTTTCTGAACACCTAAGAACATATGCCAGGCTGAAGAATTAAACAATATTGTTGCATAAATATTTATCAGAAAGCGGTACAATTGAATTTATAACGTGATTTATAGATACGTAAATTAATTTGATCCAAAAATATAAAATAACGAAGAACAAAAATAAATTGACCAAAATAACTTGAAGAAAATACAAGCCTGACTATGGCCTGAGCTTCTCCGTAAGCAATAATAAGAGCAAAGTGAAGAACATAAAAAAGAGTATTGTTAATAGAATAAGAGCAAGTTTGCCTTTTTTGTGTACATTTATTTTTTGTCCTACATGGATCAAATTCTCCTATTTATAGCTCAATTCAAGGAGACAAGATCCCCAAATCAAGTTCTTCTTTAATATGAATAAAGCCCTCTTGATGGCTACATAGCAGTTAGCCATTAATACAAAGATTCTTTGTAATGACTGCTTATTAAATGTTATATTTTCCAACCAATATCTTTCTTTCAAATATTTCCCTCGGTTTCAACGTCTTCGGAACTTATTCATCACCTGCCACATGTTCGTAACCGGTTCCAACTATTTGCTGACTCATATCTTACTTGTCTTTACTTTCATGTAACGATCAGACCAGTCATTTTGATTTCTAAATCCCCGTTCCCCTAATTAAGACTCTCCGTATGTGATTTTACTTTTTTATGACATGCGGGATGGTTGGTTTAGGTCTGGAAGGGTTCGGGTTGAAATCAGAATACTCAATTCCTTAGTAGTAGCTTATAATGGTTAAGTTTGACTTGAGTCAATGGTAAATGACTTCGGAACCGGAATTTGACGGTCCCAATAGGTTCGTATATTATTTTTAGACTTGTCTGAATGTTTGGTGTAGAGCCCCGAGGGCTCGGGTCAGTTTCAGATGCGTTTGGAGGGGTGGAAGGACTTTAGTTTTCTGGTTTTTTTGTTGGTGCCTTAGGTATCGCAAATGCAAAGTTTTGTTCGCATTTGCGAGGAACCTATTGCATTTGCGAAGTTGGAAATTCACTGAGGATTTCTCAGTTGTGAAGATCCTGCCGCTTTTGCGAACCTGCTCCTCTTCGCATTTGCAAAGTTTTTGGTCGCATTTGTGACCATGGCAGAGATGGCCAACCTTCGCATTTGCGACCTTCGTATTTGTGAACAAGATGTCGCAAATGCGACACCTACGACTGGTGCAAGAGCTTTTTATTGCGGGACTTAGATTTATTTCCCACTTGGTCTTAGGAAATTCTAAGAGCATTTTGTTGAGGGATTTCATCAACATCAAGAGGTAAGTGATCCCTATTAATTATTTAGCTAAATACATGAATGATAGGTAGATTTAACATGAAAAAATGGTAAAATTAATGGGATTTTGGAAAGAACCTAGGATTTTGGTAAAAATGAGATTTGACCACGAAATTGGTTATGGAATTAAGTAAAAATTACATGTTTGCATTCGTGAGGCTATTGTCACGCCCCAAAATCCGAGGAGCGCGACCGGAGCTCAACCAAGTGAACCCGACCGAGCAAGCATGTTAGATTTTATTCTACCCAAACTCATCCACGAATGGAGATAATACATATTTTTATTAATTATACAAAAAGGTGTTCATGTCTACAATACCAATTCATTTCCAATAGTCTCATCTTTTTTAAAGTCTCAAATAGACAAATAATACAACTACAACATAACATATTCTGTCTATTCCAGTACCAATACATAGACCACACTAGGTCTACGGAGCCTCTATTGATAAGGAAGAGTACAATGATAATGTCGGCAATAAGGCCCCGGCTATACCTCAAACAGAATACACAAAGGACAAAAGATACATGATCCCGGAATGAAGTGGGGCTCACCAAGTCAGCTGGGAAGAATATGTGCTGCTATCACTGATCAATACCTCCTGCTGTGGAACCACCTTCATCCATTTAAAGATGCAGCGCCCCAGGTAAAAGGGACGTTAGTACCGTCGAATAGTACTAGTACGAAAACCAAACACCAATTTAAGAATTTAGAAATACAATATGAATATGATGAATCAGAGCGACAATAGCATGATATAGCTAACCGTTTAAACCAGAGCAAGCTTATTAAGAGCTATCAATATTATTTATAGGATTTAAGATGTGATCCTCTGTAACCATCTTCATACAAAGCGACCCCGCCGCCTCACCCGTCGTATGCAGGTGGAGGTGTAAGTACAATACCACAACTCTACTCAAGCGGCTCTGCCGCCTCACCCCAATGTATGCGGGTGGATGTATAACCACAGTAACAAGAACCTACAGAAAAACTCTATACCGCCTCACCCCAATGTATGCGGGTGGAAATGCATCAATGATACCAATAGCAACACAAAGTGGCTATGCCGCCTCACCCCAATGTATGCTGGTGGAAATGCATCAATGATACCAATACCAACACAAAGCGGATATGCCGCCTCACCCCAATGTATGCGGGTGGGAATGCATCAACGATACCAATACCAACACAAAGCGGCTATGTCGCCTCAGTCCAATGTATGCGGGTGGTGGTGCCACAACAATACCAAAACTACTCACAAAGTGGTCGTACCGCCTCACCCCAATGTATGCGGGTGGGGGTGTATCACAATCACCATCTCTATACCGTAATTCCCACACAAAGCGGTCATGCCGCCACACCCCAATATATGATGGTGGAGGTGTATCATAATCACAATCTCTACACAACTTGGCATAATAACTTTCACATAATTCACGACTTGTAATTATAACATGTGGATACACAATCCATAGTTTGGGACACATCCTCAATTTATAATGCAATATGATAAGAGCATGTGAAACACGAATTGAATATATATCTTCATCACAAAACCTATTGGAATACTCGATTTGTAATCAACATCTCGGAACTTACAAGGATGATAGGAATTCCAATTCTTAAAGAAATGTGTAGCCAACATACCTCACTTGAGATTCCTTACACTCTAAATATTCTGGAATTCTTAGAAACTTCAATCTATTTTAGAAATATAACAAATTGAACCAAAATTAGAAAGATGATCATAGTTCTAGGTCATTTGAGCATTTTATCAAGCACTAGGTATGCACAAGGTTTCAAGGTCCTTTTATGGAGGATTCCATCATCCCACAACCCAATATTTACCAGGCTTAGCTCAACAATCTTCCTTCACTCCTTGATATCACATGCATGTAAAATAAACAACTCTCATGCCCAAAAATTATCTTGCTAATTACCCATTTTCAGATAATTTCGAAATTAGGGTTTAGGGTGTAGAATCTTACCTCTAGGATGAAGATCTAGTGAGCTTCCCTTCTTAATCTTCCATAACTTGCACAAGAATTGAAGAACAATTATTGAAGAACACCTTCTCACTCTAGTTCACTCTCTCTCACTCTAAAATATCAGATTATCGCTCAAAATAGCCCAAAGAGTGTATTTAACGAAATAGGGTGGGGTTTTAAAAACCCAAAAATGAAGCTCCGGAACAGGTTCTGAGGTTGCATATGAGACCACATAATGGTTATGAGGACCGCATATCGGTCGCATAATTGGTGTCCAAAATGACCAAATATCTGCCTGAGTCTGCGGTCACTATACGGTTCGCATAACTGTTGTGCGGCCGCATGTTGCACCGCATAACAGTTATGCGGTCGCATAGTCGACCGCATAATTGCTTCCAACTGGCCCAATTAATTGCCTCACTCTGCGACCATTATGCGGTCTGCAGAGTGATTCTGTGGTCGCATAATGGGCTGTAGAAATGCACTTTTCTGCCAAAATAATTCCTTTATTTTCCGGTGCATTGTTCAATGCAAAATGTCTGAGCCACGATGAGAAAGCTCGTCGCGAAGAATTTATACAATCGTCAAACACGTAGGCCCAATTTGACACCATGAAACATTATTTTCTTTTGCAAATTTTACTGGGCTTTACACTTAAGTACTTCAAAATTTTTCGGGGTGTTACAACTATTGGTGATATTTATCTTGGAAAAGTTTCGGAATCCGGGCACGTGGGCTTGAGGGAGAATTTTAAAAATCTTCCAATTTGGGTTGGATAATTACTCTAATAGCTAAATTATGATCTTTTGAGTATATATTAATTAAATTATACAATATTTGACTAGTTTCGGGTTATTCGGCATCGACTTGGGGCTTTTAGAGCAGATTAGTGGACCGGAAGTGAGCTTGGAAACGAGGTAAGTCTCTTGACTAACCTTGTAAGAGGGAACTCATCCCCTTAGGTGTATCTTTGTTGTGTATTGCCTATGTGAAGAGCTACGTATGCATGAAGTGACGAGAGTCCGTGCGCAACTATATTCTTTGATATGTCCGTGTAGTCTTAGATCCACATCATGCTTTTAATTGTACTGATGTGTTTATCATGTGTATCAACTGTCTTAAATAGAGCTGAGACTAGGGATTTAAAGTTGCAATTTTCAACTTAGCTTTCTTATTTTGGAAAATTGAGAAATACTCAATAACTATGAAAAATCCATATCCTCTCGCGTCGTAAGTACTTTCGTTAGCGAGGTAAACTTCTCTACTCTAAATGGGATCGGGTTGTTCATCTCGGCAGTATGGTAACACCATTCTTATGGGATTGGGTCGTTTGCCTCAACAGTATGGTAACACCAATCTTATGGGATCAGGTCGTTCGCCTCGGCAGTATGGTAACACATCGCCTCAGCAGTATGGTAACCTATCGCCTCGGCAGTATGATAGTAACACTATTCTTATAGGATCAGGCCGTTCTCCTCGGCAGTATGATGGTAACATTAGTCTTATGGGATCGAGCCATTCGCCTCAACAGTACTGAGTGCCACTATTCTTATGAGATCAGTCCGTTCACCTCGGCAACTTCGTGCTTAATAATCAAAACGGGTTCCAGTTTGTATATAATTGAGTTAGGGTCTTCACGGCCAATTATGAGATGTTGGTGATGCGTTACGGACTCCTGTTGTATTTATTGTAGTTGCTTTTTTTTTTGTCTCATTGATACTTGTTATATGTTCACCATGTCTACTTTATGCACTTTCATTATTATTGTTCTCTAGTAAGTGTCAAGTCGACCCCTCGTCACTACTTCTTCAAGGTTAGACTAGATACTTACTGGGTATGCATTGTTCTTCATACTCATACTACACTTCTGCACTGATGTGTAGGTACTGAGACAGGTTTCACCAGTGGTCACGCCGGCTCGTAGCCGATCATCTACGGAGACTTAGGGGTGAGTTTCTTGCCTTGCTACGATCCGCAGCACCGGAGTCTCCTTCCATTTTATTTACCGTTCCTGTCTATTACTTTCAGACAATAGTATTAGAAGTTTTGTATATTCTCTAGATTGCTCATGTACTTGTGACGCCAGTTTTTAGGAATTTGTAGCACTTATGTACTGATATACTTGTCATTTCTTTCACCGCAGACTATGTACTTATGATGTTGATATTTTTTTAAAAAAGACTTATCATAGTTGTACGAAATTTAGTGTAATTAAAAATATGTTGAAAAGGGATAAATAAATAGTAGTTTTGCTTGTAGGCTTGCCTAACGACGGCGTTGGGTGCAATCTCGACCTAGTGTGAAATTGGGTCGTGACATTTCACATGTCAACTCGTCGAGCATCCACCTATCATTCATCAATTTTACCTTATATAGATAGTCTCCCTACTTTCCGGTGACAAACCTTTGTGTTAGCGGAAAGTAGAGATGATCTCTTTTCTTGGCGAAAAAGTTCCTGAGCGGTTTCTGACACTTGAAAGGACGTACATCTTCTTGCATTTAGTGAACCGAACACATGCTATCCCGTGATTTAGCAAATATTTTTTCCAGTTTTTAAAGTAATTATGACCATGAATTCTGCCTCCTATAAACTTCTTCATTACTCATCATTTTTATCTTTTACGTTTGCAAGCTCTTCTTCTTCGAATTTCCTTAGAACTTTTCTACAAACCCTTTTTTCTCAGTAAAAGTTTCTTACTCAGATTATTTGCCACCATGTCTTCTACTTCTATTCTCGGACACTCTAGCCTTCATATCAGTGGTTGTCCTTCTAAGAAAAATAAAACCATGGAAGCTGATGTCGGTCTTCCTACTACCAACACAATAATACCCTCTTACTAAATTCTGAAGCGGATTTTCAAGTATAGAAAACCCCCTATTATCCCCCTAAAATGACATAAATTGGCCTGCCAATAGATATGTTTCTTCCATTCACCACGTTAGTATTCCTGTTGTGAAGGAAGATTGTGGCTAGAAAAATAGTAAGCTCTTAGAAAAGGGTCACCTTTAGCTAACCGGGGTTTTTGTATGTTTACACATATTCTTTTACTTTAAAAATGGGTTAAGAAATTGATCCTATTATTTTAGAATTTTTTCACCACTACCAAATCTGCTTGGCTCAAATAAGCCTATCAATATGGCATACGGTGGCTTGCCTTCAGGTATTGTGCTCCCAAGCAGAATAAACTCTCACTCTTGACCATTTTATCAATCTCTATTCCCCAAAGAATTTTCGTGGAGGCGTGATCAAACTCAGCAAATGAAGCCACCATGCCATCGTTACTAGTGTCGATGATGATAATGACCATGTTTGGACGGAACAGTTCGTTGTCATTGCTACCAGGGACATCCTTTCAGCAACAATACCTTCAATTCCTAAATCTTGGAACTTTGCTCCTAAGTTTTGCAAATATCCCTTTTTTCCAATTGATTTAAATAAAAATCCCTCCTTTCCAAAATTTTATCTCTTTTATTTGAGCTACCTTTTCGGGTAAATACAAGAAAAACTAGATTGTGGAGCCTGAATAAAAGTTATAGATCTATGAAATAGCTTTCCAAAATATTTGGCTCACTTAAAACGAAGTTTATACAAGGAGATATGATGAAAGCACTAATAACTGTCTAGTGTAAAAATGGGTTTAGTAACTTACTACAAAAGAGAGGAGAAACTTGTAGTTTAACAAGAATAATACTTGATGGTTGGACGAGTTGATGAACCTGGAGGATTTAGTGTAATATTTCTAAAGATAAGAAGGAGAGAGGATTGGGTCTTTCTTTGTCATGAAGGAATGAAATGAGAGGTGCTTCTGAAAAGTTGTGTCCAAAAAGATCTATATTACTTAGATAAGGATCAAGAATTGGGCTGGTCCAAAATACTTATTTCCTATTCTATTTCTAACCAATTTAACAAAAATGATAACAAAGGTGTTCTACATAACAAAACCATGTCACCTCCTTATAAATATGACCACAATGTAAAATAAGCAATTTTCAAGTATCATCAAATTTTAGTTTGGGAAATGTGAAGTGCGAAGTAAAATCTATCCTCATTATATAGATGGTCAATTAAGAATGCAAATATTAGTCTAAAACATTTGGGGTGTTACACGTCTTTGACATGTGTGGGCAATAAAATCTCCCCTCGAGTTGTTATACTTGTCAGGTTAAATTCGGCTACGAGCTTTATCGCCAGAACTATGTTTCCTTTTAACTTGGCTTATTGCAGAACCCTCAATTGGATTATATTAGTTGAACTACCAGGATTAACCAACACACATTTAATTTTAAAATCTAAAACATTAAGTGATTTTACCAGAGTGTCGTTGTGCAGTAAAAGAAGGCCATCAACATCTTTTTCCGTGAAGGCAATTTCATCATCTTCTAATGCTTCCCGGGGTCTTTTGCCATGAGTTATCGATATCTTTGTTTTTTTACTGCCGAAAATGTTGCCCTATTTGTTTCAACACAGCCAAAAATCATATTTATTTTTAGACGAGGGGACTTTATAGTCAGTTTGGCTGGTTCTGTAGCATCTCGGTTCCTCCCATAATTGTTCTTAGTCTGGTCACTTAGGAATCCTCTAAGATGACCATTCTTTAATAACGTTGCAATGTCTTCTCGAAGAAGCCGACAGTCCCCACTTCGGTGGCCATGCATTCCGTAAAATTCACACCATAGATTAGGATCCCTTTGACTAGGATCTGACCGAATTGGCTTAAACAATCTAGCCTCCTTGATGTTTATCATAGCAGAAACCAGTTATACCAAGTTAATATTGAAGTTGTAATTGGACAACCGAGAATATGCTAAATTTCGGGACCCTAATGGTTCTTTCTCCTGTAAAGATCTGCTACTCTGACCACGATCGATCTTTCTATCAGAAACAAACATGTCCGATGACTAAAATCTTTTATCTCCCCACCCATAAGCTCTCCCGTAAGGCTAAAAATGACTCCTTAAATGCCTCCGGTCGGCATCGCAATCAGTTTTGAACTTTTTCTGATTTCGTTCATGACTGCGACCCTTGGATGACACCTACGAACTTAGTTGATCATCTTCAATTCTGATTTTTGATTCATAACGATTGTGGACATCAACCCATGTGGTTGCCTGAAATTCTAACAGGCCTTTCTTTAATTTCCTGGAGGCATCAGAGCTCAATAAATTGAGATCTTTGGTGAACGCTTCAACTGCCCACTCATCCGGTACTGCTAGCAACAACATCCTCTTCTTTTGAAATCGGATTACAAACTCTCATAACATTTCAATTTCTCCTTGAGCGATTATGAATATATCTGGCTTCCTAGCTTAGACTTTTCTTTCCCCAACATGAGCTTTCATGAAAGAATCAACAAGCATTTCAAAAGAGTCAATTGAATTCTCAGGTAAAAGAGAATACCATCTTAAAGCACCTTTCGTTAGGGTTTCGCTAAATTTATTCAACAAGACAGATTCGATCTCATGCAGGTCACAGTCATTTCCCTTTACAGCCATAATGTAAGTTGTGATATGCTCTTGTAGATTCGAAGTTCCATCATACTTCAGAATATCGGGCATCTTCAATCTTTTCGAAATCAATTCTGGGGATGCACTTAGTTTGAGTGGCAACTGTGTATATTTCTTTGAATCCAGCCCCTTCAATAACGGAGGTGCTCCCGGGTCCACTATCTGCACCACCTGCCTCATTGTCATTAAACCCGAACTCCTCATTCGAAACGACATTACTGGTTGTTTGCATTGTTTGATTTGCAGGCATGCCGTGAGGGGCTTGAACTCCTCCATTGGAATTATTGGAAGCAATCAAAAGTGCTTTCTTCAACTCTGTCATTACACGATCTTGTCTTGAGAGATGATTCATGATTTTCTTTTGATTCACTCTCAAAAGTTTAACCATTTCAATAACAAGTTCATCGTCCATATAATCAGGAGTTGGACTTCTCACATGCAATAGATTTTGTTCTTCGCAAACCGGAGTTGTCTCATCCCCTTCGTTGCGAGTTTCACTAGCTGAATCATCACGCTGGAACACATCCTCATGCTCGTTGTTTGTTCCAACTTTGAAAGAGTTTTTCACATCATTAACACCCATATATAATTTTTCTTTGACTAAAGAAATGTATCAAAATGAGTTAGTAACAGATGAATGGATCAAATAACACAATTATCTAGGCCTTACGGTAGACGCCAAACTGTATACCGTAAAAATAGTATAGTTGAATTTGTAACGCGATTTATAGATACGTGAATTAATTTAATTCAAAAATATAAAATAACTAAGAACAAAAATAAATTTTCCAAAATAACTTGAAGAATATACAATCCCGGTTGTGGGCTGAGCTTCTACGTAAGCAATCATAAGAGCAAAATGAAGAACAGTACAAAAGAGTATTATTAATAGAATAAGAGCAACTTTGCCTTTTTGTGTATAGATTTTTTGTGTCCTACAATAAATACAAATTATCCTATTTATAGCTTAGTTTAAGGAAAAAATATCCCCAAATCAAGCTCTTCTTTAATATGATTAAAACCCCTCTTGATGGCTGCATAACGGTTAGCCATTAATGCAAAGATTATTTGTAACGACTGCTCATTGAATGTTATATTTTCCAACAAATATCTTCCTTTCAAATATTTTCCCTTTGTTTCAACATCTTCGGAACTTATTCAGCACCGGTCACATGTTCGTAACCGGTGCCAGCTATTTGCTCATATCTTACTTGTCTTTACTTATATGTGTCAATTCATCGAGCATCCCCCTATCGTTAATCAATTTTACCCTATACAATAAATCTTCTACGTCAAATGTTAAATATTGAGGAAAACAGCTATATAACTTAAGAGTTGTATGGGGTAAAATTGGTTAGTGACAGCTGGGAGAATGATGGAATGACATGTGGAACTAAAAGTAAGTGGGATGTGGATTAGCAAATAGCTGGCACCATATGTAAGCATGCAATCGGTGCTGAACGAATCCCGAAGACAAAGCAGACGAGAACAAAGATTCAAAGCATTGCCATCAGATATGATTTAATGGGCAGCCGTTACGGAGAATATCTACATTTATAGCCAATCGTTATGCATCTATCAATGACAGTTTTATTTCCATTTAAGAGGGGCTTGATTTGGGGATCTTGCATCCCTAAATAGGGCTATAAATACAAGGATTAACATCCATTATAGGCACAAAATACTCAGCACACAAAAAGTTATAATCTACTTTCATTTTACGCTTTAGTTCTTGTATATTGCTCTTATTCTTTCCATCGAAAAGGCTAAGCTCTTAGTCAGTCTTGTATTCTTATTTAATTTAATTTGACAATCTTATTTTTGTTCTTATTTATTTATTATTTTTGGATCAAATCTTTTCACTTGTCTATAAACCACGCTATAAATTCAACTGTACCGTTTTACGGGTAAACAATTTGGCACCCACCGTGGGGTATAAATAATTGTGTAATTGCTTTGATACATTCGTTTGTTACTAACAAGTTTTATTTTTTTCCCTAGTAAAAGGAAACTCAGATATGGCAGCTAATAATGGCAACTATGTTTACAATGTTAGAGCATACGCTGAATGGGGAGATGCGTTCAGTGTGATGGTTTAACCAATGAAACCCACAATGAAGGGGCTGAAGCAACCCCAGTTCATGAAGGTCATTATCCTCGGCGTCTGCAGGACCTAAATCCTGATGATGCGGAGGATGAGCACGTTGCTGAAACAGTCAAAATCTTGAGAGAACATCAAAAAGTGATTATGGATCATCTCTCAAGGAAAGATCGTGTGGTGATGGAATTGAAGTAGGCGTAATCAGGTGCTTCTAAAAATGCTAATGGAATGGTTCCGGTTCCTCCCAGCGCTCCAGCAAATCAGACTGCTCAACGAATCGAAAATAACACTCTATGAGATGAGCTCAGTTTCGACAAGGCCGGAGGGAACAACAATAGATCTGGCAACAACTTGAATTACCCTTTCAAAATCGAGTTCATGAGAGAAATGAACGAACAGGTGGATCAAAATGCAAAGGAGTTTCATGCTCGAATGGATCAGATCCCGGGCGCACTGCCAGTGTTAAAAGGTTCAGATTCAAAAACGTATACGCAATTTCCATTTAAACCAAGTGTGACACCGGAGTTGATCCCAAATAGGTTTAAGATGCCCGATATAACAAAATATGATGAGACTTCGGATCCAAAGGAGCACATCACTTTTGATACCCCTAAATACCTCCCTAGTGCGAGTACTGCTCAGGCTCGTTCTAAGTTCCTGTGAACTCTGATGCACTAGGGGCTTGGAATTCCTGTTGTTGTTCTTACTATGCTACTAGAATTTGGTGATTCTTCTCTATTTGTTCTTGAATCTGCAAATTGGTAAGTGTTCAAACTCTAGCAATTATGTTTTTCCCTGTTTGTGTTCATGCTTATGAATATCCTTATTATGTGAGCTTTTTCAAAGCCAATATGATATTGTGCCGACCTTTGCTTTGAGTTTCTCATGTAATCCTTCATTTGAACTTGTATAAGTTAGCATGTGTTCAATGAGTGTAGAAGATTTCTGGGCTGTGATACTTGTTTTAAGTTGTTATGTTTATGTAAGCTTAATTTCTTACATTGACTGTTTAATACTGTATCCTTTTCATGTATCAATATGAATACTTGCACTGAAACTCCTAAGGAATTACTGCCTGCCCAGAATTTGCTTTAATAAGTCCCTCTCTACTGAATCCTTTATGTAGGCTCTACTATTTTCCTTATCTACATGAACCCCATTTCTATCTCAATGCTTTAACCAAACATGTGACTTTATTATTTAGAACTTTAATGTGGTGTTTGGTGAATCCTGCACTCTTTAGTATTGCCTAGGCTTCTAGTTGAATCCCAAAACACTTAGTTTTCTGCTATTATGCATGGTCGACTTGCTTAAGTCCTGAATTTTGTCTATTCTACTTGACCTTAAGTTGGCATGTCTTCCTACCATGATATCTTTGGACTTGGGAATCTTTGTGTTATACTCAGCATGATTAGGATTTTTATTGGCTGTTATAGATCATGCCCACTTGCTTGTTTACTGTGTGTAATTTCCATTCTCTGACTATAACTCTATCAGACCTTCATGACTTAGATTCCTAGTTTTTAAATCCCTTCTAGACTAATTCTGGTTCATGCTTTACTCTAAACTTACTCTGGAAAGCTTAGCATATTCATCTTGTATGCTTACCATTTTCATTCTATTTGGCATGTCTCCTCAACTCTCCTAATGTTATGTTTATGCTCAACATGCTATCACCTGTTGAATGATTGAATCTATGTTGTTAGTTTGCCATGTCATACATACCATGTTGAAATTAAGCCCTACCGATTTTCCTAGTTCTCATGTTCTTTGTTTAGTCAATTCTGTCACTGTTGCTTTTGAAATGCCAATATGTTTTTCGGTAAATCCTGCTTTCTTGGGAGCTACTATCAGTAGGTTCCAAAATCATTTAAGTGATTGTCATGTGTGGTTCGTTAGTTTATGAAGTTAGATTGTTTATGTGCAAACTGCTGAGTAAGTACGACTTCTATCTGGGATTGATATGGATCCATGTGTGGGCTTAAGCTGTGCATTCGATACATTCTAATGTTTGAGTTGAATTTGGGTTTGGATTTGCAACTCGTGTAAAGTATAAGTCTGTTGAAGGCCCAGGCGGTACTGGGTTATCTCTTCTTGGGCCTGCGCTTTTTAGTTAGGCCCGTAGTCATTTCAATTTTGTAATGTTTGAGATTATTTTTATTTTATTGGGTCTGTAATAATTTGTAAGCAAACGGTTGGTGAATTAGTGAAATGGGGAAACCTACTTTCGAGAGAAAAAGGGGCACGACAGCATGACGACTCTGCTGGGGATTACTTAGGCTCTTACCATAATGAAGTTTCAATTATGTGGATTAATGGATTATTTGATGACATGTACATCCCCTCCATATTTCCTTTATTTTCTTAAACTGCTATGACTTGTACACCCCCTCCCTATTTTCTTTATTTTCTTAAACTGCTATGACATGTACATCCCCTCCCTATTTCCTATATTTTCTTAAATTGCTATATCGTGTCTCTCCCGTCCCTATCTCCCTATTTGCTTCATTTAATTTCATTCTCGTACATTTTCATGAGTTAAACTAACTTCTCTCCTCTGTCTTTCCTTTTTTCTTTTCTTTCTCATGTTCATCTTTATCATATTATTTATTGTTTTTACATACTTTCATCATATAAATATCTGGCAACGTGTTACTATTTTTGCATAAAGCATGCTTTCCACATCATACTCCACTCGTGCTTATTATCAACATAGTGGCTCTTGATGAGTCTCTTTTAAAAATATCTTTTTAAACCAAAAAGGCTTATTAGCAATAGACTAGTTGATCAGCGGTACAGTCGACGATCTCGTGCCTTTCCCTCTCAAGTTTTTCACTTGAGAGTACTAGTCTAGGCCCTTCTAGAAATCACACTCTGATTTGTAATATACATGCATCATGCTAAACCTAGTATGGATTGAGATGCCACTGATGCATCACCTCGCTTAGATAAACCTTGTCCAAAGTCCAACGGGATTTCCATAATCCCAAAGGACACCGTTAAAATTATATGTATTACTTGAAGAAAATGTGCCAACATATTGATCATTAATGTGTAAATAGACGAATCTGGAGGGGGAAAGGGCTAACTTTTATTTGTTTGCAGAAAATGAAGCACGAAATCTCCAGGTTTGGTATGGTCCAGAATATCCCGCCTCTGCTAATTGACTGGTGGAGCGACCTTGCACTATGTGACATAAATTATGTGACAGAAATCACGTGAGGAGGGTGAATATTCGACCCAATAGGGAATTAATTGAGGCAGCCACCATGTTCTGGGATGAAAAGAGAGTTGTATTTTGATTTGGCAATATAGAAATGACTCTTCTTCTGGAATAAATAGGGGGCTTCGCCAAGTTACCATGGGATAGTCCAGGTCTGTTGGTGCCATAAAATCGCACCCCACGCGGTTTTCTGAAGATCGACGAATTGGTCTGCCTGAAGAAATCATACATCCCCTTTGAATTTCTCTATGAGCGATATGGGCATAGTAAATCATATCTCCTGCATCACGAGGAGCTAGCAATTACCTTTTTTGGATGGGTACACCACCGAGTCTATGTCTTCATAGTCTGTTTCTTGGGTTTGTTGATATTTTCAATGCAAGGAGGGGGAATTCATACTCACTTAGCCATGGTCGCTAGGACCGTGATAGAGTGTATCGAGGGGCAGAAATACATTATCATCCCTATGATCTTAGCCGAGATGTATCGTGTTTTGGATTGGTGCAAGCATGGGTTCAGACATTTCTAGGGTTGTAATCCCCTACTACAATTTTGGCTGCTAGAACACTTTCTGATACGAACCGGAATCAAACTAACAAGAACACAAATAAAATGATAGAAAGATAGAGATTTCAGTAGAGAACCAACTAAGAAAATTGAAATAACATTTGAAATAAACAAATATCCAATCAATTTAAGACTTAATTGACCCAAAACTATAGGAACAACCCTCAAAGGGAAGTAATCTCCTTGCAAGTTCACCTTAACAAGTAGTCAACCAACATAGGAATTCATCCCAAACACTCTCAATGAGTTTTCATTCACAATATCAAAATAAGCTAAGCTAAAATGAGAGACTTAAGGGATATTTATACCAGGGAGATAAATATTACAAGTATAGCCACTAAATGTAATATTGTCTTTAATTATTGGCAAAATTGCACATGTAGCCATCCCATTATAGAAGTAGCGTCCAATTAGCAAAGTGCTCAATGACTATCTAGATTGTATCATCCTTCCTCCTTTAAAATAAATTCGTCCTCGAATTTGAACCTTTAAACAAAAGAAAGGGAGCTTCCATTAGTAAAATTTCAACTTGGACATAAACAAGTGCCTCAAACTAACAAGCAAATCATATTTTAACAAATTTATGGTAAATCCAACATCCAAGCCAATAAGTAATACAAATCTACCATTCAAACCAAAATCTAATGATATCCATGGGCAAAACAAAGCATAAAAGCAAACCAAAATATGAGAATTATTATGAAATACCTCCAATTTACACATCAAGTGTACCCCAATATAAGAATCATCAAGAAAAGTATTAACTCTCATAACTTTATCAAGTCCAAGCATAAGCATAAGCCAAATAAACAAGCCATTCTTGAAGTCAAGTCGACATGAGAAATAGAGAATAAGAAATGTATGTTCAAACAAAACAAATCTCTTGGCTTCACCAATATTATCATTCAAGAAAAATTTAGCATTCTTTTTCTTAAACTCATCACACCAATCCACATGAAAGTTATCAACTTGTTTTAAACTCAAAGCACTAGTGTAGTGGAACAAATTAGCTCTATCAAATAAATGAGTGAAAAAAGTTAGAAAGTTTACACCAAGTAAAGAACTTTCTTCTTTTTTAAAAAGTTTAGCTTTCAAAACAATCTCATTAGTAATCTCAAACATCTTCTAAAAAATGGAACCTTTGATTTGTAAATCCAAATCAAACTCAAAAGATTACATCTCATAATCAAACAAGAAAGAATCACATGGCTTAAAGATTGAAACTTTACCACTCAATTAACCTTCAAATAAGAAATCATCACCAATTAAAGAATTATCCTCAAAATAGAAAGCATGAACAATCGGAATCAATGAATCAAACTCAACAAAATCACATAAAGATACAACTATTACGCTTTCCTCAACCTCAATAAATGCTTCTTCATAAGCAAATAGGTCATTCAAACAATCAAAACAACTAGAATCACTACCTAGTGTATCGTCACAACTCAAAGAATCATTAGAATCAATAAATATACCCAAACTAATACTTGAAACATTACTATGCTCATCACAAGAAGAAAGAATGTTAGGCTTATCAACCATACCTTGATGCACTTCTAAAGATTCTGTTTTACCTCCTTGTAGAATGGAAGAATCTTCACTTTGGGCTAGGGTGGATTTGGTCACCTCACGTGGAGTTCTTTCTTGAAGACTTCCACTTGAATCTTTCTTCAAAGGATCTACACAATAAGCCAAATAACTAGCAAGAAAAGCATTAGTCATGAGAGAATTATAAAAAGAATGTTCCTCACTTGAACTCTCTTGTTTTCTCTTTTCTTTCTTTTCATTCTTCTTTTCCTTCTTTCTTTGCTCTCTCACTCAATTATTTCATATGCCTATAGTCTTCATTCACTTGAAATGGAGTCAAAGGAGTAAGGACTATTTTTTTGCCATTTTCCTCAAAATAATATTTATTAGTCCTTCCATCATGTGATCATCCTTGTCATATTGCCATGGCCTCCCCAACAATAAATGACATGCTTGCATGGGCACCACATCACAAAGAATATCATCAACATACTTTCCAATTTTGAAACTCACCAAGACTTGTCTAGTCACTTTAAGTTCACCACATTCATTAAGCCATTGGAGTTTATAAGGACGAGTATGTATTTGAGTCTTCAAGTTCAACTTGTTAACCACAGAAGCACTAGCAACATTAGCACAACTACCACTATCAATAATCAAAGAGCACACTAGATCTTTAATCTTACACCTTCCATGGAACAAGTTCTCTCCTTTGGTTCATATCTTCCATCACTTGTGCACTCAACACTCTCCTAACAACATACAAAGGTAAATTAGGAGTTCCATATTATACTTCATCATCACATTAGGCCTCTTCTTCTTCACATGATTTTCTACTTTCTTCCCTTTCATAAGATTCTTCCATAAGGATTATGGTTCTTCTATTAGGATATTCACTCATTTTGTGACCATATCCTTGACATTAGTAGCACCTATTAGAGTTAGGATTTTGGAAATAAGGTTTAGAATTGTTACCTCCCTCCTTAGCTTCCACCTTTGGTTTGTCTTTGTCATTTTGCCACTCGGAGTCAACTTTTAGCTTGTTGTCATTTGAAAGAGATTGTCAAGTTTCCTTGTTTTTTCTCCAAGAAGTGTTGTAACTTTTGGATTTGCTTTATTTGAGTTGCCTCTATTTTTAGAGTTTATTTTCAACCTTGTTATCCCCTTGGAGTGCCTCATGTATAGTAGAAAATTTGTGCAAAGTTATTTGGCTAGAGATTTCATGCTTAATACCTGCCAAAAATCTCGAAATCATGAGTCTTCCACTATCATAAAGATTGGCTCTACCCCTAGTTGTCTACAACTCTTCAAAGTAAGCCTCCACATTCTTGTTTCCTTGCTTCATGTTTTAAAATTTGGTAAACAAGTCATTTACATACTCTTTGGGCACAAATTTTGCTCTCCTAACCACTTTAAGAAACCCCCAAGAATCAATGGCAATATCACCATTTCTATTTCTATGTTGTTTCTCTTTCTCCCACCAAGAAGAAGCATAACCAACAAGTTTAGAAATTGCATTCTTGAACCTCTTCATAAGATACATTATTAAGCTCAAACATTCTTTTCATAAGTACCAAGAAATTGCATTCTTGAACCCCCAAGTGAAGTCTTGATGTTGTTAAGACCCCGATCTTCTTCGTCTCCCCACCTTCTACCATATTCTTCATTACCAACATTTTCATCATAACCATAATCATAAGCATCATTCAAGTTTCTACCTTGATAATTCCTACCATGCCTTCCACCTCTCCTTCTAAAGCTTCCTTATCTATTCCTTCTAGATTGGACTTTAAGCGGTTCATCATATTGCTCGTCATAATCCAAATAATTATCAAAGTCATTTTATGGTTGTTGTGGCCTAAGAGGTTGTTGTTGATTCTCAGCTCTTGCTTGTCTACCTTGTGGAAGTGGACCTTGTCTTGGTACTTGATTGTTATCAACTTGTGGTTGATTGATTAGCCTTGCAATGTGTGGTGCGGTGGGAGTAGAACTATTTTGTGGTATTGCACTAGTTCCCACTGCTTGATTAGGATTAGGTGACAAGCTTTGCCATTGGTTAAGAAGGTTGTCATGAGACTTGACCATATGTTCCATGTTGTCAACTTTCATAATCAAAGCTTGTAAAGCCTCCAAAATAGTTTCATTAGAGACTCCCTCCTTTGGAGTTGAAATACCTCTAATATTCAAAGACATAGTACCTACAAACAAAGAAAACAATTAAAAAATAAAATAAAAGGACCTCTCCAATTCACTCCCTTAGTATATCCCTCAAAGATTGCACTCAAATTTTACCACTCGTGTATCGCTCTTATGCACTTGGCGTTTAGGCACACTCTAAGAATCTCACCACTCAAGCCTTTTTCCACTCTTGGATGAATATCTAAAGTTTATATCAGACTCAATTAAGACACCTTCAAGTGGTTCTTCCAACTTCGGGGCGGGAATAGAGTTTATATGACTCAACAAAGAAACTAAAATAACTAACGGACATGGAAACAAGAAATTAACAACAAAACTAAAGAGAAAAAACACAAACAAAATTAGCACGAAATAAAATAAAGAAACAAAGTGAAAAGGCTATTTTTAAAATTGGACAGAAATGGGTTACTGGACAAAAGTGGCTAATTTCGAAATGTGGCTATTCCTGCAAAATTTGGAAAATTGCAGCATGTTCTTCCTTGTTGGAATTGGCACTGAAAATCAGTCCAAAAGTGGTTCGAAACTTCACAACTCAGTCCCAAATTCGATATACAAGCTCTACCCGATTTATTGGAATAACACCCACTCGAAATAAACCTTAATTTCGGAAACCCGCAATTTGAACTTAAGCTTCAAAGCTTTCTTCCATGGCTGCCAATGGAGTTTTCTTCTTCAAGTTTTCACTCCAACTCAATGATATTCACGAAATAAACTCAGATTTAGCCGCAAACCAATGTAAATCAATCAAACCAAATTCTTTTTTGTTTAATAGCAGATTCATGAATTTCGACAAGCTTCGACTAAAGCTTCAATGGCGGAAAACTTGGTGTTTTATGTTTCAAGCAAACAAAATCAATAGATCTAGGTTCCAAATAGTGATATTCAGTAGATTTCATGCAATGATTCAACACCCACTATTTAATTTTTCTTTTTCTTTTCTCAATCGCTACTTTAAGAAAAAAATCGAAACCCAGCAGCTATGGAGTGCGCGTCCTTTGATCCCAACTTCACACATCAGTACCCAAATGAATTTAGCACAATCAACAAACCAAATCAGATTTGAACCATAGATACCAATGAAAATCGAAACAGTATGAACCAACAAGAACAACAAGCTATTTGAGGATTTTTTGGAGTTATTCCATTTTTTTATTTAAATTTTTGATATGAAATTCAGTGCAAATAATCAAGGAATTTGTAGAAACAAATCCTTTAACCGTCGCTCTGATATTAAGATGATACGAACACGGAAGCAAAGTAACAAGAACACAAATAAAATGATAGAAAGATAGAGCTTTAGTAGAGAACCAACTAAGCAAATTAAAAAAACATTTGAAATAAACAAATACCCAATCAATTTAACACTTAATTGACCCAAAACTATAGGAACAACCCTCAAGGGGAAGTAATCCCCTTACAAGTACACCTTAACAAGTAATCAACCAACATAGGAATTCATCCTAAACACTCTCGATGAGTTTTCATTCACAATATCAAGATAAGCTAAGCTAAAAAGAGAGCCTTAAAGGCTATTTATACTAGGGAGATAAATATTACAAGTATAGTCACCAAATATAATGTTGTCTTTAATTGTTGGTGAAATTTCACATGTAACCGTCCCATTATAGAAGTAGCCTCAAATTAGCAAACTGCTCGATGGATCTCTAGATTGTATCACTTTTAGAGGGGAGATTATCGCCAGGAGCTTCTACGTAGGCCACTGAATGACTATATAGCCAGTTATTATCCAAAGAAGATGATATTCATTCCAGTCAGGTTTGCAAAGCCTGGAAATGTTATAGGCTGGGTGCGTTTCTTCAGTAATTTAACAGATGAGCAAGTGCATTGGATATTCGAGTGGTTCCCTAGTAGCGAGTTCATCATCAAGTCCAATGGAACCACTCACCTGGTACTGATTGGGTTGCGAGGCATCTATCCTTATGCTCCTATATTGGTAATAAGACAAGCTGGGAGGAAAAACGTCATACCTTGGGTTTCCAACATGGTCCAGTATAAAGCAGATTTCAAAGGAGATGTTATCCCGTTCAAAATTCGAGGCCCAACACATGTGGAATCAAAAGATCATCATAGAGGGAGAGACTATTGAACCAAACAGGTATCACGCCGGTCACATGTATAAAGCTATCTCATGGTTGGAAGACCACATAACTGGGGACGTCAAAACGGGGGTCAATCTGAAAGATAGGACCATAGATGAGGTGGCTGAGGCACAGGTGAAGTACAAGAGGCTACGTAAAAGAGTACTAGAATCTGAAGCTAAGCATCTGGAACAACACAAGATGGATATGGAGGCGATCAGGGAATGGAAGGAGATTGCAAACAAGTCGGTAGAGAGGTTAGAGTATCTAGAGCAAGGATTGATGGAGCTAGAGGGGAAGATGAGAAAGAGGCTTTGGGTTTATCAAATCATGGACTATGATGAAGGAGGGAAGCTGAAAATGGCTTACTTGCTACTCGACATGCGCAACCTGGGAAATGTGATTGATGGAGTCAAAAGAGACAATCATGGAGAAGGCCCTTCTAGGACCAAATAGACTAGGAGATAATATTCTTTATTGCTTTCTAGACTACATTTTGTTAGCTTTCAATGTAATAAGGCTTCGTGCCATTAGTGACTTCATATTATTATTTCAATTTAGTAAAGGTTGATTTCTTTGCATTAATGGAATGAGGCAACATTGGCATGAATTTTCTCCAAGTCTATATGTCGCTTAGGCCTACCTCGGGCACAATGAGGTCCCCAAATTAGGACGTGAATTGTTGCATGACCTTACATGATACTTGCTTTAGATATTGCAAACACTCTTTATTTGGTCTTACTGACTTGGTTACCTTTTTCCTTTTCTTTCTTTTGATTACTTCCATTCCCAAAGGTTGGTTCGTGCTTTATGGCATCATCGGCATACCACACCAGATCCAAAGGTCCTCCTCCTCCTCCTCATCCACCACCTAGCGACCCGAAAAGCAAAGGTAAAGGCAAAGGGGAGATGGATGATCTAAGTGGTAATTTTAAAGACAATGCTACCATGGCAGAAAATGTTGAAACCTCAAATGGAATAAGTATGCCATGACAGAATGAGTTGGTTCTACGGTGGGAACAGAAAATCATGGAGCTACAAGGTGAGCTTGAGCAGGTCCGAAATCTCGCAAATCTCTCCCTTAATCTAAATGTTCATGACGTTAATCATTAGAATACCACCACCCAAATGAAACATCACCAAAAAACACCCAAGCCCAAATTCCCCCACCCATAGCTCCACAAAATCCTCCCGCAACACACCAGTATCACAACCCCGCACCCCCTCAAAACCTTAACCCCCCACTAGTACAAACCCCTCAACAACACCACCATCACCCAACCTAGTATCCGCAAACCACCACTTATCACACCCCTCAAAATGTACCACAACTTACCCCTGATCCCCCTCAAACCTTAATCAATGATCACCCATATACTTAAGTCCCAGGAACACACCAAGGCAACCCAATATACGTGGATACCCTACCACACACCCCGAAACAAACCCTATACATACCTTAACCAATCGAGAAGGACCTGCTCATTCGAAACATGGTGGAAGAGATAAAGAAACGGACAGGAAAAATTCAGAGTGTTGAAGATGGGAAAGGTATTGAGAGATTGAATTATGAGGACTTGTGCATCCATCTAGATGTGGAGCTGCCGGAGGGTTACAAACCTCCTATGTTCAAAATGTTCGATGGCACCGGTGACCCTAAGGTGCACTTAAGTACCTATTGTGACAAGCTTGTAGAAGTGGGAAAGAATGAGCAAATCTGCATGCAGTTGTTCATGCAAAGTCTTACAGGTGATGCCTTATCCTGGTATATTAGCAAGAATCCGAAGAAGTGGGAGAACTGTGTGAGCATAGCATCTGATTACATGGATAGGTTCAGGTTTAACACAAAAAATGCGCCAGTCATTTTCTATATCTAAAACCTCAAGAAGAAGCCAACAGAAACCTTCCGTAAGTATGCTACTCACCGGAGATCAGATGCCGCCAAGGTGAGTCCACCACTAGAAGAAGAACAAATAAACAAGTTCTCTTTCAGGCTCAGGATCCACAATATTACAAAAGATTGATGGTTATAGAGAATCACAAGTTCTTCAACATCATCAAGTTGGGAAAAAGGATAGAAGAAGGGATCAAGAGTGGTATTGCGACCAACTTCGAGGTGCTGCAAGCCACCAACAAAGCCTTACAGTCAAGAGGTATTTCAAAGAATAAGGAAATGGGTGTTGTGATGGTAGCCCAGGGCACTAAGTCTCCCCTTACCTATCAAACACCTCTACCCACATATCAACCCTCACCTCCAAACTACCAATACCCTGCCACCACATACCATACCTATAACACCCAACCTGCATATTACCACTCACCTCCTCCGGCCTGCCAAAAGTACCCAAAACCATGACCAAACTTTGACCGTAGAGCTCCCATACAATACACCCCTATCACTGAACCTATATACCAATTATATGAGAGATTGAAGGCTTATGGTTATATCATTCCCATTCCAGCTGTTGCTGTTGAAAACCTTTCCCAGTGGGTTAACCCCAACAAAACTTATGCCTACCATTCAGGCATAAAGGGTCATACCATTGAGGAATGCTGCATATTGAAGGATAAGATCCAGATGCGGATTGACACTAAAGTTATACAAGGTCCGCGTCGAATGTACGCAATAACCCTCTTCCTGATCATAGGGGAGAGGGAGTGAATGTGATAGAAATTGATGAAGAATGGTATCACGAGGTATCCATCAGACTTATTCGAGAGGGGGACTCTCCCAAAACATCTTCGGTCACCCTCTCTCCGATTGTGGTGAAAACCCAGGCACCGTTCGAGGTCGAGGTAACTATGTCCTTCACCATGATGGTAGCTCCAACACCACCTTATAAGTCTTATAATGTCCCATGGAATTATGTGGCAGAGGCAAGGAGAAAGGGAAAATCCAAGATGGAAGTGACGGGTGCTGCACAAGGAATGACCAGAATCGGTGGGGTTTACACTCTAGAAAATCTTGGAGGAACAAGTAAAAAGATCGCATAGAAACCACCTATCATGGAGACATGCACTGATGATCTTTGGAGGAAGCTGCAGGTGAGGGAATACTCTATTGTTGATCACCTAAACAAGACTCCCACCCAGATATCTATCTTATCACTGTTGCAAAACTTAAATGTGCACAAGAATGCCGTGATGAAGGTATTAAGTGAAGCTTATGTGCCTACCTGTATTACTAGTGGAGAAATGGAGAATATGGTGGGGCAAATACTAGAGATTCACAAGATCACTTTCCATGAAGATGAGATACTACCAAAAGGGTTGAATCACAACAAAGCATTGCACATCACTGTGCATTATGAAGACAAGTTCATTGCCAGGGTTCTGACATACGGGGGTTCGAGTCTGAACATCTGCCCACTGACTACTTTGAAAAGAATAGGTATAGGCCTGCACGAGATATGGATGAGAACTATGAGCGTGAAGACGTTTGATGGGTCTTAGAGAGCCACTATCAGAAAAATCAACCTTGATCTGTAGATGGGCCCGACCTGGTTCGACGTTAAATTCCAGGTGCTGGATATATCTGTCACCTACAACTTGTTACTGGGACGACCATGGATACACGCAACTGGGGAAGTTGCTTCTACTCTGCACCAGGATGTGAAGTTTGAGTGGAATCATCAAGAGGTGATTATTCACGGAGATGGAAGTAACCATATCCACACCAACCAGACTGTGCTAGCTAATAAGAGGAAATTGGGAGGAGAAACGTTCCACAGCATTGAGCGGATAAATGTAATCGAGAAGGGGCAATGGTGGATCAACAAGATAGAGAGTATATTGATGTGGTTAGGGTATAAACTAGACAAGGGTCTTGGTCTAAATCTTCAAGGGATCACAGAGCCTATACGGCCACAATATCATGACACAACCTTTCGTCTCGGGTATGAATATATCGTGCAAAAATATAATGATTGGACACCTCCCTGGTGTGATTTTTACTATCCATTGGAACAACCCATACCACCACTGCACTAGACATTCTGCCAGACGGATGTGATTTGGGGATCCGGGGAAGATGAGGTTTTGTCCGGTATGAGGATGCTATTTTTAGACGAGGAAGATATGGACTACAGTGCAATCTTAGAAGAGGAGGAGGAGGAAGACCTTACCATTCAGGCAGTGGGAGGAGTTGTTCTCAGGATTTGGACTACTGCACCATCTCGGGCTCGCCAAGCACCTGGGTAGCCTTGGCAGAATTAGCATGATTTATTTTCAAAATTGTTTTTGGGAATTTAAGACATTTTTTAGTGTTTTGTTTTGAAATAATCACTCGAGACATCGAATCGTACTTGTTGACAGTTTTAAGTTTTATTAATGCATTATTAATTTTTGTTTATTTATATTATTATCTTTCTACATTCTTTTTCAACATAATTATTACATATCCTGATGAACCTATAAATAAACGCCAAGGTCCTTCGGGTGGTCGAATATCCAACATGGTTAGCCATTATCCTACCAGTTTCGAAGAAGGATGGGAAGGTCAAGGTGTGTGTTGACTATTGAGATCTGAACAGAGCAAGTCCTAAGGAAGATTTCCCATTACCCAACATGCACATACTAATCGACAGTTATGCCAAGCATGAACTCCAATCCTTTGTGGATTGCTTCGCAGGATATCACCAGATTTAGATGAATGAAGAAGACGCCGAAAAGACAACCTTCATCACGCCATAGGAAATATATTTTTACAAAATGATACCATTTGGTCTGAAGAACGCCGTGGCTACCTACACGAGGTCCATGGCTACTCTTTTCCATAATATGATACACAAAGAAATAGAGGTGTACGTGGATGAAGCTAAATCCTGCAAAATGCGCTTTTAGAGTCCCTGCTGGGAAGTTGCTGGGTTTCATCATCAGTTGTTGCGGTATTGAGATAGACCCATCAAAAATTAAAGCTATTTAGCACTTGCCACCACCAAAGAACAAGAAGGATGTGATGAGTTTTTTGGCACGCCTCAATTACATCATCCATTTTATAGCACAGTCAACGGTAATATGTGAGCCGATCTTCAAAATGCTGAGGAAAGATGTTGCAACAAGCTGGATCAAAGAATGTCAAAGGGATTTCGATAAAATCAAGGAGTACTTGTTCAAGCTGCCCGTGTTGGTCCCACCATAGTCTGGAAGACCTCTATTACTTATACCTATCCGTGTTGGATGGAGCGTTTGGTTGTGTTGTGGGATAACATGATGAAACTGGGAGAAATGAGCAGGTGATATATTGTATGAGTAAGAAGTTTACACCTTACGAAGCCCGATACTCTTTGGTAGAACGCACATGTTGTGCTTTGACATGGATAGCCCAAATATTGAAGCACTACTTCTGTGCTTACACTACATATCTCATATCGAGGCTAGATTCGCTAAAATACATCTTTTAGAAACCCATGCCAACAGGTAAGCTAGCAAAGTGGAAGATATTACAAAGTGAGTTCGACATCATCTATGTGACTCAGAAGGCGGTCAAAGGACACATGTAACCACTAAAGACGTATTGTCCCGACGAGGAAGTTTCGTTTGTAGGTGAAGATATTGCCAAAACATATGATGGATGGAGGTTGTTTTCTGATGGAGCCGCAAACTTCAAAGGAGTGGGCATCAGAGCTGTTTTGGTATCAGAAACTGGTCAACACTACCCGGTGTCCACAAAGCTCAGGTTCCCGTGCACCAAAATATGGAAGAATATGAGTCTTGCATTCTGGGACTCGGATTGGCCATCGACATGAACATTCAGGAGTTGCTGGTAATCGGAGATTCAGATCTGCTGGTACATCAAGTGCTCAGAGAATGGGCTCCCAAGAATACTAAAATATTGCCATACCTACATTGTGTGCAATATTTGATCAAGAGGTTCACGAAGATAGAATTCAAATATGTCCCGAGAATTCTGAACGAATTCGCAGATGCACTGGCTACCTTGTCTTCCATGATACAACATCCAGACAAGAATTTTATTGATCCTATCCCGATAGAGATTCGTAAGCAGCCAGCTAATTGTGCTCATATTGAAGAAGAGTTCGATGGAAATTCATGGTTTCACGATAACAAGGAGTATTTGGAAACAAGAGAATACCTAAGAAATGCTACATACACTCATAAGCGCACGCTTTGAAGATTGGCCAACCGCTTCTTTCAGAGCGGAGGAATTATGTATAGAAGGACTCATGATTTAGGATTGTTGCGATATGTCGATGCCAAGGAGGCATCTAGATTTCTCGAAGAAATACACGCTGGAACCTGCGGACCTCACATGGACGGGTTCGTTCTGGCCAAGAAGATATTAAGAGCAGGGTATTTCTGGATGACTATGGAGATAGACTGCATCAAATATGTTCAAAAGTGCCACCAATGCCAAGTACATGCTGATATGATACGAGTGCCACCAATGAACTTAATGCAACAAGTTCACCCTTACCTTTATCTGTTGGGGCGTGGATGTCATCAGATCAATTGAACCCGCTGCTTCAAATGGACACAAATTCATTTGGTGGCTATAGATTACTTCACAAAATGAGTCGAAGTCGCTTCCTATAAAGCTATGACTAAGAAAGTCGTAGCAGACTTCGTTTGGGATTATTGTTTGTCGATTTGGAGTACTTGAGTCAATCATTACCAACAATGCCGCCAATATCAACAGTGATTTAATGAAAGCCATGTGTGAATCATTCAAGATCCAGCACCAAAATTCTACAGCATATAGGCCATAAATGAATAGAGTCGTGGAAGCCACCAACAAGAATATCAAGAAGATATTAAGGAAGATGGTGGATAACTATAAGTAATGGCATGAGAAGCTACCATTTTCTCTGCTCAGGTACCGTACCACAGTTCGCATATCAACTGGGGCAACCCCTATCTAATGGTCTACGGTACTGAAGTTGTTATACCAGCCGAGGTGGAGATTCCTTCCCTAAGAATCATACAGGAGGCCGAACTCAGTGATGCAGAATGGATACAGAGCCGATATGAGAAACTGACACTCATTGATGGTAAGAGGATGAACGCAGTGTGTCATGGTCAATTCTACCATAATAGAATGGCAAGGGCTTTCAACAAAAAGGTTAGATCGAGGAAATTCACACCGGGGCAATTGGTGTTGAAGCGGATCTTCCCACATCAGGACGAAGCAAAAGGAAAATTCTCACATGACTGGCAAGGCCTTACATGGTTCATTGAGTACTAAAAGGAGGAGCGCTTATACTTGCATAAATGGATGGAGAAATATGGCCACAACCTATCAATTCAGGCGCCATCAAGAGATATTATTTTTGAGGTTATATTTGCACTTTCTTTTGATGTAACATGAACTACACTTGACATGATTCCCGTTTAAGAGGGGATACAGAGGCAGCCATGTGGGTTCGATCACATCATAATATAATCTTCATTCTCCTCTATGGTCAGGAACTAAGGCAAATCACGAGTTTTCGTCAATCTCATTACGTCAAGGATCACCAAGAAATATATCGCCGGGAGTATGCATTTAAACTGGGGCAGAATTTTGTGGGGGTCCTCAAACTTCCGAGTTAAGAAGGTCGCAATGTCTCAAAACGTGTCATATTCTATGGTTCAACCAAATTATTTGCTTTTATGCATGATCACATATTTTGAACAACTGCATTCCTTACAAGTAATTTATCACAAATGCATATTTTCAAAAAGTTCATTGTTATGATAGCCATATGCTACCCAAGGTGACTCGAACAAGACGTCAAGACAAGGAGCAAAGGCTAAATGAGGAATCAAAAGCACAAACCAACCTTTCCCCCCAAAAAAACTCACGACTTTTCATTGGATGCAGGCACAACGAACATAACAAGCACATCCACGAATATATAACAAGACTGCTATCTTCACACTAAGAGAAATCACCAGGCACAAGCGCGTCAAGCTAAGAACCACTTTTATTTATCATATTTAATCTTCCCTACATTACACAGGGCTAAGCACTGCCCTCATCATTTCTTAAGGCTAAACGGTGCCTTCCTCTGTATAGGGCTAAGCACCGTCCTCATTCTTTGTTTGAGGCTAAGCACTTCCTCCATTATTGTATAAGTCTAAGCACTGCCTCACCCGCATGAGACTAAGCATTGTCTCCATTACATTTCATGAGGCTAAGCATTGCCTCCATTATTGCATAAGGCTAAGATTGCCTTCCTCCGCATGAGACTAAGAACTGTCTCCATTACATTGCATGTGGCTAAGCACTGACTCCATTATTGTATAAGGCTAAGCACTACCTTCCTCCACATAAGACTAACCATTGTCTCCATTACATTGCATGAGGCTAAGCACTGACTCCATTATTGCATAAGGTTAAGCACTGCCTTCCTCCGCATGAGACTAAGTATTGTCTCCATTACATTGCATGAGGCTAAGCACTGCCTCCATTATTACATAAGGCTAAGCACTGCCTTCCTCCTCATGAGACTAAGCACTGTCTCCATTACATTGCATGAGGCCAAGCACTGCCTCCATTAATGCATAAGTCCATGCATTGCCTTTCTCTGCATAAGGCAAAGCACTGCCCCTATTACATCGCATGAGACTAAACACTGTCTCCATTACATTGCATGAGGCTAAGCACTGCCTCCATTATTGCATAAGGCTAAACACTGCCTTCCTCTGCATGAGACTAAGAACTGTCTCCATTACATTGCATGAGGCCAAGCACTGCCTCCATCTCTAAATAAGTCAAAGAACTGCCCTTATTACATCACATGAGACTAAGCACTATCTCCATAACTGGCATAAGGCTAAGAGCTGCCTTATCTCGCTCTCGCATATGACTAAACATCACATGTTCCCTCTATCAAATGATCGATATCACCGCATCTTTGCATTTCATGTGCTGAAACATTGCCACATTGTCCGAAAGCGTCATAGTCTGAAGGCATTATCCTCATAGCCCGAAGACATCATGCCATAGCCAGAGGATCTCTCAAAATTGCATATCATTATTCAAAGGCATCATAGTCTAGAGGCACCATCCTTATGGCCTGAGGACACCATTTCATGACCCGTGAATCCCTTATCATACGCTTCATGGCCCGGGACGTCATGATCTAAGGACATCATCCTCATCGTCCAAAGACAACTCTCATGGTATGAAGGGAATTTGCATCATGTTTAAATTTCTTCAATAACCCCATATATTTGTGTGCATCGTGTTTTAAGTTTTGCAGGTAAATCGGGAGGTAACCATTCTACAAACGGGAGCAATTCTCGCTCTAGTTTCTGATTCACAATGTTCACATCCTTTAATTATTTCAAACGTAACCAATGATCGGCGATTGATTACTCTTTGTTTCGTAACCACCCAAACATTTATCGTAAATATCAGTAACATCCAATGTCGTATTCATAGCTCCACCTGATATTATCCATTACTCAAGAGATCCTTTTTTCGAAACACACGACCGCTCTTATAACAACTCCATCGGTTTCGTTGGCCGTTGGATCCAGAACTACACACGGCCTGATTCCCATAATACCAGGGATATGTAGGTAACTCAAGAAATAGGGTTCGGCCCCCGTTGTTTTAAACAGGCCTTATCCTCGATCATTTCGGATAAAATTAGTCATCATTTTCTTTAACCGATAACTATTTCATCATAGTAAAGAGGGGCAGCAGTTGATATCTAATTTTGCCCTCATATTTTATAAAGTATTTCATATACTTTCAAAATATCATATTTGCATTATTACCCAATTTACAAGAGTCATATAAGTATTTTCTATAAATTTTTATACTTTTAAAAGCTTTAAAATTGATTTTCTCGCATTTAAATTTTTTAAATATTTATTAATTATCTCTTTAAATTATTGTTAGGGTGATTTAATCACCCAAATTTTTCTTTTTATACTCCCCATGCATTTTATAATATTTCATCTCATTTTAATATAATTATATGCGTATTTTCTCTATTTTATCTACACTAGTTACAATGATAGCCTATATTCTATAAACAATTGCGTTTATTAAATGATTTATGCCAAAATAGTATTTTATATTTTTATAATGTTAAGTTATTATTTTCAAGCATTTTACTGCATATATAATATTTTTTTACTATTTATTAGATGTTTTAATAATTTTATTTTAATTAATTTTGGATGTTTTAAAAGGTGGCCCAAAATAGGCCAAATTCCGGACCAATTCAATGATCCAAGTGTCCAAAATCCCTGGCCCTATCCCTTTATCCCAAACCAAATGACCCATTCAGTCCAACCCGATCGCGACCCGCTAAACGACCCCCCTGCTAAATTATTTTAATCCTGGCCATTAATCTCTCAAGATCAACGACCCTCGTTCTCCCTACACCTTTAATTACCCCAAACCCCCAAAACCCTACCCATTTCTCTCTGAGACGCTGCCCCCAAATGCCCTTACTCTCTTATTCCCCTCTCCTGTCAAACCCTAGCCGCCGCCTCCCTCATCTTCTCCTATTTCGACCCTAATATGGAATCTCCCCATGATTTTCTTTCCATATATGCTTTATTTCCCCGCTACTTACATGGCTATGGTATCACCTGGTACTTGCCTATTTTTGGCAAGTACAGGTCTCGAATCAAGAACAATTGTCTTCGATTTTCAAGATCTAGATGATGTTTCGTCTAGATACATTCATAGCAAGATTATATGGGTCCGATTTATCAAGATTGTTCGGCTAATATGTGATTCCGAGTAAAATTAGGATTTGTCTGATTTTTCTCCTAATTTACTTCTAAATTGATTTTTGCATGTTCTTTTTTCCCTGTTTATGTTCGATTGACTGCATTTCCTTATTTGTGTGTTGATCTTTACTACTATATAAACCCCATTTCCCCGTTTTCTCTCTAAGACTTAACTATTTTTACCAGTATTGTTATTCTCTCAAATCTCACTCTTCTATACTTTCTTCACTCTTGGTTGTGGCCGGCTGAAAGCACAGGCCACCAGAAGCTTCTCTAACTACCTTCATAATGCGAGCACTGCTCGGGGCTCGTTCAAAGCTCCTGTAAACTCTGACGCACTAGAGGCTTGAAATTCCTTATATTTTTCTTACTTTGCTACTGGAATTTGGGCGATTCTTCTCTATTTGTTGTTAAATCTACAAATTGGTAAGTGTCCAAACTCTCGCAATTATGTTTCTTCCCTATTTGTGTTCATGCTTCTGAATATCCCTGTTATGTGGGCTTTTTCAATACCAATATGATATTGTGTCGACCTTTGCTTTGAGTTGCTCCTATAATCCTTCATCTAAACTTGTATAAGTTATAATGTGTTCAATCAGTGTATAGGATTTCTGGGTTGTGATACTTGTTCGAAGTTGTTATGTTTATGTATGCTTAATTTCTTAAATTGACTGTTTAATACTATATCTTTTTCATGTCTCAATCTAAATACTTGCACTGAATCTCCTAAGGAATTTCTGCCTGCCCAAAATTTGCTTTAATAAGTCTCTCTCTACTAAGTCCTTTATGTAGGCTCTACTGTTTTCCTTATCTACACGAATCCCATTGTTGTCTCAATGCTTTAACCAAACATGTGACTTTGTTATTGAGAACTTTAATGTGGTGTTTGGTCAATCCTGCATTCTTTAGTATTGCCTAGGCTTCTAGTTGAATCCCAATACACTTAGTTTTCTGCTATTATGCATGGTCAACTGGTTTAAGTCCTGAAGTCTGTCTATTTACTTGACCTTAAGTTTGCATGTCTTCCTACCATGATATCTTTGAACTTGGTAATCTTTGTTTTATACTCATCATGATTAGGATTCTTATTGGATGTTATAGATTATGCCTACTTGCTTGCTTACTATGTGTAATTGCCATTCTCTGACTATAACTCTATCACACCTTCATGACTTAGATTCCTAGTTTTTAAATTCCTTTTTAGTCTAATTATGGTTCATGCTTTACTCTAAACTCACTTTGGAAAGATTAGGATGTTCATCTTGTATGCTTACCTTGTTAACTCTAAGTGGCATGTCTCCTCAATTCTCTTAGTGTTATATTTATGCACAGCATGTTATCACCTATTGAATGATTGAATCAATGTTGTTAGTTTGCCATGCCAAACTTATCATGTTGAAATTAAGCACTGTTGATTCTCCTAGTTCTCATGTTCTTTATTTAGTCAATCATGTCACTCTTACTTCTGAAATGCCAATATATTTTTCGGTAAATCCTGTTTTCTTGGGAGTTACTGTCAGTAGGTTCCAGAATCATTTAAGTGATTGTCATGTGTGGTTTGTTAGTTTATGAAGTTAGATTGTTAATCTACAAACTGCTGAGTAAGTAGGACTTCTATCTGGGCTTGATATGGGTCCATGTGTGGGGCTGAGCTATGCATTCGATACATTCTAATGTTTTAGTTGAATTTGGGTTAGGATCTGCTACTCGTGTAAAGGATAAGCATGTTGAAGGCCCAAGCGGTACTGGGTTATTTCTTCTTGGGCATGCGCTATTTTCTAGAATCGTAGTCATTTCAATTTTGTAATGTTTGAGCTTATTTTTCTTTTATTGGGTCGGTAATAATTTGTAAACAAACGGTTGGGGAATTAGTGAAATGGGGAAAGCGATTATACTTCAATTTTCGCCTAAATGGGTATAAAACTTGTCCATAGGGCTTATTTTCTTTGTTTGCTAGTTGTTTGATGTGCTTTAATTCTATACAATAATAGAAATCATGCCTATAGAAAATCAAACACTTTACCTACTCAACTTGTCTAATACCCGTAGATTATCAAAAGCATGTTTGTTTGAATAAATGCTTTACTTGCTCCCATGTCTACTTCTATGCGCTATTAGACATCATGCTTATAGGAATTAAATAACAATAATTATTTTCTTAGTTGTGTAATTGAAATATGATTATTAGATAGTATGCATGTAGGATCGCACTAATACATGCCTTTGCTAACACTTATCAAGATACCATGTCTATAAGGCTTTGATTGATTAACTAATCAACTGCTTATGTCATTCTTGTTATGATGCCCGCCTAGATAGCATGCCTATAGGAATAAGCATAATAAAATTGCATTTAGATACCAACTATTAGAGAACATGCCTATAAGATATTGTCATTCGCTTAGAAAGCATGTCATACGATCAAACATGGGTAAATCGGAGTTTTCAAATGGCTTTTCGCTGCCCCATGGCACAAATAACTTAGAGATCATGTCTATAGGTTTATATTACCTGTAATCTGAAAATTCAATAGTCTGAAACAACAACACTACCTCTAGGACATTTTTAAATTAGGATCACATAAAAGCCATGTCTATAAGACTTAACGACTCTAATATGCCTTGATTCTGACACTTCCTACTACCTAATATGAAATCTGCCCACTTGCTCTTGTTGCTTATGTGTGGAGGATAACTTGGGCCATTTATTGTCTTTATGTGTAGTCCTACATATTTTAAATGTGCTCCTAGTTTTATCTTTTGAGCACCTTAAGTAAATTCTAGAACCACCCAAATAGTAGGTCCAAATTCTCCTGGATCATAGGCATGGGACGGGCAGTTCACACATAGGACACCGTTTAGAATTGAACTAGAGAGCTTTAGGTAAATAACTTTAACATAGTAATTGGGTAGCAGTAGACGATAGTCTGTGCCCGCTGAATAATATGAGCAACCCCTATCCTAAAGGAGTTATGAAGTATTATTTATGTTGCACGACTGATCCTTTAGGCTAAAATACTTAGGATTGTTCGCGCTTTTGTTTCTTTGAACTTAGCACAATTAGGTTGTATTTTGTAACCTCTAAAGACTTGTACTGATCATTTATATAGTTTAATTCCTTCACATGTGCGATTTTTCTCTAAACTTGTTTTACATCATAGTTGAACCTTTAAATTCCTTGTCTTCCTTCACTTACATGATCACATAGGACAATTATAATCCAATAATCAAACATAGCATGAATTTCAGTAGGGACCTATAGTTGTGGACCTCGAAGAGTACCTACACCTTCTCTTCGAGGTAATTTGAGCCTTACCCAATCGTTGGCAATATAGACTAGTTAAAACAGAGTTATTTGCAAATAGGTGCCCTAACGCACCTTAAAATCGTTAGGTGGTGACTCTTCTCTTTTAAACACCATTAAAAGAGTTATCACATGTCGAAACCCACTTTCGAGAGAAAAAGGGGAACGACAACCACCACCTATACTATGGCAGTAATGGGGAACGACTTGGCACAACATGAGATCAAATCGATCTTGTTGAAAAAGTTTAGTGAAACCCTTGCGAAGGGTGCCTTAACATGGTATTCTATCTTACCCGAGCACTCTATTGATTCTTTTGAAATACTCACAGATTCATTTATCAAGACTCATACTGGGGTAAGAAAGGTCCAGGCAAGGAACGCAGACATATTCAGAATTTCTCAAGGAGAATTCGTGCTAATGCGGAGTTTGTGATCCTTTTCGAGAAAGAAAGGATATTGTTACCAGCGGTTCTGGACGAGTGGGCAGTGGAGGCATTTACGAAAGGTCTCACCCACTGAGCTCCAATACTTCCCGAAAATTGAAGGAAAGCTTGCTTGAATTCCAGGAAACCATATGGGCAAATGTTCACAGTCGCTACGAGTCAAAAATAAGAATAGAAAATGATGACTTGGCTCCTCGGCGTCCTCCAAAAGACCTAATCGTGATCAGAATCAGGATAGATTCAGAAATGAATATGATGTTGATCATAGACCTTATAGAAGTCATTTTCAACCTTATGAGAGGACCGATGGGCGTGGTAGTAAAGGATTCCGGTCACTGGATAGGTTCACTTGCGATAGAAGGACGAATCGTGGTCGGGGTAATAGATCATTGCAGGAGAAAAAGGTGCCAGGGTCCCGAGATCCCTCATATCCTAGGTTATTCGATTACAACTTTAATATCAGCCTAGTGGAATTAGTGTCGGCAATGAGGAGTTGTCACCACCCCAAAAGTCCAACTAGTCGTAAAGGCACCTAACCCAACCTGCTAGGTAAGACAATTTGCAACAATCAAATTCAAATGAGATTTACAGAGAAAATAAATGATGAAATAATTGAACTTTTATACACTTCCCAAGGACTAATAGTACAAATCATGAGCTTCTAAGATTTAGAATTTACAAAGCTGGTATGAAATAAATACATCATCTGTTTGAAATATACATGAATAGATTAATAATTCTAAAGCTACCAAGAAAAAGTGGAAGCTATGACCAAAATGCAGGTACGTCTTCAATGCCAGCTCCCGCCATACACATCAACATCACCATCCAGAATTTGCATGCAAGGTGCAGTAGTATGGGTAAAAATAACCCCATGTACTCAATAAGTAACAAACCTAAGATTAGGTTGAAAGCAGTAACAAGCTTGGACAACGGTCAAAGTCCAACACCAATATCCAACAACAACTCATAACAATATAATAAAAGTAGTACAAGAAACAACTCAAATATCCAATGCTCAACTCGTTCACAGTTACAAAAAAATAGGCATGCTTTTCCAGTATAACAGTAAAACCCAAATCTTTCACCGAAGTCACCAAAAATATGAGTAAGTCAGAAATCTTTGATTTTTCCCAAAAATATTCAACAACAGATAAGATGTTTCAATATAGGATAACATGAGAAAAGTACATCTTTATGCCTAAATGTCAATGTGCATGTGAAGTCATGAATGTCAAATACCGTGTAGCATGAGGAAGTGTATCTCTAGGCCTGTATGTCAAATATACATGTCAATGCAATGCATCATAGTGATGAGCTCATGTACTCATACTCTCACAGTACTCAATCTCACTGTCTCGCACTCCCACTCATCACGCTCAACCACTCTGTACACTCAGTCACTCAGCACTGTACGGTAGCTGCTACGTCGTACGACCCAATCCCATCATGAATCAATAACAACTGCGCTCACTGCTGGTATGTCAGACTCTAGAGGGCCAGATCATGCCCAAGCACTAATAAAACCTTATGTGGCGCGCAATCCGATCCCATCATGAATCAATAGTACCCGCTGCAATGTGCATACTAATCTCATCATAAATCAATTGTATTTGCTATGACGTACAGCCCGATCCAATCATGAATCAATTATACTCGCTGCGGCATGAAACCCTATCCCATCATGAGTCAATAGTACCTGATGTGGCGCGCAACTCGATCCCATCAATATCACTCACAAATAGGCCCTCGGGCTCACTCAGTCATCGATCTCTCCGGTCTCTTGGGCTCACAAATCTCATGCCAATCAACCCCAAACAATGATAACATGATGTGACAATGAATGATAACAAAGACTGAGATATGATATGCAAATAAATGAATATGATTGAGTATGTGATTGCAATTTAAGAAAATAACTCAACAGCATAAATGGCCTCAGTGAGTCCCAACAGAACAAGCATGTAGCCTAAACATGGTTTCTAACATGGATCACAACTCAATTACTCTAGCACGTAGAAATTTCATGGATAAAAACAAGATTAGGTAGCTACACAGTACCATAGAATCAAATAAGTCACAATTTATGCGGTGCATGCCCATCACCTAGCATGTGCGTCATCTCAACACCAAACATATAACACATATATCCAGGGGTCCACACCCTCATCACCAAGTTTAGAAGTGTTACTTACCTCGAAAAATCCGAATCCAATACCGAGTAAGCCAAACGATACTCCAAAAATGCCATCTCGCACGTACCGACCTCTGAACGGCTCGAAACTAGACAAAAGTAACTCAAGAACATAAAATAATGCCAAAGGAAACAAACCCAATCGATAAAAGTGGAATCTTTAATCAAAATCACAAAGTCAACCAAAAACTCAAACCCGAGCTCGCACCTCGGAACCCGACAAAACTCACAAAATTTAACAATCCATTCGATTATGAGTCCAACCATACTAGTTTTACTCAAATACGACTCTGAATCTATGCTCAAAACTCGAAAATTCACTTTATGAAATTTTAGACAAAACCCCCAATTTCTCTTTTGAAATCATCAACCAAATGCCAAAAACAAGGATAGATTCATGAAATATAATCAAAACTGAGTAGAGAAAACTTACCCCAATCCATATGGTGAAAAGCTCTTCAAAAATCGTCTCAATCCGAGCTTCATAGCTCCAAATATGCTAAAATGGCAGAAACCTCCGAAAATAGAGTACTTATAATCACTGGACGAATTAATGAATCGCGATCGCAGAAATACGATCGCAATCGCGAAGAAGAAATATGCACTGCCCTAGAAATACTCTACGCGATCGCGGAACAAGCTTCGCGAATCACAAAATGCTCACCCTTGAAAAGTCTCTACGCGAACATGGCCCCAGGTCCGCAAATGCGATGAAGAGGTCAAGAAGACCTACCCAGCTCACCTCTACACTACGAATGTGTACACACTTGCGCGAACGCGATGATCAATGTCCATCAACCTACGCGAACACGGACGAATATTCGTAAATGCGAAGAAGAAATACTCAGCTCCATATTTTTTCTCTACGCGATCACACCTCCAACTTCTTGATCGCGAAGAAAATTTGGTGCACCAGACCTCAGCAGGAACCAGCAATGTAATTGTGAAGAAAAATGGTCCTAAATCAATCTGAAACACGCCCGAGCCCCTTGGGACCCTTTCGAACATTCCAACAAGTCCCATAACATAAAACGAACCTACTCGAGGCCTAAAATCACGCATAACAACATCAAAACCATGAATCGCACCTCAAATCGAACTTAATAAACTTTTGAACTTTCAACTTCCAAAAATAGTGCCGAACCATATCAAATCAACTCGGAATGAATTAAAATTTTTCACACAAGTCCCAAATGACATAACGAAGCTATTCCAATTCCCATAACCACAATTTGAACCTGATAACATCAAAGTCAACTCCTGGTCAAACTTATGAATATTTCAAACCTTCAAATTTCTAACTTTCGCGAATTAGTGCCGAAACCTTCTAGAAATATCCAAATGAAATTATGGAAATACGCCTAAGTCCAAAATCATCATCCAGACCTAACAAAATCATCAAAACTCTTATCCGGGTTCAAATACTAAAAAAAGTTAAACTTGGTCAACTCTTCCAACTTAAAACTTTAATCATGAAATTCATTTTTCCAGCCTAATTCCAAACACCTAAAAACCAAAATCGATGATACACACAAGTCATAATTCTTCATACGGAACTTCTCATATCCTCAAAACACTAAGCGAAGAATAAATGCTCAAAACGACCGGACGGGTCGTTACAGGAGTATTAAAGAAGCTAGGTTCCCAAAAAATCAGGTCGGATCCTAGCCGAAGGGATCCCAATTTATGGTATGAATTCCATGGGACTCACGACCATAGGACTGGGGACTGGGGACATCTTCATGAAGAGGTGGAAACATTGTTAAAGAATGGTCACCTCAGAGAGTTTCTAAGTGACCCCGCCAAGAAAAACTATGGTAGAAACATAGATAATAAGGATCCATCAAAGCCAATAGCAGGATCACCTCGGATGACAATCAATATGATTTTCAGATGGGACGAGGTCAAAGGGGTGACACTTTCGGTAGAAAAGAAGACAAAGATATCAGTGGCTCACGATAAGAGGATCCTGGAAGTCTCAGAAGATGACATCACCTTCATAGAGGAAGATTCAGATGGACTCCTCCTACTGTAAAATGATGCTTTGGTAATTTCTCTTAATGTTTCAGATTTCAAGGTTAAGCGTGTTTTCGTTGATCTAGGAAGTTCAGCCAACATTATATAATGGAGAATTCTGGAGCAAGCGAAGTTAACCAAGAACATCATTTCGGCGACAAAGCTCCTAGTTGGCTTCAATCTAACAAGTGTGACAACTCGAGGAGAAATTTTGTTGCCCACACATGCTGAAGGTGTAACAAAGGCAACCATGTTCGATGTAGTAGATGACGACATGGTCTATAATGTAATCCTGGGAAGGTCATAGATACATTTAATGAAGGTCGTACCTTCAACCTACCATCAGCTGTTAAAGTTTACAACACCAGAAGGGATCAAGATGATCAGAGAAGATGAACGCAGTAACCATTTCCAGCAGGAAGGGCAAAGAAACCAGCAAATAGCAATTATAGGAACCAGTGCCTTCTCCCATCCCAATTAAAGATGATAAAAACAAGGAGGCATCATAATTATATCAGGTACCGAGATCTTTTCAGGTACCGGGACTGATGCAACCAAGTCAACCGCAGAAGAATTCAAAGAAGTGGAATTGTTTGAAGAGTTTTTAGAAACAAAATTCCATTTAGGAACATGGTTGAGTCCCGAACTCAGGTTAAAACCTATAGATTTTCTTAAATCTATTGTTGATTACTTTGCATGGTCGCATTCAGATATGACATGTAATCTATTGGAAGTGGTGGTCCACAAACTAAGTCTGGATCCAAACTTCCCTCCGATAAGGTAGAAGAAATGATCGATAGCAGAGGTCAGAAATAGGTTTGTTAAGGAAGAGGTAACTCGATTACTTAACATCGGTTCAATTAGAGAAGCAAAGTACCCAGAGTGGCTAGCTATCGTAGTAGTAGTTCCTAAAAAGAATAACAAATTTAGGATATGTGTAGATTATAAGGATTTAAATAAGGCATGCCCCAAAGACTCTTTCCCATTGTCAAACATTGATTAAATGATCGATGCTACAGTCGGGCATGAGTTATTGAGTTTTCTTGATGCTTATTCTGGCTATAATAAAATTAGGATGAACTTGGAAGATCAAGCGAAGACTTATTTCATCACAAACTTTGACACATATTGTTATAATGTGATACCTTTTGGGCTTAAATATGCTAGAGCCACTTATCAGAGGCTCGTTAATAAGATGTTTGAAAAACAGATAGGTAAGATGATAGAAGTCTATATTAACGACATGTTAGTTAAGTCTCTTAATGCAGGAGATCATCTGGAATATCTCCAAGAGACGTTTGACATTTTGAGAAAGTACATGAAGCTCAACCCGGAGAAGTGTGCCTTCGGGGTTGGCTCCGGTAAATTCTTAGGGTTTCTGGTCTCTCGAAGAGGGATCGAAGTAAACCCTGACAAAATCAAAGCCATCAAAGATATCCTAGACCAACTAACAAGTGTGAAAGAAGTTCAGAGGTTGACCGGTAGGTTGGCGGCTCTAAGCAGGTTCATCTCAAGGTCCTCGGGGAAGTTCCACCATTTCTTTTCACTTTTGAAAAAGAAGAACGACTTCGTGTGGACTCCGAAATTCCAACAGGAACTGAAGGACCGAAAAAGGTACCTATCTACCACTATGTTATAGTCACAACCGGGAGAAGGTGAGCAATTGCTGATTTATCTAGAGGTCTGGGAAGTAGCGGTAAGTGTCGTCTTGGTCTGGAAAGAAGAAGGTATGCGATTTCCTATTTATTACATTAGTAAAATATTATCAGGAGCGGAGACACGATATCCGCACCTTGAAAAGCTGGCCTTAGCTCTTATAGTTTCCTCTTGATAGCTTAAGCCTTATTTTTAATGTCATCCAATAGCCGTTGTGAAAACCTTTCCTTTAAGCAATGTACTTCATAAGCCTAAGTTGTCAATTTGCTTGGCTAAGTAGGCAGTCGAAGTTAGCAAATTCGAAATTGAATACAAGCCCAGGACTATAATTAAGTCACATGTTTTGGCCGACTTTGTGGTCGATTTTATTCTGGGATTATTGTCTTTAGCTGATAAATATGGAGTGTTGGTATCGGTAACAGTATCGGGGGTTTGGGCCTTGTTTACGGATGAAGCCCCCAACGTAAAAGAGTCTGGTCTCGGGGTAATTTTAATCACTCCTTCGGGGAAAATCCTAAGACAAACCATTAGAATTGTGCCATTAACTAACAATGAAGCTGAGTACGAGGCTTTGGTTATAGGACTTAGACTAGATCGGGGACTAGGTTCTAAGGTCATCGAGATAAAATGTGACTCCCAGCTGGTAGTAAACTAAGTGCATAGAATTTTTGACACAAAGGAGGAGCACGTGCAACGATACTTGAAAAAGGTTCAAGCATTACTTACACGATTCAAAGAGTGGTCAATCATCCACATTATGAGGGAGGAAAATGTGGAGGCAGACACCTTGGCTAATTTGGGTTCATCCACAGAGAAGAGAGGATCTAATTTTGGTGAAGTCGTCCAATTGCTGCATTCAGTGTTGGATGTGGAGGGCTACTATGAAGTTAATTCAACCAACCTAGTCTGGTATTGGAGGAACGAGTTCATCGAATATCTGAGAAATGGTAAATTGCCGAAGATCCAAAAGCATACCGAGCACTACAGACTAAGGAGACTCGTTATTGTCTTGTTGATAGACAGTTATACAGGAGGTTATTCCAGGGACCGTTGGCTCGGTGTCTAGGGGCCTCGGAGGCTGACTATGTAATGAGGGAAGTCCATGAAGGAGTCTGCGGAAACCACTCTGGTGCAGACTCATTGGTTCTCACGTTAGTCAGGGCTGGCTACTAATTGGACCCGGATGAAGCAGGACGCAAAGACATTCGTACAAAGATGCGATAATGTCAACACCATGCACAGTTAGTATATCAACTGGTGGAAATTTTGCATTCGGTGGTATCACTATGGCCATTCATGAAATGGGGGATGGACATAGTCTGTCCCTTACAACAAGGGCCCAGTAAGGTAAGATTTCTTTTGGCTTTAACTGATTATTTTACTAAGTGGGTTGAAGAAGGTGCTTACTAAAAGATCGGAGAACGAGAAGTGGTTGACTTCATATGGGACCACATTTTCTACCGATTTGGAATACCAAAAGAGATTGCTTTTGACAACGGGCCACGATTCATAGGTTCCAAAATCACAAAGTTTTTGGAAGGATTGAAGATCAAACAAATTACGTCTTCACCGAACCACCTGAGTTCTAATGGACAGGAAGAGTCAACTAGTAAGGTAATTATTCAAACCTTAAAAAGAAGTTAGGAGATTCTAAGGGCAAGTGGCCGGATAAGCTACCAGGTATTTTATGGGCATATCAGTCCACAACGAAGTCAAGCATGGGGAGACACCCTTTTTACTCGTGTACGGTTCAGAGGTTTTGATATCGATAAAAGTGGGAGAACCGGCCATAAGATTTTCCCAAGAAAAGAAAGAATCAAACAATGAAGCATTGATGGTCAAGCTAGATTTACTTGAAGAGCATGTGAGGATGGTGGCACAAAAGCAAAGGATGGAAAGGTATTACAATCGCAGGTAAAATCTATGATATTTCAAAGTTGGGATTTGGTTCAGAGGAAATTCACTCAAAGTACTCGAGAAGTTAATGCCATGAAGTTGGGATCGACACGGGAAGGACCTTACCGGGTTTTGGCTATAACCCGTAAAGGTTCATATGAATTGGAAAATGAAAATAGAGTTAAATTGCCAAGCAATTGGAACGTGACTCACCTCAAAAGGTATTACTGCTGAAGATCCTTGCTGGTACTGAAAGTATATGCTGCACGTTTTTTCCCTTCGACCAGTATTTGTCCCAATTGGATTTTTCTGACAAGGTTTTTAACGAGGCAGCGATGTAAAGCATAATACGAAGGAAGGATCATCGACAAGCTGGTGAATCAACAACCAAGGGCTCTGTTGCCTTCCCTTTAGCACAACTCGTATGGAAACCAACCCGTGGATGATTAAATAATCATTGGCTCGATATCTTAACTCATCTACCAAGACTCCCATTGTCTCCATTGGCCTCTGGAAATAGAATATTTACCCATCCACAAGTTGTTTCCATTAATGAGACAACAATGCAAAGCTTACTATGAAGGAAGTGTCATCGGCAAATGTAATACTTCTGGTGATTCAATTCGCATGCTTAGCATCCGAACACTGGGGGGAATAATACATGACAAGGAACTAAAAGCGTTACGAAGATCAGGGACTGTTAGTACCGGGAACAACGTCTTATTAGGATCGGAGAATGCATGATCAACTCCATAAAAATAAGTTGTACAAGTTAGCCACATGTATTGGCAGCTTTATTTACTTAAGTAAATGAATATTTATATAAATGTACTTTTAAAGATGAAGGGAATAAATCAAAGTCCTTTTTATTTTTATCTTATTTCTTGTCCAAATGGTAAGTTAATTTATTTTATCATTTGAAAGTTAACAAAAACTTCAAATGCTTGTGCCTGAATAAACAGGAGACATCCTCTTCTAGAGCACCGTAAACATAAGGGCCATCTCTTATGAAACCCTCATAGTAAAGGGTAGATTCTGGATGTATTTATACCCGGAATCAAAAGCTATCGGATGTGAAAAGATTCCCAAAGCTTTGTTAATTAAATGAAAAAGAATATTTTTTGCACAACACTTAAGCAAAAGAGTTTCTTTTATTAGTTAGAACGAACAAACTTAGCAGAAAGTTTTGGCATAATTATAAAAAGTTAAAAATAAATATTAGTTCTTGCTACCAAAACCCGAAGGGAGAGAAGAGTCTTCATTTTCTCTCGTAGTAGAAGGTTATTCTGCTACCGATTCAAGGGCTTCATCTTCTTTGGTTTCCCCTTCGGTTCCCAAATACTCAGAGTTAGTATTCGAAGAATCATATGCAGTGAGCCGAGTAGGAAGGTTCTCACGAGCGATTGTCTCCAGCTCCAGGACTTGGCAATACAGTCACCAAAGTTGGCAATGACTTCTTTGTCCTTCTCCATAGTCTTCTTCTTCGTATAATATATCACATAGATTTTCTCGAAGACGAGGGAATCTTCTTGGTCTTGGAGTTTTTCTCGTAGCTTATCAATCTTGAATTGGATCTTTACATTTTCAGCTTTCATTGTGTTGATTATGGAATCGAGCTCAACGTTGGAGGTTGAGTGAAGTCGATTCTGCTCCATGACTATTTTAAGTCTTTCTTTCATTTCCCCTTTTTCTCCTCGACAGCATTAGCCTCCTCGGTTTTGGAGTGTAGGCTAGCCTCCAAGTTTTTAACTTGCTCCATGAAGGCAGACTAATGCTCAACAACAGCAATTACAATATCATGAAGTTCAACCCACTTAGCCTTTGCTTCCTTGAGGATTTCATGTAGTTGGGCGGCTTCCTGACTACGAGCCACCCTATCTAGTTCGGACTGCTGCAAACGGGCCTCGAGTTCATCTACTTGAGAAAAGTTTGCCTCCAGCATCGGAAGGCACTCGACAAGTTGATTCCTTTCAGCCAAAAGTTGATCTCATTCTGAAGCAAGGTCTTGCTTATTCAAAATCAACCTTTGCAGACCCCCGAAGGCATGAAGGTTGGCCTAAAAAGGGTTAGAACCAAAGTTATTACTGCAAAGCATGAATTGAAAGAAGATAGAAGGAAGTGAGATTGATACCTGTACTTAGCAATGCATGTTGTTATTTATTAGGCGCTCCCCAGAAAGGGAGTCCATCTTTCTCCAATCTTTCTCCGAGGCCAGGATCTTCAGATAAGATTGGCAAGCTCCACCGGCTTGGACAATATGTGGCTCTTTCGAAATCAAAAGAATGGTACTTCTCTTACCGTGAGGGACTTGACTGGGTACCAAATAAGTACTTCCTAAGTTTCCATGGTCGAGGGACCTGTAGTGGGAGTATCTTCCATTTGTTTGGACGGCGGTGGTGGAGAGGGAGCAGCTGGTGTGGAGGAGTGTCAGTTGTTGTTGGCTCAGAAGTTAGTGACATAGGAAGGTCAGGGGGCAAATCCTTTGACCGGAGAGGTCCACAGGGATTGAAAAACGGGAATCAGCATTTTCAAACCAAATCTATTTCCACCCAGAGTCATTGAACTTTTTCTGGTGGTGGAGTTTAAAGCTCTCCCGACTGAGTATCTGGTTGAGCTGATGAAGATCTTTTTCTTCTTTGAAGAGGAGCATCTTCATCATTAGCTTCTTCTTCATCATCAAGGACCACTGTGGCTGGTCCAGTTGATGTTTCTTTCCCTCTCTTCTCCTGAGTCCCAGCCGAGGAGGTACACTTCCTCTTTGGTTTCTTATTTTTGGGTTAGGGACACTGGGGGGGAGGCACCTTCGCCAGTAGAGAGAGTAGATCCACGATCCCTACTCCAGTTAAGGGAATTATGCAATATCCGTCCAGCTTCCTTAGAATCATCGAGAGCCTTGATGTTTGGTCACACAACGGAACCCTTCATAAGTCTTGTGTGGAGCAAAAAGGCAGTTAACAGATTGTTCCTAAGTTGTTCTCTTTGGTTAAGATTAAAAGAAAAAAGGAGTTTTTGTAACGACCCGACTTGTTATTTTAATAATTAACGCCCCGTTCAGTGTTTTAAGGTCTCGAACAACTTTACAATATGTATTATGACCCGCGGGTGTGGTCGAGTTTGATTTACTGAAGATTCAGAATTTAATTAAAAGAGCAATTCTTATTTAGAAGCTTAAATGGAAAGAGTTGACCGGAGAGTTGACTTTTGAGAAAACGACCCTGGAATAGAATTTTGAGGATGGCAATAGCTTCGTATAATGATTTTGGACTTAGGCGTATATTCGGATTTGGATTTGGATTTGGAAGTCCGTAGGACAATTCGACACATTTTGGCGAAAGTTGGAAAATATAAGATTTTGGAAAAGTCCGACTGAAGGGTAAATTTTTGATAACGAGGTCGGATTTCGATTCCAGAAATAGGAATAGCTTCATTATGTCAATTATGACTTGTGTGCAAAATTTGAAGTCATTCCGGATTGATTTGATACGGTTCAGCGCAAAATATAGAAGTTGGAGATTTAAAAACTTATAATTCGATTCAATGCGCGATTCGTAATTTCAGCATTTTTTGATATGGTTTGAAGCCTCGACTAAGTTTGTATTGTATTTTGGGATGTGCTGGTATATTTGGTTGAGGTTTCGAGGGCCTTGGGTGGATTTCGGAAGGTTAACGGATCAATTCGGACTTGAAGAAAAGCTGCTGGAATTTCTGGGCAGCTGCGGGTTTTTTTGCAGGTGCGTGAACAGTACCGCATGTGCGTGAACAATAACAGCAGGTGCGAAACTGGGTAGCAACATAAGGACCAAAAATCAGTCACTTTGTCATTTTCGATTGAGATTTTGGAGCTCGGATTTTGGGCGATTTTAGAGGAGTTCTTCACAACTTTGACTTTGGTAAGTCTTCTATATCCTAAAGTATTTATATTTCATGAATCCATGATTATATTCATCATTTAATTCATATTTAAATGGAGGAAATCAAGATTTTTTGCAAAATCTTCCAAAAATGAAAATTTAAGATTTGGAGGTCGAGTTGTTATTGGAATTCGATAAAATTAGTATGGTTGAACTCGTATCGGAATGGGTGTTCGTATTTCATAAATATGATGTCGGGTTCCGAGAGACGATCCCCGCGTTGACTTTTGTTGACTTTTTGAAATAAAATTTTAAGTCGACGTATTATTATCTGGAATTGTTTCCGATGAATTTTAATGAAGTTATGCAATTAATTTGGATAGATTTGAGCGGTCCGAAGGTCAATTCAAGCAATAAGTAGATTTTGTAATATCGGCATAACTTCACAAAGGTAAGTGTCTTGCTTAACCTCGAGTGGAGGAATTACCCCTTAGGCATCGAGTCTTATGTGCCATTTGTGAAATGTGAAAAGCCGTGTACGCGAGGTGACGAGTACGTACTCGGGGTTATATGTGCAAATTTTATTGGATTAAAGTCTTAGGCATTATTATGTAGTAAATTGGGTAATTGTGGATAATTATTAAATCATCTGTTTGCCATGCCTAAATCCTTATTGTTGAATTTGTTTTTATATGATAATTTGATGTGATTGTTACTTGAAGTATTTATGAAATTTTGTGAGAATTGTTGGTTTAATATTTCTTGGAAATTAATTTCAATATGAATATTTCCTATGCAAATGATTAATTAAATGAACTTAAGAAGAGGTGTTAATATAATTATCCAAATTTGGATTATTGAAGGTGTGCCCTATGTTGATTATTTTTCTATCTCTGCTGATTGTTTTTGAGGTTTTATATATACATTGTGTGGAGCCTTGGGCTTTTGGTGGTGAAATTAATTAATTTTGTTATATCTTTAGAATTTGGTTGTGGCCATTGGGCAAATTGTGATATGAATTGATTTTGTTATGTTGCCGTGATAATTTCCCGTGTAAATTGTTGAGTTGTGTGAGTTATTATTTTGGGGAGATAAGGGCGGTATTTCACAGTTGATATTATGTGGGTATAAGGGTGGCATTTCACTGTTGTTGTGTTTGTTGGAATATTTTCTGGGCGGAGCGATAAGGGTGGCTATAGGAGAGATAAGAGTGTCAATAGGAGCGACAAAGGTGGCAATAGGAGCGATAAGGGTGGCTATTGGTATTGTGTGGGCGGAGCGATAAGGGTGGCTATGGGAGAGATAAGGGTGAAAATAGGAGCGATAAGGGTGGCTATTGTCAGGGACGATATGTGATGATGTGGAGTTGTGGTGTTGATGATTTTCATGTGATGTTTTGATTTTCTTGTGTTTATTTTTATGCCTTCTGTAATTTGTCTTGTTGTTGGTAAATTGTTAATAATCTGATTTATATTGAAATTGGGAGCATATGGCTATTTCCAGAAGGATTATAAAATAAAATGTAGGCACGAGGTGCCGTGAGTAAATAATGAGGATGTTAGCACGTGAATTGTCCATGCAGTTGTGATATGAAATGTGGGCACGCGGTGCTGTGATTAAATGATAATTATATTTGGCACGTGAATTGTCCGTGCAGTTGTGATATGAAATGAGGGCACAAGGTGCCGCAAAAATAATATGATCTGATTATGGGCACGAAGTGCCGTGGAAATATAAAAATGGGCTGAGACCCGTGTTTACGACAAATATAAAAATCAGTTGAGACCCGTATTTTTATGACTATGAAATGAGGTGTCACACGGTGACCTTTTTAATTGAAAGAATTGTATTTGAAATATATTTATTTGAGGAAATTATATTAGAAGAGATTTATTGAAAGAATCTTATATTCGAAAGATGTTTATTTGAGGAAATTATATTTGAAAAAGGATTTTATTCGTAAGAATTATGTGTAAAAGATATTTAATTGAAGAACTTGATTTAACTGGGTGTAATTATATTTATCAATTGTTGAGCGATATTAATAGTAATTTTATTGTCTTACTGTGCACATCACTGATTGTTTTATGTTGCCCTTATAGTTATTTGTTTCTTATTATTTTGTATACTATATTGCACAGGTTATTAGACTAGTGAGTGTATTTACTGTACCTTATCTCTACTCCACTGAGGTTAGTCTTGATACTTACTGGGTACCGACCGTGGTGTACTCATACTACACTTCTGCACATTTTTGTGCAGAGCTAGGTGTTGGAGGTATCGTACTCGAACATAGTTAGAGTGGGATTGCAAGGATTCAAGGTAGATCTGCTTGGTCGTCGCAGTCCCTCGGAGTCTTTTCATTTCATTGTACTGTTAATTTTTAATCAAACGGTACTGTATATTCGGTCCTCGTGATCATTTTATGTATTCAGTTAGAGTTCGTGACTCAGTACTACCAGTCTTGGGAGGTTGTTATATTTATAATTATTTCTGCTGTTGGTTTATATATAAAAGAAAAATGACTTGAAATGTAATTATAATCGGCTTACCTAGTCTTAGAGACTAGGTACCATTACGACGCTTGTGGTGGAATTTTGGGTCATGACAGTTTTGCTTACCATGATTCTTGGATTTCCATCCATATTTGGAAGCCATTTCTTTCCACTATCGGAATTTTGGAGTAGTAATATCTTAAAAAAATTGAACTCAGTCGGACAGACCTTGAACACGTGCTGGTTCCCAATGAGTAGCTGGAACGAAATAGATAAAAATTCAGCAAAGAAATAAGTTTTCTTTTTACCTGGAAAGGAAACAAATACCTGAAGACTTACGAAAAAGGTTCAGGAGAAGGTAGCGATATGGTTGGGATGATGTCTCTGGTAGTAAAGATAACGAACTATTCCATCAATCCACGGTCGTTGTCATCATCAACGCTAGTAAGGAGGGCATGATGACAATGCTTGCTAAGGTGTAGCACACCTCCACGGAAAATCTTTGGGGAGTAGAGGCTCATCATATGCACGAGAATTAGGGTTCCCCGGTCTCAGAGCATAATTGGCGGAGGCAAGCCCACCATACGCCATATGGATGGACCTACTTGTGCCAAGCAGACTTGTTATCGGTGGCAAAACCCTAAGATTATTAGGTCAATTCCTTCACCCTCTCCCAAGGTGAAAGGACCCAAAGAGAAGGGATATGTATAAATATACATGAACCTCGGCTTGGAGTAGGTAACTCGCTCTACCGCATCGGGGTTGAGAATTTCGACATTTTCCCAATTACATTCCTCCTTCACAACGGGGATTCTAGAAGGACGAATAGAAGAAGGGTATCTACGAACAGGCCAGAACCTGTCACTTTTAGAATTTTGAGGTGGTTTTTGTTCTTGAAGATAAGATGTTGTGCTAAGATGAAATGGTATGATGGTGTTAACGGTTGGAGGTACAGACTCGACGTCAACCTCATTGGTTCTGTTCTTCTTTGGACCTCTACTGAAGACAAGACCAGCATTTTCAGAGATAGCAGTATACGAAGACATGGTGATAAGAAATATGTGAAGAAAATTTGTATTGATAAAACTCAAGTTCCCAAGCAGGATTCTAAGTTAAGTTAGAGAAGAAGAGGAAGTTGTAAAAGTAATGAGTTAGAATGAGGAGTATTGGAGAAGTTATAGACGGCAAACATCGTGCTCATGATTACCTCAAAAACTTGCAGATATATTTGTTGAATAACATGTGTTTGGATCATTAATGTGAGAAGACATGCGTCCTTTCAAGTGTCAGAGGTTCTTCAGGAACTTTCCCGCCAAGAAAGGAGTTCTAATCTACTTTTCGGCAACATTAAGTTGCGTCACCGAAAAGTTTGGGGACTATCTGTATGGGGTAAAATTGGTTAGTGACACCTGAGAAAATGATGGAATGACACGTTGAACTAAAGACAAGTGGGATGTGAGTCAGCAAATAACTAGCACCGGATATAAGCATATAATCGTTGTTGAACGAATCACGAAGACAAAGCAGCCGGCAACAAAGATTCAAAGCATTGCCATCGGATAGAATTTAATGGGAAGTCGTTACAAAGAATATCTATATTTATAGCCAACCGTTATGCATCCATCAATAATAGTTTTATTCTCATTCAATAGGGGCTTGATTTGGGAATTTTTTCTCCCTAAATAACGCTATAAATACAAGGATTAACATCCATTATAGGCGCGAAATACTTTGCACACAAAAAGTTATGATCTACTTTCATATTACGCTTTAGTTCTTGTAGATTGCTCTCTCTTGCCATCGGAAAGGCTAAGTTCTTAGTGAGGCTTGTAATATTCTTTAATTTCATTTGAAAATGTTAGTTTTTTTTTATTTACTATTTTTGGATCAAATCAATTCGCTTGTTTATAAACCACACTATAAATTTAACTGTACCATTTTACGGGTAAACAAGAGTCATTACTCTAGTTGCAAGCAATCAAACTTAGAGAGCTCTAGAAATCTATTTTTTGATATATATAGTGTCAGAAAGTACAAAAGTTTTGTGTGAATTTAGAAGAATCAAGTGTGGTGAAGCAATTGTGTTGATTTATTTCTAAGAGTGTTGTTGGATTATTCTCTTAATGTATTTTCGAGATAATAAGAGCATTTATTTTAATGTACTCTATTTATTTCTGATGTAGTTTCTCCGTTCTGCTTATGTGTAAAATTATTGACGGAACAAAATTATTATGTCTCCTTTAGTTTTTGAAGTATTGTTCTTAAAGGATTGCTTTGTTGAATTGCACATAATCCAGGTCAAATCCTTAACCCATCAATTCATAGAGGCCTACTCCTTTTTTTATGTCATGAGTCACGACCTAACATTATAGGCATATGATCGGCACCTGACACCATTAATTAAATCATGATTCACAATATATACCAATCATTCATCAATATATATGCACAAAGACACTCATTAGTTCGAGTCAGCACTAAGAAACTTACAAAACATCCTCAAAAAATGGTCCACAGCTCGATAAGGGAGTAGGGACTATATTAAGTACTATATCAACACGTGTTCGGATCATTAATGCGAAAAGACATGTGTTCTTTCAAATGTCGCTATTCAAGAACTTCCCCACCAAGAAAGGAGTTCTTATCTATTTTCCGGCAATATTAGGTTGTGTCACTGGAAAGTAGGGGGACTATCAGTATGGAGTAAAATTGGTTAGTGGCAGTTGAGAAAATGACGGACTGACACGTTGAACTAAAGACAAGTGGGACATGAGTCAGCAAACAACTAGCACCGGATGTAAGCATACAATCGGTGTTGAACGAATCCCAAAGACAAATCAGTCGGCAATAAAAATTCAAAGCATTGCCATCAGATAGAATTTAATGGACAACCGTTACAAAGAGTATCTACATTATAACCCACTGTTATGCATCCATCAATGATAGTTTTATTCTCATTCAAGAGGGGCTTGATTTGGGGATATTTTTCTCCCTAAATAGGGCTATAAATACAAGGATTAACATCCATTGTAGGCACGAAATACTTTGCACACAAAAAGCTATGATCTACTTTCATATTATGCTTTAATTCTTGTATATTGCTCTCACTCTTGCCATCGGAAAGGCTAAGTTCTTAGTCAGGCTTGAAATATTCTTTAATTTCATTTGACAATCTTACTTTTGTTCTTATTTATTTACTTTTTTTGGGTCAAATCAATTCGCTTATCTATAAATCATGCTATAAATTCAACTATATCGTTTTACGGGTAAACAAGAGTCATTACTCTAGTTGCAAGCAATCAAACTTAGAGAGCTCTAGAAATCTATTTTTTGATATATATAGTGTCAGAAAGTACAAAAGTTTTGTGTGAATTTAGAAGAATCAAGTGTGGATTTAGGAGAGCCGAGTGTGGTGAAGCAATTGTGTAGATTTATTTCTAAGAGTGTTGTGAGATTATTCTCTTAATGTATTATTTTTCTCCCTAAATAGGGCTATAAATACAAGGATTAACATCCATTGTAGGCACGAAATACTTTGCACACAAAAAGCTATGATCTACTTTCATATTATGCTTTAGTTCATGTACATTACTCTCACTCTTGCCATCGGAAAGGCTAAGTTCTTAGTCAGGATTGAAATCTTCTTTAATTTCATTTGACAATCTTACTTTTGTTCTTATTTATTTACTTTTTTGGGTCAAATCAATTCGCTTATCTATAAATCACGCTATAAATTCAACTATATCGTTTTACGGGTAAACAAGAGTCATTACTCTAGTTGCAAGCAATCAAACTTAGAGAGCTCTAGAAATCTATTTTTTGATATATATAGTGTCAGAAAGTACAAAAGTTTTGTGTGAATTTAGAAGAATCAAGTGTGGTGAAGCAATTGTGTTGATTTATTTCTAAGAGTGTTGTTGGATTATTCTCTTAATGTATTTTCGAGATAATAAGAGCATTTATTTTAATGTACTCTATTTATTTCTCTTAATGTATTATTTTTCTCCCTAAAAACTTTTGTACTTTCTGACACTATATATATATATATATATATATATATATATATATATATATATATATATATATATATATATAGTGTGTGTAAGTATAAAAGTTTTGTGTGAATTTAGGAGAGCCAAGTGTGGTAAAGCAATTGTGTAAATTTATTTCTAAGAGTGTTGTGAGATTATTCTCTTAATGTATTTTCGAGATAATAAGAGCATTTATTTTAATGGATGTAGTTTCTCAGTTCTGCTCATGTGTAAAATTATTGACGGAAAACAATTATTATGCCTCCTTTAGTTTTTGAAGTAGTGTTCTTAAAGGATTGCTTTGTTGAATTGCACATAATCCAGGTCAAATCCTTAACCCATCAATTCATAGAGGCCTGCTACTTTTTTTTTATGTCATGAGTCAAGACCTAACATTATAGGTATATGATCGGCACCTGACACCATCAATTAAATCATGATTCACAATATATACCTATCATTCATCAATATATATGCTCTAGGGGTGTCAGATTGGTTCGATTTTTATTAAAACCAAATCAAACCATTTATATCGATTTGGATTGGTTCGATTTTGTCGGATTTGTTTTTCGGGATTATTTTTGTAACACATGATAGTTATTTTTTTAGTTTTCTGACAATAAATTTTCTTGATGTACACTTTCAAAGTTAACCGAATTTAATAATTAAACATAAAAATTAATATGATGCCTAAATAACGATATGTTCTATTTAATTTTCAATTATCGAAATAACACTTCAAATTCGAAAAAGATATAAAAATATAATAGATGTTGACATATGAATATGAAAAAACAAAGAGATTGACGCATTTCAATAACACTTGATAAGAAAGTGATCATACAACACATTATTTAAAGTTAATAAAAATGAAGCACTTCATATTCCATTAAATATTACATCCCATAAGAGAATCCCAAATATGTCTAGATATTAATTCTATATAAAGTTTTAAAAGTATATATATAAAAAATTATATATTTATATGTCGATTTGATTCGAATTTTTTTATTCAATACCAAATCAAATCAAACCAAACATTCGATTTGGTTTGACTTTTTGATTTAGTGTAGTTTTTTTGTTCGATTTGAACACCCCTAATATGCACAAAGACACTCATTAGCTCGAGTCATCACTAAGAGACTTACAAAAAATCCTCAAAAAATGGTCCGCAGATCGACAAGGGAGTAGGGACTATATCAATTACTTATACTAAAATATATACACAATTTGATCATGGTTTCATGGAGCTTTTAAATAGTATCAAAAGGAGGAACACAACCCACAAAGACAGTAATAACAACAATAATTGCACATCAATCCCAAATAAGTTGGGATCGGTTAAATCTTTATTCATTTAACTCAATTCATATTATCATCATTACCAAAATAAATTAAAAGTGTAATATATGTATTATAAAAATTCATCATGAATTGACAAGTTTTACGGTAGCTACTAACCTGCTGCAACCCTCCTCCTTTATTCTAACTTGGGACTGACAATATAAGCAAGCTCCCCATGGAGGAATTCCATACAGGAATGAATATGAACATAAAATACACAAACCCCATGGATAAAGAGTGCAATCTCATCATAACAGTTGGAATAGGTTTGAAATCACCCACTAGACTCGTCGGTACTTGCTGAAGTGTGTGCAGATCAAAGATAAGGGAGTGCGTCTTACAATAAAAAAGGTCATAGGAATACTATATCTTCGGATTATAATGTTGGGATCATATATAATTAAATAATAATTTTAATGTTTAGAATATATGATTTTATTAATAGATACTTAATTCAACAACAATAACAACAACATACCCAGTATATTTTCATAAGTGGGGTCTGGGAAGGATAGTATGCACGCAGTCCTTACCCCTACCTTGTGAAGGTAGAAAGGATGTTTCCGAAAGATTCTCGGCTTAATACAACCAAATTACAGCAATTACAATAGAGAACTACGGTAAGCGAAATAGTAACAACAAGCAGAAAAATAAAACAAAGCAAAGAGAAAAATATCAATCTAAAAATAATGAACACAAGGATAACACTAGTACTACAACTAGGAAAGGAAGTACAAGTGCAAAAGGAAATAAATTCGACCACTAACTAACCTATAACCCTAATCTTCGACCTACAAAGAGCCCCTATCAAGGGTCATGTCCTCGATAAGCTGAAGATGTGCCATGTTCTGTCATACAAGAGTCATGTCCTCAGTAAGCTGAAGATGTGTCATGTTCTATCTTATCACCTCTCCCCAATATTTCTTCGGCCTACCACGCCTTCTCTTTGAACCCGCCATAGACAGTAATTCACACCTCCTCAGAAAGGCATCTATGCTTCTTCTCTACACATGACCGAACCATCTCAGCCTAGTTTCCCGCATCTTATCCACCACACAGGTAACTCCTACCTTATCTCGAATATCTTCATTGCTAATCCTATTCCTCCTAGTGTGACCACACATCTATCTCAGCATCTTATCTCTGCCACCCTTAACTTCTGAACATGAGAGGCCTTGACTGGCAACCATTCCGCCCCATACAACAGGGTCTGTCTAACGACTACTCTATAGAACATACCTTTAAGTCTTGGTGGCACATTCTTTTCGCACAAAATGCTAGATGCGACCACTTCATCCACCCCGCTCCAATACCGTAACGACCCGAACAGTCATTTTGAGCTCTACCGTGTCGTTCAGCGGTTCGAGGCCTTGAGTAGCTTCACTTCATGTTTTATGACATTGTGGAAATTTGGCATTTTGAAAGTTTAAGAATTTTCTAAGTTTGATTTGAAGTAGACCTTGGTGTTATCAATGTCTGTTTGGGGTTCCAAGCCTTGGAATAGGTTCGCATTGTGATTTATGACTTTTGTGTAAAGTTTGGCGTCATTCCAGGATGTTTAACTATGATTCAGATGCGTTCATCAAAGTTTGAATGTTTAAAGGTTGAAAGAAGGAATTCGATAGTTGATTCATAATTTTGATATTATTCGTGGTGTTTCAAGCCTTTAGATATGTTTGGATAAGGTATTGGGACTTGTTGGTGTGATTGGACGGGTCCCGAGGGTCTCGGGTGTGATTCAGAGTGGTTTTAGATTATTTTTCCTTGATTTGCAACTATTGGTGTTGGTGTCTGGTTTTGTTCTTTGCGAACGCGAAGGGTCTTATGCGTTTACGAAGAAGGATTTTGGTTGCTTGGATTTTGGTGCTTCGCGTTCATGACTGTTGTCACGCGTTCGCGAAGGTTTGGGGGTCAAGGCTCCGCGTTCGCGATGAAGAAGCTAGCGTGGTGGCTGACTTAGTCTTCGTGTTCGCGGCATAGCAGACTTGTTCGCGATGGGAAGGCTGGTAAAGCTTCGCGTTCATGTGCCATTACTCGCATTCGCATAGAGGAGTTTGGGAGAAGAATCTGGTTGTTCTTCGTGAAAGTGAGGGAATTTCCGCATTCGTGATAAAGGTCGTCGGGCATTTGTACGGGACGCCAGGCATTTAATGTCATTGAGCACCGACGAGTTGTGAAGATGCTATAGATGTGGTGCAAGATATTTTTCCCTGCGAAAGTGGGCAGACCATTATCGTCGCCTTGTGGAGGAGTTTTCTATCATTTCAGCCCAGTGTTGGTATTGCCTACGGTCGAGATTTGATATTTTCACATTTGGTGGAATTCTTGTTAATATTGTGATGTCGCCATCCTTGATTGAACGTATTGACGCTCATCGGCATGTTGGTCCTCATTTGTTTTCCTTTAGCACGGTGTTGTAAGATGGAACCTAAGAGGAAGTTATCAGAAATCGCTGTGTATTGCGACATCAGGATCAAATCGGCATTTTCAATATTGATGGTTCGAGGGAGATGATCCCTGAGGTGGTCTCTGTGCTTAGGAATTTTTAATATCATGAGAAGGGCTTGACTGGAATGTAGGGAAATGTGAGTATTTGATTATTGTTTTGGATGCAATGCGGCCTCGAGTTTCAAATATATTGTTGGACCTTCAGGTGATGTTAATGAATGAAATGATTCTTATGGCTGTCTATTCAGTATGGACACATGGAGATTAATTGATTTCATGATAGATGTAACTATATCAATAACATTGGAGGAGATCGACATGAGGTTACACAAGTCGGATATCTCCTGTGAGAAGGTTAGCGGTTGCGTGGTTTTGATGAGGTTCCTACAAAGAGTTTTACTTTCTACCCAGTGGGAGGCACGTATTGCGATGTGAGCTTGGATCGCTTGAAGAAGATGGTACTACTGTCAAAAGGTCGGATGTACGATGGTGGATAATAATTCGGAATGTTTTATGAAAAGTTTAACAAGAACTTACGAGGAATTTGGCAGAGTAACAGTACGAGATCATGGTAACTAAGAAGGAGGAGTCATTATGGGTTCTTATGTGATTGAAGTTTAAAGCGATGTTCGGGAGCCCACAGTCTATGATTCGGTCAGTAGTTGTTTGCTTTGGCAGTATCGAGTGGTTGGTACATCAATAGATTAGTTATGACTGAGGAAAGAAAACATCAAAGGTAATTCAGGCAAAAGACATAATGAATGTGTGCTAAATTTCACCTTATCGATTCATGTGCAAATTTTTGGGATGACTCAAAGTTTATGTTTATTATGGATATGATGTACAAGGAAAAGAATTCATCTGATTTCTTCTTTGGGAGTGTTCATATGCTAGTAGAGCACTAGAGTTTGGTTACATTCGGGACGATATCAGCGTGGGTGACTCCGAAAAATGGTTCTAGTGTGTTTAAGAATTAAAGTGCGGTGTCTAAGAATTTTGGGTTTGTTATGTGGATGAGGACTGGGTATGCATCAGCGTGTGAAGGATACTTGGGAAATTTCTATGTTATCATCAGGGCTGCGGTGCAGTGTTGGAGACATGGGAGGAATAACTTTGGATTCGCAGTAGGACTTCCAGAACATGTTTATTAGTTGGAGATACTATTGAGTTCATGAGGAGGGTATGATATGGCTTATGGGTATTGAGATGATGTGGTCTCGTGATTTGGGTCACTCGGGATGAGTGTTGTTTGAGGTACGTTATGTTTACTATTATCCCAAAGGCAAGTCGAGAGTAAATTGGAAGGAGTGGAGTCAGTTAGTAATGGTTTGAATCAGCATAGTTATGGAAATGATCGGTTCCTTCGGTGTGTTAAGCTATGCAAGTGATTCATAGTTGTATGTACGGGCTTGACAGCCACCGTAATTTGATTGATTTTAAGGTATTTGATTCTGATGATTTTGTTATGTGTAAATGGATCCCGGAAGAGTTATGGAGTTTTAGACTCTGATTTTAGGTTTGCATTTTCTGCGGTTATGGGGATTCGATTGCATAATGCAATTATTCTTCTAAAATGAGTTGAGTAAAGGTGGTTCTAGCCAATGAAATATTTATTCTATTGGTGGTTCAGGGGTTATGATGAGATTCTTGTACTCTCGCGTAGCGGCATGATAGATCCAGTGAGCTGTATAGAAATTGGAAGTTGAGGATCAAGGTTGTGGTTCAGTGTTGATAAGAATATCACAAACTCGGAGGAGTGGGGGAGGATTAAATTTCAGATGTTCGGAGTATACTAGCACTATTTTCGAGAAGCCTGAGGATGGTTTATTTTTGGAAGAAGTGTTGGGTATTGAAATGCAGATGCTTGACTAGCAATATAGAAATAGCATGGTCGATGGCTATTGATGTTCGGATTTTACTATCTGGTGCAAAAGGTTGTGGGATTATATCCCATGGAAAGATCGTATAAGTATGACATGTTAGTCATTTGATTGTTAGGTATTGAACTCAGGTATAGAGATCTTGGTGTTGTCGCTAATGAGAGAGTTTTTGCCTGAGGGGCACTCCATTACTCTGGTTGTAGACTGTGGGAGTTTGTTTCGGATTGGACGGTTGCTCGTATGTGTCATGGATGGGGTCATTGTGGCTCTTTGAAAGTGTTATTGTCTTAGTATGGGATGATCGAAAATCGGCTTGAGGTCCTTTGGTAGATCTAATGTGAATGTATTCTCTACATCAGGTCGGATATGTTTATTCAGCATAACATTTCGTATGGAGGAGTCTTCGGGCGTTGGATGTTATTCATGTCGTCAGCCATTCTATGTAATACTATATTATGTTATGTGGGTTGTGAGACGGTTTGATTATTTACACATGGGTTGTGATCTCGAGTAGTTTGTGGTGTTATATGAGCAAGATGGCTCCCGAGATGCTGGTTGTTTATTTCACCTTAGTCATGCTTGGGTTTTGTAGCGCATAGTGCTATCCGTCTCCCATGGTTGTATTTATGCACTTTGTGTGCTTGTGGTCGAAATTCGGGCATTTTGTGGGTATGATCATTTTAGCGTGATGGGGATTTCCTTATTGGTTGTTATATGTAGATCGGATGGCATGTCGCCACGGGTATCATGTGTTGGATCGGGTTACACGCCGCAACGATATCATGTGTGGACTGAGTTGCACGCTGTAACGCTGAGATGTTGAGTACGATTCATTATACTTATTTTGTGTGCCTTGGTTCTCATCTTTGTGATAGCTTCATAGCATATGTTTGGTCATTTTATTCGTTACGCGGGCTGGGTAGTTCTTTGCCGGAGTTCGTTCTTCCTTATGTGTCATATTCGAGTTGTAGCTTGTTGGCGCATTGATGGCGTCATATGAGATTTTTGATGGTGTTTGAGGTGGCTTATTGCCCGAGCAGCTTGTACTGGGTGAGACGAGGTTATTGGACCTGAAATCAGTGCGATCAGATTTATGTAAGGTATATTAAAGAGAAATTATCATTGTCCAGTTTAGAATGAGGCAATGGTTCTTGTCAAGCGGAGAGACTCCATGATTTATTGATTTGGCAAGCGGTTATAAGCTTCTACGGGTCGCTTTCATCTTTGAAGTATCATGAGGGTTGGATCAGGGCTTATGCGCGTTATGAGGTATACTATGGGTATCAGGTTAGTGAATTTGCAGCTTCTATGGTTGGAGGATGATATTATGCGGTGTAGGGTGTAGTTTCAGCATGGGTGCATGATCATATTTGGTACAGCGGGTTAAGATTGATACAATCTTCGTATGTTAAAATCAAGTCTCATAGAGAATTTTGGATGTTGGGATTTGGTTCTAAGGCTTGAGGGCTAAGGTAGCTGAAAGGATCCTCCGTCTGGCTCGGGCTAATGTGCTCCTATAGATTGTGGTAGAACAGGTAGGTGCATGGGGTGTTAAATGGTTATTTTGGGCAACTCCGGAATGGTTGTTGGCATATTCGAGGACGAACGTATGTTTAAGTGGGGTAGAATGTAATGACCCAACCAATTGCTTTGAGCTCTAGCGCGTCGTTCGAAAGTTTAAGGCCTTGAGTAATTTCTCTTCATGTTATATGACTTGTACACGTAGTCAAAAATTAATTTCGGGAAGTTCTGAGTTGATTTGGATGGAAAATTCTTAATTCGGAAGCTTTAAGTTGGAAGAGTTGACCAAGGTTTTAGTTTTGAGTAAACGACCTCGGAATCAGGATTTAAAGGTTCCAGTAGGTTCATAAGATAATTTCGGACTTGTGCGTATGTTCGGGCTGAGTATTGGGTGGTCCAGGAGCATTTCGGCGCTTATTATAGAAAGTTGGCATTTTGAAAGTTTAGGAATTTTCTAAGTTTGATATGAAGTGGACTTTGGTGTTATCGATGTCGATTTGGGGTTCCAAGACCTGGAATAGGTTCGTGTTGTGATTTGTGACTTGTGCGTAAAGTTTGGCGTTATTCCGGGATATTTAAATATGATTTAGATGCGCTCGTCCAAGTTTGAATGTTTGAAGGTTGTAAGAAGAATTTCGATCGTCGATTCATAATTTTGATGTTATTTGTGGCATTTCGAGCCTTTGGATAAGTTCGGATAAGGTATTGGAACTTATTGGTGTAATTGGACGAGGTCCTGAGGGCCTCGGCTGTGATTCAGAGTGGTTTCAGATCATTTTTCCTTATTTTGTAACTGCTGGCGCTGGTGTTTGGTTTTGTTCTTCGCGAACACGAAGGGTCTTATGCATTCGCGAAGAAGGATTTTTGTGCTTTGCATTCACGACTGTTGTCACTCGTTCGCGAAGATTTGGGGGGCAAGGCTCCGCGTTCGCGATCAATATTCGCGTCCGTGATAAAGAAATTGGCATGATGGTTGACTTGGTCTTCGTGTTCGCTGAAGGGCAGACAAGTTTGCGATGGGCAGGCTGGTCAAGCTTCGCGTTAGTATGCCCTTTCTCCCGTTCACGTAGAGGAGTTTGAGAGCAGAAGCTGGTTGTTCTTCGTGTACGCGAGGGAATTTCCGTGTTCGCTATGAAGGTCGTGTGGGCAGTGTATAAGATTGCAAAAATTGGTTTTGTCTTATTTTATCTCAAATCTCCCATGGGAGCCGAGCTTGGGGCGATTTTTGAAGGAGCTTTTTCATCATCCATAACTAGATAAGTGATGTTTTTATATTGTGAGTTAAATACATGAATTATACATGAATTTGAACGTGGAAATTGGTGGAAATTGTGAGATTTTGAAGAAAAAACTAGCAATTGACTTTTTGGATTTTGACCACAAAATTGGACGTGGAATTAGGAATAAATTATATATTTGAGTTCGTGGCATTATGGGTAATGTTTATCTTCAAAAACATTCAGAATCCGGGAACACGGGCCCGATGGTTAACTTTTCAATCGGAGTTGGGAATCGCTATAAATTAATTAATGATGGGTATTGGAGTATATTTTTATTGGTTTGTACGTTATTTGATTAGTTTCGGATTGATAGGCATAGGTTTGAGGTGCTAGAGAGGCATTGGAGCCAGTTATGGAACTTCGGAGCGAGGTAAGTCTCCTATCTAACCTTGTGAGGGGGAATTTACCCCGTAGGTGTTATATTTGTTATGTACTACTTGTGGGAGCTACGCACGTATAAGGTAACTAGTGTCCATATGTATGCCAGAATTCCAGATTATGTACGGATTGACTTAGACTCACGCCTTGCCTTAATTGTACTATTCGAGTTATTCTTGCTTGTTTAATTGCTTTAATTCGCATTATGACCAGAGACTAGACTAGCGTAGAGTAATGGACTCGCTATTTTAGATATTTGACGAGTTACTTGATTAGTCGTAGAAATTATACTTCCCTCACGGATTTCTCCCTCGTTGCGTGTATTTATTGGAATGTTTTCTTGAATTTCCTAACTCACACGTATATTCGTGAGTGAGGTCAAAGACCCGTAAAAGCTTCATATTCTAATGGGATCGGGCTGAACGCCTCAGCAAAACTATTATGGGATCGGGTCATTCGCCTTGGCAGTATCATGTATCACACTCTTATGGGATCGGATTGTTCGCCTCGGCAAGATATTGCAACACTCTTATGGGATCGGGTCGTTTGCCTCGACAGTATGATGTATATATTCTTATGGGATCGGGACATTAACCTCGGAAAATTTTATGAAATACTCTTATGGGATCGGGCCGCTCGCCTCGGCAGAATCGTGTGTAATATTTGACAAGAAGCCAGTGTATCCGTGAGTGTTCTCGACTTAAGATGTGATGATCTATCTGGTGGGGACCATATTATATACTCCATTTGAGGAAATAACCGATATTTGAGGACTTCGTATTTACTGTTCAGATGAGGATAGTATCATGTATCTATATATGTTTTCACTGTTTAATTACCATGCTTCATACTTGTCTACTTTTTTTCGGTACTTATTTATTGGACCACTAGTAAGTGTCAATGGCGACCCCTCATCACTAGTTCTCCGGTGTTAGGCTAGATACTTACTGGTTATGCGTTGATTTACGTACTCATGCTACACTTCTGCATTTATTGTGTAGGTATATATTTCTGGTGGTCTTTTGGGTGCAAAGGCGCAGTTATTGCGGGGATTTACGGTGAGTTGCATCCCATGTTAGGATCTGCAAGACACAGAGTCTCCTTCATATTCATTTATGTTATCCTGTCTATTTTACATTTCAGACATATGTTGTATTGGTATTGTATTTTTTAGTAGTTGCTCATGCACTTGTGATACCGGGTTTTGGGATATTCTAGTTGTTGTTTATGGGTTTGCATAATATTATGATATTTTATTTTTATATCTTACTAACAATGTATGTACCTATTATTTTCAATGCGTAATTCCTTTTCTTAATAAAACTTATGATTTCAAGTAATAAAATGAATAATTATTTAGATGGTTCACTGTTGGCTTTCCTAACAGCGACGTTGGGCACCATCACGGCTTATAGTGGATTTTGGGTCGTGAAAAATACGATGTGTGACATTCTCATCAATCTCCCCATTTCCTTGGATTATAGGCCCAAGATACTTAAAATTATCTCTCTTCGGTATAACTTTTGTGCACAACCTCACTTCAATTTCAGCCTCCGAGCAACGTCACTAAACTCTCACTCCAAGTATTCTGTCTTGGTCCTACTCAACTTGAAACATTTAGACTCTAGGATCTGCCTCCAGACCTCTATCCTAGCGTTAACACCTCCTCGAGTCTCTTCAATCAGTACTATATCGTCTGCAAATAATATGCACCAAGGTAACTCCCCTTGAATGTGTCGTGTCAACTCAACCATCACCAAGGCAAATAGGAACGGACTAAGCGCTGATCCCTAATTTAACCCCACCTCAATTGAGAAGTGCCCCGATTTTCCTCCCACCATTCTCACCCGGTTCTTAGCTCCGCCATACATGTCCTTACGCACTCTTATGTATGAGACAGGTACACCTCTATCCTCCAAGCATCTCCATAGAACCTCCCTAGGGACTTTGTCATATGTTTTTTTTCTAAATCGATGAACACCATTTATAAGTCATGCTTACCCTCCTTTCATTGCTCCACCAATCTCCTAACAAGATGAATGGCTTTTGTCGTCGAATGCCACAGCATGAACCAAACTGGTTCTCAGAGATAGACATTGTTACACCCTATATTTTTGTACGTAAGAGTATGTCGCAAGTCAATTGATGTAAGCTCAGAAAATGAGATCATTTGTGAAAGTTCATAATGTGTGTTAATCATGTTACCTTGGAGGTTACAAATATTTAAGATCATTAATAACAAGTACCAAGAAGGTTGGAAGTCTTAGAAGCTAAACGAATCAAAGAAAATACGTTTCGTCGAAAGTCGACAAGTTTGGAATGTTATAAATGTACTTTTGGGGTGATACTAGGGTGCTTAACATGATAAAGAGGTTATGTTATGGTTTATTTTAGTTGTATGATAGTCGTGTGTTACGTTTTGTAGTCAAGCGAGTTGTGGAACAAAAGTTGGCAAAGGTCATCTCAAGTTACATACATAAATGTGCTGAAAATTAGGTCAAATGTAGTTGCGCTTTTCTCCCAATATACTTGGAATTACGGGATGATCCACTTATCAAATTGAAGTTCTACGAGTCTAGTTTCCAATACAATAAACCGTTTATCGATACGACTTTGAAGTAGATAGATATTTGCGCTTTCTGAGACTGCGCAAGTAGGACCCTTGGGACCCACAAAGTCCGTGGAAAAGTCTAGCTCTTATTTATGTCTATAATAACTCGTTTTAACTCATTTTTCTCGACCAAAACAGTTCCTAACCCTCCTAGATGCTCTCCAAGTAGTCTCTGTGATTCTAGAGTGAAAACCAAAGATAAAAACATGAATCCAACACTAAATATCCCGTGGTGCTTGCTAGATCGTAGTTCATCATCTTGTGGCTGTTTTGGAGGGTTCTTCAAAGAGTTTGAAGGCGAAATATAAGTTTTTACACACCAACTTGAACACATAAGTTGATTCAAGAAAAGAATACAACTCCTATAGTGTTGTGGTGTGATTGAGGTTTGTTGTGAGCTCCACAAGATGAGGATTTCAAGTTGAATCTACTGCCTAAGGTAAGTAAATCATGTTCTTTGTTATGCTTAAGGTTAATCATGTGTTGGTTTAGTTGTTTGAGTGAAAATCTACAAAATAGAAATTGACATGGCATAAGGAATCATTATCATTTTTTGTGGGTTGTGTTGAGGCTATATATATAGTTTGTTGTGGCTGAAAATTGTTATAAATAGCTTGATTATGTTATGGTTGTTGTTGTTAAGCTTATCTATGTGCTAATTAAGTTGATAGAAGATAATAATATGAAAAACAAGAGGTTGACGATAAAGGTTAAGGTGCTAGGCGTGTGGACTATATTTGAAGATTATTCTTATGGTGTTTTGGGCTGAAAATGATATGGTAAGCATAAGTATGATGTTATAGATGTTGTAGGCAGATTAATGGAAAAGGAATTGGATTCAAACCATATTTTGTTAATCGTAAATCGAGATTACCGCTCAAAATGGTTGTTGAAGCAATCAGAGAGCTTATTGTAAATTATATTGTTGTTGTTTGGGCTGTTTGGTGACTTTTAGTAACTTATGGGATTTAGTACAAACAGGGGAGGTGCTGTCTGTTTTCTTGTAGAATATTGATTTCCAAATATAAGTGTTACAACGCTTATATGATGACGACGAAGTCAGTTTACTCATTGTAGACATAAGAAGATCATATTAAGCTTGATTGACGATTGGATAGAAGATTTCAAAGTTATGTTAAGGAACTTCCTTCTTTCTTTTGGCATGATCTAAAGTGAAATGAACATAAACGATACGCTATTTCATAATGAATCTACTCCTAGCAACTAAGGTTGTCCATGTTGTTCTTTACTTATAAAGTTATTCTAAGCCAATATGTATGCTCTTTGAATCCTATTGAGGTTCATATTGATGGTATGGATGTCAATAATGTTAATTGAGGGTGCGACGACCTTACATCACTCCAAAAGTTTTAGAACGTGATTTCATGAGTCCAATATGTATTATATATATTACCCTACCGATCCGCGCTATAATCGGACGGGTACGGCACCTATTGTGCAACCACTGATCAATTGAGTTTTACCGATCTCTACGCAGCTGGGTATGATTCTATCGCGCCTTATGATAGCCGGATACATTTTTACCAATTCCTCTTCGAGTCCAGGTATGATATGATGTTGATGATGCCCACAGAGGCGTATGTTTTTAAAAGTATATGTATATATTTATGTATCATGCATTTCATGTTAGCCGCCCTGAGAGGCCCTCAAAGGATAGATGTTTTATCTTCTCTATCTCTCTTTACATTACTGTTTTTATTTATGCTTTCCTGCCTTACATACTCGGTAATTTATTTGTACTGACGTCCCTTTTGCCTAGGGACACTATGTTTCATGCCCGCGGGTCCCCATAGATAGGTTGACAGTCCTCCTAGTTGTTACGACCCAATTTCTCCTCCGTATGACATCGTGACGGCACCTAGTCTCTACGACTAGGTAAGCCTAACATTTGCGGAATAATGAAATGAAAACATAAATTCAACAACTAACTGTAGCAATAACAACATGACTGGATGCCATGCCACTTGGCATGTACAATAACTAACTCCTCAATATGCTACATAGCATTCCCAAAGCCTGGAACATCGTGAATCACAAACTACAGAAGGAAAATCTAGTGTCTCCATACATCAGAATCTATCAAAAGAAATACAGAAGATAATGGACATAGGGAAGAGTAGAAGGGGACTCCGAAGTATGCGGACGCGACAAATATACCTTGAAGTCTCCAAAGCTGTCCCGGCTCACTGATAGTGCGGCTGATAAGGAGTACTTGGATCTGCACATGAAAAGAACATGTGCAGAAGAGTAGCATGAGTACACCACAATCGGTACCCAGTAAGTGCCAAGCCTAACCTCGATCGAGTAGTGACGAGGCAAGGTCAGGGCCCTACTAGTATATAGATAACAACACAAGCTAAAATAAAATACCGCAGTAAAATAAAAACTGAAATTTAACGAAAATAAATTCATAAAAGACAACAGCTCAGTACATAGAGATAACAACAGCGAATCTCCCGAGATGCCGTCTCGTAGTTACAAACGTAAAAGTGCAGGGGGATCTCCCGGAATACCGTTCCGTAGTCCCAAAGTAAATATGCAGTACAGGGGGATCTCCCAGAATACCGTTCTGTAATCCCAAAGTAAATATGCAGTATAGGGGGATCTCCCGGAATACTGTTCCGTAGTCCCAAAGTAAATATGCAGTACATGGGGATCTCCCGAAATACCGTTCCGTAGTCCCAAAGTAAATATGCAGCTAAACAATTAAATTTAATAGTCATGGTACGAAATTCTACAGTTCAACCTAAGTACCAGTTAAGGAAAAATAGGTAAATTCCCTAAACATGCTGCACGTAGCTCAAGTAAATAGTTAAGGCATGTAGACATGCTATTCTAATCTAGCAGGATACTATACATGCTAATGAAACTCAAATAATAAATAAATTAGGTTATTACTTAGTAGAAAATCGGGTATTTACACAATTAGCCTCTGTACGTACTCGTCATCTCACATACACAATGCTCATATATCAAAAATAGTACAAATCCTATGGGGAGTTCCCCGACACAAAGCTAGGCAAGCCACTTACCTCGAACCAAGCTCAATCAATCGGTAACAATGCCTTTTCCATGAATACACGACTCTAAATGTCCCAAATCTAGCCAAAACAATTACATATCATAAATACAACTATAATAGACTAATCTAATTAATGAAATAAAGATTTTAATAAAAATTCCAAAATTCGTCCTAAAGAGTCGACTCCGGCCCACGTCTCGGAATCGGGTAAAAGTCACAAAATCTGAAAGCCCATTCACTCACGAGTCTAACCATATCAAATTCACTTAAATCCGACACCAAATGGTCCTTCAAATCCACAAATCAAACTTTCCAAATCCCTAGCCTCAAACTCCCAAATTCCACCTTAAATACATACTAACTAGGTGGAAAAATAAATGGGGAAGCAAGATTATTGATCCAAAATAAGCACAAGGGACTTACCTCAAGAAATGCCTCGAAAATGCTCTCAACAATCAGGAAGCCCTTCGGTTTTAAATATTTCCCAGGCATTTCCGCACATGCAGAGCCTAGGCTCGCAACTGCGCGCCCGCTGGTGCAAAAAATGTGGGCGCACCTGCGAAAATGACTAACCTTGGCTGCCTCCGCTTCTGCGACCACAGGTCCGCATCTGCGCTATCGCAGGTGTGGAAAAACCACCGCACCTGCGAACTCTATTCATCTCCACCCCTTCCGCACCTACGCTCAACCTACCGCACATGCGGCCTCGCACCTGCTGCTAATACCCTTGCAGGTGCGATCATACCAGTAAAAGACCAAACTTCAGAAATTTCTCAACTTTCATTCCAAGTCCGTTAACCACCCGAAACTCACCCGAGGCCCCCGGGACCTCAACCAAATATACCAACCAATCCTAAAACACCATACGAACTTATTCGAGCCCTCAAACCATAACAAACAATGCTAAAATCACAAATCATCCTCTAATTCAAACTTAAAGAACTTAAAACTTCCAAATTCAACAACTGATGCCGAAACCAACCAAACCACATCCGATTGACCCCAAATGTTTCACACAAATCATATTCAACATTACGGACCTACTTCAACATCCGAAATTGGAATCCGACCTCGATATCAAAAAGTCCACTACCAGTTAAAATCTCCAAAAATTCGACTTTCGCCATTTCAGGCCTAAATAAGCTACGGACCTCCAAAACATAATCCGGATACGCCCCTAAGTCCAAAATCACCCAATGGAGCTAGCGGAATCGACAAAACTCCATTCTGGAGTCATCTTCACACAGTTCCGACTATGGTCAAAATCCTAAGACTTAAGCTTCCATTTTAGGGACTAAGTATCCCAAAACACTATGAAACCAAAAACAAAACCTCATGATAAGTCACATAGGTAGAAAAAGATACGGGGGAAATAGTAAATACTGAATCGGGGTTATTACTCTAAAAATGACAGGTCGGGTCGTTACATCCTCCCCCTCTTAAAACAATCGTTTGTCCTAAAAAGGTATAGAGACATACTTGAAGTGGTAAAAAGATGAGGATAACGACTGCACATATCATGCCCGATCTCCCAAGCCACCTCCTCGACTAGTTGTCCCCCCCACTGAACGTTCACGGAAGCAATGTTCTTTGACCTTAGCTTTCTGACCTGCCTCTCTAAAATAGCCACTGGCTCTTCAACATAAGATAGATCCTTGTCCAATTGGACTGAGCTGAAATCCAATACGTGAGCTGGATCACCGTGATACTTCCGGAGCATCGAAACAAGAAATACTGGATGAACTCTTACTAGGCTGGGAGGTAAGGCAAGCTCATAAGCAACCTCCCCAACACGCCGCAACACCTCAAAAGGACCAATGAACCTTGGGCTTAGCTTGCCCTTCTTTCCGAATCTCATAACGCTTTTCATAGGCGAAACCCAGAGCAAGACCCTCTCTTCAACCATTAAAGCAACATCGTGAACCTTTCGGTCCATGTAACTCTTCTGTTTGGACTGGGCTGTACGAAGTCTATCCTGAATCACCTTAACCCAAGGCATCCTGAACTAAGTCTGTACCCAATAATATGGCCTCGCCCGGCTCGAACCAACCCATTGGGGACCGATACCGCCTACCATACAGAGCCTCATATGGTGCCATCTGAATGCTGGATTGATAACTGTTGTTGTAAGCAAACTCCACAAGTGGCAAGAACTGGTCCCAAGCACCCCCAAAATCTATCACACAAGCGCAGAGCATATCCTCCGGTATCTAAATAGTGTGCTCGAACTGTCCGTCCGTCTGAGGGAGAAATGTTGTGCTCAACTCAACCCGAGTACCAACTCATGTTGTACAGCTCTTCAAAACTATTATGTAAACTGCATACCCCGGTCAGAGATGATAGATACCGGTACGCCATGAATCCTGACGATCTCACGGATGTAGATTCGAGCTAGCTGCTCATAAGAATAGGTAGTCATCACAGGAATGAAATGAGGCGACTTGATCAGCCTATCCACAATCACCCAAACTGCATCAAACCTCTGCTGAGTCCGTGGGATCCCAACAACGAAATCCATAGTGATTCGCGCCCATTTCCACTCTGGAATCTCCAACTTCTGAAGCAACCCACCTGGCCGTTAATGCTCATACTTCACCTGCTGGAAATTTAGACATTGGGCCACATACTCTACTATGTCCTTCTTCATCCTCATCCACCAGTAATGTTGCCTCAAGTCCTGATATATCTTTGCGGTACCCGGATGAACAATGTATCGCAAACTGTGAGCCTTCTGGAGAATCAACTCACACAAACCATCTATATTGGGCACACATAGCCTGCCATGCTTCCGCAATGCACCATCATCTCCAATAGTGACCTCCTTAGCATCACCGTGTTGGACTGTGTCCTTAAGTACAAGTAGATGGGGGTCATCATACTGACGCTCCCAATACGATTATAAAGAGAAGACCGAGAGACCACACAATCCAATACTCGACTCGACTCAGAAATATCCAATCTCACAAACTGGTTGGCTAACGCCTAAACATCCAACGCCAATGGCCTCTCTGCTGCTGGTAGATATGCTAAACTCCCCAAACGCGCTGCCCGGTGACTCAAAGCATCGACCACCACATTGGCCTTCCCAAGGTCGTACAAAATGGTGATATCACAATCCTTAAGCAGCTCCAACCACCTCCTCTGACGCAAATTAAGATCTTTCTGCTTGAACAGATGCTGCAAACTCCAGTGATTGGTGTAAATCTCACAAGGAACACCGTACAAATAATGCCGCCAAATATTCAAGGCATAAATAATAGCTGCTAACTCAAGGTCGTGGACAAGATAGTTCTTTTCATGTACCTTCAGATGTCTGGATGCGTAGTCAATCACCCTACCGTCCTGCATCAACATCGCGCCGAGACCAATCCGTAATACATCACAATATACAGTATAAGACCTTAAACCTATAGGCAATACTAATATTGGGGTGTAGTTAAATATGTCTTGAGCTTCTGAAAGCTCTCCTCACATTCCTCTATCCACCTTAACGGAGCACCCTTATGGGTCAGCCTGGTCATAGGTGCTGCAATAGATGAGAAACCTTCTACAAATCGACGGTAATACCCTGCCAAACCAAGAAAACTTTGTATCTCTGTAGTTGAGGACGGTCTAGGCCAACTCTGCACTACTTCAATCTTCTTCAGATCCACTTGGATCCCCTCACTCGATACTATATGACCCAAGAATGCCACTAAGTCTATCCAAAACTCATACTTTGAAAATTTTTCATATAACTTCTTTTCTTTCAAGGTTTGAAGAGCAGTCCTCAGGTGCTGCTCATGATCCTCCCGAGAGTACACCAGAATGTCGTCAATAAACACAATGACGAATGAGTCAAGATAAGGCCGGAACACACTATGCATCAAGTGCATAAAAGTTGTTGGGGCATTGGTCAGCCCAAAAGACATAACAAGAAACTCATAGTGACCATATCTGGTCCTGAAAGCAGTCTTCGGGATATCTGGCTCTCGAATCTTCAACTGATGATAACCTGAACGCAAGTCAATCTTGGAAAACACTCTAGCACCCTATAACTGCTCAAATAGGTCATCAATACGAGGCAATGGATACCTGTTCTTCACTGTGACTTTGTTCAACTGGCGGTAATCAATACACATCTACATAGAACCATCCTTCTTCTTCACAAATAAGATAGGAGAATCCCAAGGTGACACACTTGGCCGAATGAAACCCTTATCAAGAAACTACTATAACTGCTCATTCAACTCCTTCAATTTAGGAGGAGCCATATGATATGGAGGAATAGAGATGGGTTGAGTTCCCCGCAACAAATCAATGTCAAAATCAAAATATATCTGTCAGGAGGCATGCTCGGAAGATCAGTTGGGAACACATCTAGAAAGTCCCTCACTACTGGAACTGACTCAATTGTAGGGGTATCAGTACTGACAGATCTCACATAAGATAGATACGTGTCATACCCCTTCTCAACCATTCGTTGAGCTTTAAGAAACGAAATAACTCTGCTGGGAGTATACTCTAAGGTATCTCTCCACTCTAATTGCGGTAAACCTGGCATAGCCAGCGTCACGGTCTTAGTGTGAAAATAAAGAATAGCATAATGGGGCGACAACAGTCCATGCCCAAAATAATATCAAAGTCCACCATATTGAATAATAATAAATTGGCTCTAGTCTCAAAACCACTAAGAGCAATCAAACACGACCAATACACGCGGTCCACAATAAGAGAATCTCCCACAGTAGTAGACACATAAACAGGGGAACTCAAAGAGTCCCGCGATACGCCCAAATGCGGGACAAAATAAGAGGACACAAAGGAATATGTAGAGCCTGGGTCAAATAATACCGATGCATCTATATGAGAGAACGGGACAATACCTGTAATGACAGAATTAGAAGCAACTGCCTTTGTACAAGTAGGAAGGGCATAATATTTGGCCTGACCTCCCCCTCTAGGGCGTCCTCTACCTCTCCGACCTCCACCTCGGGCTGGCTGAGTAAGTAGAGTGGCAGCTGGTGCTGTAATCATAGCATGAGGACCCGGTGGAGCACGTTGTGGCTGAGAAGTCTCTGGAGGTGCATCCCTCCTAATTCTGAGGCAATCCCTCACTATATGGCGAGTGTCACCATACTTAAAACAAGCTCTGGGAGGGCGTGGCTGCTGTCACTGGTTTGGGCTAGGTCTACTGGACTGGCCGCTAGGAACACCCCGTGCATGAGGCACACTAGATATTGGCAGTGCATAATAAGGATCTTGGGGCCTAGAAGGGGCTGGAACACCACGGGCGGTTGGAAGAGCTGAATGAACGGGGCGGCTCACATAACCCCTACCATGGCTAGCTATTGAGACACGAGCTCTAGAATAATAACTAGTCTCTCGAGACCTCTTGGCCTCCCTCTCCTCTATATCTCGGGCAAGCATGCCCTCCAGTCTCCTGGCAATACTCACCACCTGCTGATAAGAAATATCCATCTCCGACTTCCTGTACATACTAATCTAGATGCTGGGGTGGAGTCCCTCAATAAACTGTCGAACCCTCTTTCGAACTGTGGCAACCAAGGCCGGTGCATGTCTGGCCATATCACTGAAGCAAACTGCATACTCTGACATAGTCATAGCACCCTAGCACGACTGCTCAAACTCTGTGCGCCATGAGTCCCTGAGGCTCTGAGGGACATACTCTCTAAAAAACATGTCTGAGAACTGAGTCCATGTAAGTGAAGCTACGTCAGCCGGACTACTCAACTCATACGCACGCCACCACTGATAGGCTTCTCCTCTATGTAGTAAAAGAAACCCCGCTCGTCTCTGCTATGCCCATAGTATGGAGAATACAATGACACTCCCCCAGAAAACCATAAGCGTCATCTGTAGCCAATCCGCTGAAGGTAGGTGGGTGGTACTTCTTGTACCTCTCAAGTCTGAGTTGCTCCACTTCAGAAGATGTTGCCCTAACCTCGGGCTGAGCTGGAGCTACCATCTTCATTTGTACAATCTCTGGAACCTGGTTGACCTGAAACCACCGCTCTAGATTAGCGGCAACGGGAGTTTGTGCTCCTCCCCCGGCCTGAGATGTGGCAGGGGCAAGTGGAATCAATCCAGCCTGAGCTAAGGTGATGAACATGCTCAGAAGCTAGGCTAGAGTCTCCTGGAGGGCTGGTGCAGGAACATGTACCTCAGGTGTCTTCCTTCCTGCTGGAGCTACTGGGGGCTCCTCTATAGCAGCTCGTGCAAGTGCTCTGGCTGTGCCATGTGGACGTCCTCGGCCTCTACCCCGGCCCCGACCCCGACCTCTCGTAGCTCTAGCAGGGGGCGCGGGATCCTGGTCATCAGATCCGCTTGTACGTTTCCTCACCATATGTGAGAGAATAGAATATAGAAGTTTAGAATATTTGAAGTCAACAATATTCGCACGACAAGGAATCAAAGTAGTGAAAGTTTCCTAACAGTTCCATAGCCTCCCGAAGATAAGTATAGACATCTCCGTACCGATCCGCGAGACTCTAATAAACCGGATTGTGACTAACGACACCTATGAACCTAGAGCTCTGATACCAACTTGTCACAACCCAATTTCCTCTCTCTATGACGTCGTGATGACACCTAGACTCTATGACTAGGTATGCCTAACATTTGCGGAATAATGAAATGAAAACATAAATTCAACAACTAACTGTAGCAATAACAACATGACTGGATGCCATGCCACTTGGCATGTACAATAACTAACTCCTCAATATGCTACACAGCATTCCCAAAACCCGGAACATCGTGAATCACAAACTACAGAAGGAAAATCTAGTGTCTCTATACATCAGAGTCTATCAAAAGAAATACAGAAGATAATGAACATGGGGAAGAGTAGAAGGGGACTCTGAGGTCTGCGAACGCGGCAGATATACCTTGAAGTCTCCAAAGTTGTCCCGGCTCACTGATGGTGCGGCTGCTAAGGAGTACCTAGATCTGCACACGAAAATAATATGTGCAGAAGAGTAGCATGAGTACACCACAATCGGTACCCGGTAAGTGCCAAGTCTAATCTCGGTCGAGTAGTGACGAGACCAGGTCAGGGCCCTACTGGTACATATATAATAACACAAGATAAAATAAAATACCGCAGTAAAATAAAGATTGAAATTTAACAAAAATGAATTCATAGAAGACAACAACTCAGTACACAGAGATAACAACAAGGAATCTCCCGAGATGTCGTCTCGTAATTTCAAACGTAAAAGTGTAGGGGGATCTTCCGAAATACCGTTCCGTAGTCCCAAAGTAAATATGCAGTACAGGGGGATCTCCCGGAATACCGTTCCGAAGTGCCAAAGTAAAAATGCAGTACAGGGGGTTCTCCTAGAATACCGTTCTATAGTTCCAAAGTAAATATGCAGTACAGGTGGATCTCCCAGAATACCGTTTCGTAGTTCCAAAGTAAATATGCAGCTAAACAATAGAATTTAATAGTCACAACATGACATTCTACAGTTAACCTAAGTATCAGTTAAGGAAAAACAGGTAAATTCACTTAACATACTGCACGTAGTTCAAGTAAACAGTTAAGGCAAGTACACATGCTATTCTAATCTAGCAGGATACTACACATGCCGATGAAACTCAAATAAGAAAGAAATCAGGTTATTACTTAGTAGAAAATTGGGTATTTACACAATTAGCTTGTGTACGTACTCGTCACCTCACGTACACGGTGCTCATATATCAAAAACAGTACAAATCCTACGGGGAGTTTCCCCACACAAAGTTAGGCAAGCTACTTACCTCGAACCAAGCTCAAACAATTGGTAACAATGCCTTTTTCATGAATATCTCACTCTGAATGGCCCATATCTAGCCAAAATAATTACATATCATAAATACAACTATAATAGACTAATCTAATTAATGAAATCAAGATTTTAATAATAAAATCCGAAATCCGTCCTAATAAGTCGACCCGGGCCCACGTCTCGGAATCGAGTAAAAGTCAAAAAATATGAAAGTCCATTCACTCACGAGTCTAACCATATCAAATTTACTAAAATCCAACACCAAATGGTCTTTCAAATCCACAAATCAAACTTTTCAAATCCCTAGCCTCAAACTCCCAAATTTCACCTTAAATACACAGTAACTAGGTGAAACAATAAATGGGGAAGCAAGAGTATTGATAAAAAATAAGCACAAGATACTTACCTCAAGAAATGCCTCGAAAATACTCTCAAATATCTCCCTAAACCGAGTTTGCAAAGTCCAAAATGACAAAAATCACGAAGCCCTTCGGTTTTAAACACTGCCCAGGCATTTCAGCACCTGCCGAGCCTGGGCTCGCACCTGCGCGCCCGCTGGTGCGAAATATGTGTGCGCACCTGTGAAAATGACTAACCTTGGCTGTCTCCGCTTTTGCGACCACTAGTCCGCATTTGCGCTATCCCCTTCTGCACCTGCGCTCAACCTACCGTACATGTGGCCTCGCACCTACGGTCAATACCCTCGCAGGTGCGATCATACCAGCAAAAGACCAAACTTCAAAAATTTCTCAACTTCCATTCCAAGTCCGTTAACCACCCGAAACTCACCCGAGGCCTCCGGGACCTCAACCAAACATACCAACCAATCCTAAAACACCAAACTAACTTAGTCGACCCCTCAAAGCTCATCAAACAACGCTAAAATCACAAATCATCCTCCGATTCAAACTTAAAGAACTTGAAACTTCCAAATTTGACAACCGATGTCGAAACCAACCAAACCATGTCCGATTGATCCCAAATTTTTCACACAAGTCATATTCAACATTACGGACCTACTCCAACTTCCGAAATCAGAATCCTACCCCGATATCAAAAAGTCCACTACCAGTTAAAATCTCCAAAAATTCGACTTTCGCCATTTCAAGCATAAATAAGCTACGGATCTCCAAAACACAATCCGGATATGCCCCTAAGTCCAAAATAACCCAATGGGGATAATGGAACCGACGAAACTCCATTTTAGAGTCGTCTTCACACAGTTCTAACTATGGTCAAAATCCCAAAACACTCTGAAACCAAAAAGAAAACTCCCGACAAGTCACATAGGCAGAAAAAGATACAGGGAAAACAGTAAATAGTGAACCTGGGTTATTACTCTCAAAACGACCAGCCGGATCGTTACACTAGTAGGCTATCAGCTTAGCGGAAGGTGTTGGTGCACTCTACTTGCTTAGGAGTTGCCTATTTGATAGTATGATTTGTACATGTATTGATTGGTATGGAAGGGCCCTATCCCAACCTTTATGACCTATGTTTTGAGTGTACAAATGTACATGTCGGCCTTATAGGCCCGTAAGTCACATGTATAAGTTTGTATATCATGTTGGGTCGACTTATGTCAAGTACTCCCTTATGATTTATTCTAGTTATCTCGTGATGGTCTTTCTGGCTCATTTACCCAAGATAGTATGATAAAAAGATATATTGCGTTGGTACTCGGTTGAGTAAGGCACCGGGTGCCTGTCGCGACCCTTTGGTTTGGGTCGTGACAAACTTGGTATCAAAACTTGAATGTGGTTGTGGAAGAGTTGATTTAGAGGAACTCAATTTTGCATCATGCTTATGATGAGTAAATGTAAGGTCTTTTATATATCATGTATGTACAAAGACGTGTAAGCTTCTTGATAAGGATCCCTAAGGCATGAATATCGATTCACCCATATGGTAAAAAGCAATGAGAGAATCAGAATGTAGATACAAGTTTCAACAAGTAAAAGAAGCAAGGTGAAGAAGGATACGAGGCACCGAGTTAGTGAAGATTATCAGTATTTACAATTCAGGCAGAGAAATATAAGTATTGTGAGTTACCTTCAACAGAAATAAAGGTATGTACAATTGGCCACACCCATCTCAGTTATGCCCTATGGGAGCAAACAGATATAGTTTAAGAGAAGGATGGGATATCAGGATCCAGCTGGGGCTAAAGTAACCCAAAATGATTGATGGATTATTAGTGTTAGCTTTCATTTCCGAAGGATATTGCAAATGTGGTTATTAGTTCTCCTTGTGAGACACCCAGATGGTGTACTCTAGAATAGTACAATTATATATGAATACTAGAATGTTCAAAAATTTCAGAAGATAGGCACTGGAATCCTAGAAAGGATAATTATTTACCTTAGTATGGCTCTTGTCCCTAGTAAAGAGAAAATGTTAGGTGACCCGATGAGCCAGTGGATAGAGCAAGGAGCTAAAAGCGAAAGAATATTTTGTTGAAGTTTTCAGAACAAGGTAATAGATAGAAACATTAGCAGGAGAATGAGAAAAGAGTAAATAAAGAATTATGAGTAAGATGTGATAAATTGGTGATAAAGGTAACTCAAAATATGATAGGATGGCATAGTCTATAGTCAAGTGAAGGAAAAGACAAGAGGTGACAAGCCTTGAGGCAATAAAACTGTATAAGCCATAAAATCATATCCTTATTTCGAGAAATGAGTTAGTGACTCAAACGTGATTATCAGAAGGCTAAGTTAGACCCCCAAAAATAATAGAAATTAATATGGGCTAGTAAAAAAGATGAAATCGAACATGAGCTAAGGATTAGAGGGTTTGATAATAGTCGGCATCGTGACAATTTCAGAGATCGCATTCCGGCGATAATAGAATAGACAATAGAAGAATAACCTTTAAAGGTCATTCAGGAAGACGCTTCCCTAAAGCAAGCATTGTGAGTAGAGTTAAAACTAAGGGACTAAGTGTGCAAGTTACACTAAGTGTCACCCTCGTGCGTAAGAAATTCAGTTATCCTTAGTACTGAAGGGTTACCACAAGACGAGTAAGAGTCCATGAAGATGTGAAAAGACACCAAAGATGAAGAGGTAAAACATTTTTAGGTAAATCTTCATAGCATTAATTGCTATTACTCCCCTAAAGGGGGAAATATGGTGTGGTATGGTACTAAGATAGAGTTAAGTGGTTCAATAATTAAGGAATAGTAAAGGAAGAATACGGTAAAAATGCAAAAGGAATAAGATTGCATTTATTCAGATCCTACAGATATGTTATGACTCCAAAATATTATGCAAGCATGATGCCGGTTAAGGGTTCGCATACAGGATGTTATTGACAAATAAGTGTGAATGAACACTTGATACGTAAGGAGCCAGTGCAAAAGGTAAGTTAAGAAAAATGACATAACCCAAGAGGGGTTACATAGAATATAGATATGAGAATGGACTAATGAGTAGTCTTTAGTTGATTCAAGAAGATCCTAGTTATGGCTAGACAAGAGGTCATAGATAAATTAGTAGATCATGCAAGATAAACGTAGTGAACCCCAGCATAGAAAATTTAGTCTCGCAGATACGAGATCGCAATCCTTGAAAAACATTCAGATAGGAGTTGGGTTTAAGTTTTACGGACATAAGAGAGAGTGCCACTAGGGAGAAAATCAAATTTTGAGTTCACAAGTAACCCTACGAGCACAAGGTCACCGAGGTATGTAACTAAGGATATTTATAGGCGAGTAAGAACATCGAAAATTTCGTCGGGTATACGATGTAATGAGCTCACAGCTTTACAAAAGTTAGAGGGTCTCCCCTAAGTATTACCATGAAAGACTAGCTGAGAAATAAGAAAGAAGGATCAACCTAAGCATAGTGACCTAAAGAAGAAATGATCATGTAACAACAGTCTCACTATGACATCGTATGCACTCTATTAGAAAGTGGCACCTACTGTGACTAATGAATGGGAAGTAAAATCAAAAGTAATATTCGAGATCATATGGGTAGCATGGAATTCCACTATGTGTGGGAACTAAGATATGCCAAGTATTCATGAAAAAGTGGCAGAACGACCAGGAAAAGTAATTGCTTACATTTAAAGATAATTGAGAAGGCACGAAAGGAAATCTATAGTGCTAGCAATTTAAAGGAAGATTGTGAGTAGTATAAATAGATATGTTTAGGTCACAGGATAAAGTATGGTAGAGCGACAAGGTTTTAGGTATATAGGAGTAAGGATAAGAAAATGTGAGTGAGAAGGTGACAAGAATAGGTAAGGCCTCAAAATTAAGCCCATAAAAATAAGAGAACTGATGGTTTCTGTAAGTTATAGAAAGTTCAGTATTGCCTGAATGAACTCAAAGGAGTCAAAGACTAGGAGCATTTAGAAGAGATGGAATGTTGCCATGGTAGTAGAATAAGGGTGTAATTGTGATAGATAAGAGGATGATGTTTAGGCCTTTGATTGAGTAATGATTTAAATAAAATGGATTTCCTGAATTGCACGGAATTAAAATACCCCTATAAGATGAATCACGTTGGGATGCTATGAAATACATTTATAGAAGTATAGTATCGTCCCTAAGTGGATCAGACAAATAACTTCTGATGTTCCTCGATGAGATGTGAGCCCCAGTGACAATGTATTACGTAAGAAGTTTCAAGTTATCAGTGGTAGATTATAGATCAACATTAAGGTGAATCAATAATAGATGGATAAAAGATACAATGTATGAGATGAGGTTAGGCTGTAATTCCTAAGATGAACAGTAATGAGGAAGCATTAAAAGACTTAGATTTTTACATATAGGATAAGTAGCAAGAGAGTAACCTAGAGTTAGGTAGCAAACCTCGGTAATAATAAACAAAAGTAAGTGTTATGGTATAGTACGACCTACCTAGATACAGTAAAGCCATAAACATAGATAACTGAGGCTATGAAACAAAATATAGCAATCGTCGTAAGTTCGACAAAATACCGAGCAAAAAACTTCAGTACACCTATAGATACCTAGAGGGACAGCTTGCCATATATATGTTCACAAAGTAAGGCCTAGAGATTGGCTAAAAGTTAGAGTAAAAATGTGAGAAGAGTCGCATAGGCGCTCATACAAGGACAGAATCGTACATGCTTCATGACAGAAGGTAGCAATTGTTATGAGATTGAAAGAATTCTGACCACAAGTCATGGTGTAACGAAGAGGCTTAAAGGGAGGAATGCCTTAGCCTTTGGATTTATTCACAGAAAAGTTGCCTAGATGGCAAGGATAGTATTAAAGTATTCGTAAGAGATAAAGGGTATGAGACTGATAAGCGCATCAGTCAACATTCGAGGACGAATTTTCTAAAGGGGGAATGATGTTACACCCCATATTTTCGTATGTAAGAGTACGTCGCAAGTCAATTGATGTAATCTCAGAAAATGAGATCATTTGTAAAAGTTCATAATATGTGTTAATCATGTTACCTTAGAGGTTACAAATATTTAAGATCGTTAATAACAAGTACCAAGAGGGTTGGAAGTTTTAGAAGCTAAACGAATCAAAGAAAATAAGTTTCGTCGAAAGTCGACAAGTTTGGAATGTTATAAATGTACTTTTGGGGTGATACTAGGGTTCTTAACATGATAAAGAGGTTATGTTATGATTTATTTTAGTTGTATGATAGTCGTATGTTACGTTTTGAAGTCAAGCAAGTTAAGGAACAAAATTTGGCAAAGGTCATCACAAGTTACATACATAAATATCCTGAATATTAGGTCAAATATAGTTGCGCTTTTCTCCCAATATACTTGGAATTATGGGATGATCCACATATAAAATTGAAGTTCTACGAGTCTAGTTTCCTACAAATTAAACCGTTCATCGATACGACTTTGAAGTAGAGAGATATTTGCATTTCACGAGACTGCACAAGCTGCCCTTAGGACCCACAAAGTCGGTAGAAAACTCCAGCTCTTATTTATGTCTATTATAACTCGTTTTAACTCATTTTTCTCGACCAAAACAGTTCCTAAACCCTCCTTGATGCTCTCCAAGCAGTCTCTATGATTTTAGAGTGAAAACCAAAGATAAAAACATGAATCCAACGCTAGAAATCTCGTGGTGCTTTCTAGATCGTAGTTCATCATCTTATGGCTATTTTGGAGGGTTCTTCAAAGAGTTTTAAGGAGAAATACAAGTGTTTACACACCAACTTGAACACAAAAGTTGATTCAAAAAAAGAATACAACTCCTATAGTGTTGTAGTGTGATTGAGGGTTGCTGTGAGCTAAACCAGCTGGGGATTTCAAGTTGTATCTACTGGCTAAGGTAAGTAAATCATGTTATTTGTTGTTATTAAGGTTAATCATGTGTTGGTTTAGTTTTTTGAGTGAAACTCTACAAGATAGTAATTAACATGGCATAAGGAATCGTTATCTTTTTTTGTGGGTTGTGTTGAGGCTATATATATAGTTTGTTATGGCTGAAAATTATTATAAATAGCTTGATTGTGTTATTGTTGTTGTTGTTAAGCTTATATATGTGCTAATTAAGTTTATTGAAGAAGATAATATGAAAAACAAGAGGTTGACGATAAATCTTAAGGTGCTAGGCGTGTGGACAATATTTAAAAATTATTCTTATGATGTTTTGGGCTGAAAATGATATAGTAAGCATAAGTATGATGTTATAAATGTTGTAGGCAGATTCATGGAAAAGGAATTGGATTCAAACCATATTTTGTAAATCAAAAATCGATCTTGCCGCTCAAAATGGTTATTGAAGTAATCGGAGAGCTTATTGTAAATTATATTGTTATTGTTTGGGATGTTTGGTGATTTTTAGTAACTTATGGAATGTAGTACCAGCAGGGGAGGTGTTTTCCGTTTTCTTGTAAAATATTAATTTCCAAATATGAGAGTTACAATGCTTATATGATGACGACAAAGTCTGTTTACTCGTTGTAGACGTAAGAAGATCATATTGAACTTGATTGACGATTGGATAGAAGATTTCGAGGGTATGTTAAGGCACTTCCTTCTTTCTTTTGGCTTGATCTAAAGTGAAATGAACATAAACGATACACTATTTCATAACGGATCTACTCCTAGCAACTAAGGTTGTCCATGTTGTTCTTTCCTTATAAAGTTATTCTAAGCCAGTATGTATGATACTTGAATCCTATTGAGGTTCATATTGATGGTATGGATGTCAATAATGTTAATCGAGGGTGCGACTACCTTACGTCACTCCGAAAGGTTTAGAACGTGATTTTATGAGTCCTGCATGCATTATATATATGTATCTATTTTACTCTATCGAGCTGAGCTATAGTCGGCCGGGTACGACATCTATTGTGCAACTATTGATCAGTTGGGTTTTACCGAGCTTCACGTGGCCAGGTACGATTCTATCGAGCCTTATGATAGCCGGGTACGTTTTTACCGAGTCCTCTTCGAGGCTGGGTACTTTATGATGATGATGATGCCCACAGAGGCGCATGTTTTTAAAAGTATATGTATATATTTATGTATCATGCATTTCATGTCAGTCTCCCTCAGAAGCACTCAAAGGTTTCAGATTTTATCTTCTCTATCTCTCTTTATATTACTGTTCTTATTTATGTTTTTCTTCCTTACATACGCGGTACTTTGTTTGTACTGACGTACCTTTTGCTTAGGGACCCTACATTTCATGACCGCAGGTCCCAATAGACAGGTTGACAGTCCTCTTAGTAGGCTATCAGTTCAACGGAAGGCGTTGGTGCACTCCACTTGCTCGGGAGTTACTTATATGGTAGTATGCTTTGGACATGTATTGATTGGTATGGAGGGGCACTGTCCCGACCTTTATGACATATATGTACTCTTAGAGGATTATAGACATATGTCATGTATATGGATACTTGTATGTCCTTGTTGGCCTGTGTTTTGAGTGTACAAATGATCATGTAGGCCTTATAGGCCCGTATGTCACATGAATAAGTTTGCATATCATGTTGGGTCGTCATATGTCAAGTATTCCCTTATGTTTTTTTCTAGTTATTTCATGATGGTCTTTTCGGCTCATTTACCCATGATAGTATGATAATAAAGATACATTGTGTTGGTACTCAGTTGAGTAAGGGACCGGGTGCCTGTCGCGACCCTTCGGTTTGGGTCGTGCAGACACCCCCTCTTTATCCTCATCTCCACCGCCCTCTCCCAGACCTTCATAGTATGGCTTAGTATCTTGATACCCATATAGTTGTTGCTATTTTGAATATCTCCCTTGTTCTTGTATATTGGGATCATTGTAATCCATCTCCACTCATTGGGCATTCTTGTTGTCCTAAAAATGACATTAAACAACCTCATAAGCCACTCCAGCCCTGCCCTACCTGCACTCTTTCAAATTTCACCGAAATTTCGTGTGGCCTGGTCGCTCTACCCCTGCTCATCTTGCGCATAGCTTTCTCAACCTCCCCTACCCTAACACGCCTACAATATCCACAGTCACGATGCCTCTATAAGTGCTCGAAATCACCTAGTGCAACGCTCGTATCCCTCCCTTCATTCAAGAGTTTGTGGAAATATGTATGTCATCTACGTCTAATATGTGCCTCCTCCACGTCGTATAATATAAAACATGTATTTGATAATAAACTAGATAAATTGTGATAAACTTTTATTTCTAGTTTTAACCTTGTCTTTTTTAAGAACTTTGAAAGAAAAGTGTCGAAGAAGGGCCAGTAAGTCATTTCATTATGTTCATCTCGAAACTACTAATTCTCAAAAATAATAATTGTACCAAACATGAAATAAAAATAATATTAATACTGTTATAAAACAAAAGCAATTTAGTAAAACATGAACAAGAAATAGAGATAGAGAGAAGGAAGAGATTTTCTTCTTCAATTGTGTGTATTTTCTTATCTATTACAAGGCCTTTATATAGGCATGAAAAGTGAAGAAAAATATGTCATTGAATATGTCATTAAGCATTTGAGAAGATCATGGAGGAAGAGTAGACATCCACCATAATTTGATTTTTCTTATAACACTCCCCCTTGGATGTCCATAGATAATGTGCCTCGTTAAAACTTTATTAGGAAAAAACCCTATGGGAAAAATATCCTAGTGAAAGAAAAAAGAGTACACATGTTTAGAAATACGCCTTTTGGTTGCCTCATTAAAAACCTTGCAAGGAAAACCCAGTGGGACAAAACCTTGTAAGGGAAAAAGAGTACAACGCATATTAACTCCCCCTGATGAGAGCATCAATTCACATCCTTGAGCCTTCGCATCCCAATCTTGTACACTAGTTTCTTGAAGGTTGACGTCGGTAGAGATTTGGTGAACATATCAGTCATATTATCACTTGAACGGATCTGTTGCACATTGATATCACCATTCTTTTGAAGATCATGTGTGAAAAATAACTTTGGTAAAATTTGCTTTGTCCTATCCCCTTTATGAATCCTCCCTTCAATTGGGCTATGCATGCTGCATTGTCTTCATACAAAATTGTGGGTAGTTTGTCACACTTCAAACCACATTTGTCTCGAATAAGATGTATTATAGACCTCAACCATACACATTCTCGACTTGCTTCATGAATAGCAATTATCTCAGCATGATTAAATAAAGTAGCCATGATTGATTGCTTAGTCGATTGCCAAGATATGGCAGTGTCTCCATATGTAAACACATAGCATGTTTGAGATCGAGCCTTGTGTGGGTCATATAAATACCCAGCATCGGCATAACCAACAAGATCGGGACTGAAATCATTGTCATAAAATAATCCCATATCGGTAGTCCCTTTTAGATAACGCAATATGTGTTTGATTCCATTCCAATATCTCCTTGTAGGAGCAGAGCTATATCTTGTTAAGACATTAACTGAAAAAGTTATGTCAGACCTTGTAATGTTAGAAAGATACATTAGTGCATCAATTGCACTAAGATATGGTACTTCGGGACCAAGAAGCTCTTCATTATTTTCATGATGTCGGAATGGATGTGCTTTATCCATATATAATCGCTTTAAAATCATTTTAGTGTATGCTGGTTGATGGACAAAAATTCCATCTTTCATATACTCAATTTGTAGACCAAGACAAAATTTTGTCTTTCCAAGATCTTTCATTTCAAATCCTTTCTTTAAATAGTCTACTGCTTTAGGAAGCTCCCTAGGAGTTCCAATGATATTTAAATCATCAACATACACGGTGATTATAACAAATTTAGATCCAGATCTTTTTATAAAGACACAAGGACAAATTGATTCATTCTTGTACCCTTCTTTCAACAGGTACTCACTCAAGCGATTATACCACATGCGCCCTGATTGTTTCAACCCGTATAAGGATTTTTGAAGCTTTATTTAATAAATTTTTTGAAAACCTTAATATGCTTCAGAACAATTTAAATCCTCAATGATTTCCATTATACGCATATCACATTTTTTTTGTATTGCCAGATTAAAACCTGAAATGGCGACATCTACCACAGGAGAACATGTCTCTATATAATCAATGCCAGAATATTTACAAATTTTCTTATGACACAAGTCGTCTTTATGTTTATCGACTTGACCTTTTTTTTTCGCACAAGAACACATTTATACCTCCACTGGCTTTGTACTTTCAGATGTTGGGACTATCCGTCCAACTTCATATTTTTCAGATGAAATTAATTTTCATTGCGTATTTTTTCTTTGGCCAATCATTTATCTGTCCAAATTTCATGACAGATTTGAGCTCAAGATCCTCGTCAATATTAATAATATTGAGCGCTACATTATATTAACAATATCGTCAACGATCATTTTATATCGGTTCTACTATTACCCAATAAAGACATAACTTATTGAGATCTCTTTATCTTATTATCTTCAGGTACCTGAGCCTCTCCTATGAGGTCTTATGGAGTGTTATGTTGTGGTGCTCTTCTAGAGCACTTGCCTCCTTATTATGACCATCTTGAACATTTGCTCCTCTCCTTCTTCAAGGAGTTTTATCTTTGGAACCGATTAGTCTATTATGCTTCATGCATGCCATAGACTCTATTCATTATGAACTTTATTTTATTTGGAGCATTAGCAGCTGAATATGACATTTAGTTTTGGGTCAGCAAATACGCCTGGCAATATTTTGCAAATGAATTATCACTTGAACTTCAAGTTCATATTTTCTCGTACGAGGATCTAGATGTACTCCTAATAATTCATTACATGCATTACTTTTTCAGCTGCCTATTTTCTCCCCCTATTGTTGGGATCACCAACAAATATCCATAGCCTTATTTGGGGATCCATCTTTGTGCATTGTGGTGGAACAATTAAATCATATAGCACATTCATATTTCTAGATGGAAATTATTTGGTTTCTGACCCTGAACCGATTGTGATAGGGAGAACTTATCATAACTTAGCTAGATGCGTACAAGTGCTGTTGTATATTAAATAATATATCACATACCAAATTTTATTTTGGCAATTTTGTTCTCATAACCAATGGTTTAGATATAATTGGAGGCATACAATTTCTGCTAAACCAACTTGGATTTAAACCAGTATTATCAAGATAAATCATCATAATTTATATTATGAAACTGTGCTCTAATAATTTGAGCAATAGTAAACGGTCCACATGGAAGGTGACTGGGCCCATATTTATCACCTTTTATTCGTTCCATAAATCAAGGGATTCAATCCCAACCTTAACTGGTATATCATGAGAATAAGCAGCAGAAGAGAATTCTTGAAGAATCTTATATTTCTTCAATATATGCCAATGTAATTCTCAATTAAATTTTCGCATCATAATTGAACCGAGATGGTCAACCGGTCATGCCAACTAATATTTATTTCAGTAAACCTCTAGTTTACTTATGGCTTGTGATTGCATCATCATGCTTATACTTGTGTAGTACAAATAGAAGAAAAGTCAGGTAACATTTCATATTTACCCGGTATGATTATAGTAATATAAAGATATTCAATCTTTTTTTCATTTATAGTCTCAATATGCCAACCACTTTGGCTAATATATTTGTAAATCAAAATGTTTCTTTTGAGACTTACTACAAGATTAATGTCATGAACAATTTCATTAATTCAGGTAGTAATAAATTAGTTCTTTCAGATCTCTTAACTGCTTTTGTACTACAAGATCTTTTGTCACACCATCCATATAATGAATGTCTCCTTCACAAAGAGAATCATATCATAATAATTGTCTTGTTCAAAATCATCATAAGCAAAATAATTTCTTGCTTTAATTTTGCTTTTAATAACTTTCATAAAGCTTGACAAAATATTTGGCGTATCACATGTATGCCACCAATGATATATTCATGTAAGTACACAATAATATTCATTATCTTTTTTTGTCTCAAACTCCCCTTAGAGGTGAGTTGCAGTATTTATCCAACTATGCACTAGTACATTATTATGCATAATCTTTATCACATATATATTTTCACATTCACTTTCAGGAATGAGTATGCATTCTCAATGTTTATCACAGGTCACATTCTCTTCAAAGAATAGAGTATAATCATACAATGTGCTTTATTTTATTTTTTTCATACCAATTTAATGGTAAACATTATCTTGTTCTCCCTTTTTATAATTACCATAGTGATAACTATTATTATTTTGGCCTTTCGCACGCCCATATTCATTTTTCAACCACTTGTCTTTATTTAGACTTATCATGCACTGCTATCACATTCACTTCAAGAATGGAGCAAATCAAGTGGGACAAGTTTCATGTTTTTTCATGAAAAATATATTATTATTTTTTTAGTTATTATTATTATCATCAATATGGTGCATTAGGACTCAAACCCAATGCCTTACCCATATAAAGGCATGCTAGGCCATAATGCGTTGGAACTTGAATCCAGCGTCTTTTTATCAACATAGTGCGTTGGGACTTGAACCCATCGTCTTACGCTCAATCTTTGGCATAATAGGCCAAAATTCACTAGGACTCGCACTCGAACCTTTAAAATATTATTACTTCATAATTATAGGCATAAGTAAATTAACTTTCAAGAAGACATATATAACTATTTCAATCTTGAAACAGTTTCTCTGCAACAAAAATGCTAGTTATGATATATGCCTTTTTTTTTTTTAAATGATACAATCATTTTTACATTTTAATAAATTAATTAGGGGAAAGATGCAGATAACCTATAACCACTTATATTTCAAAGACTATAAGAATTTTACCAAAAAAATCCAATACGGAGGAATGAGCCTTATGTTTCCAGCAAAAATATTTAAGGCTTAATGCATAACTGTGACTATTATAAAATAAACATCAAACTCTCTTATAGTGAGCTTTATGCGAATGCCAAATTTGCAAGGTACTTAAAAATTACCTACATGTTTGATAATTTTGCTTTCAATGAAATACATCATGTGATGGTAAAAATATTATTACTAAATTACCCTAATAATTATCTATCATAGTATGTAAAAGGTCAGAACATATATATATGTTGGAATATTATATTTGTCCTATAAGAGATGTAGCAAATAAAGACATACCTTTCCAGTTCTTTATTTCAGTGGATACATTGAAAAAAAATATTTTAACTAAATACTGCACATAAAGTTAATGCAAAGATATGAAAATATGAATGAGTTTAGATAGATGTAAAACTTATCTTTGTATTATCATCCAAGACATTTTTCATTGTACCTGATCTCATTATCTGCTTATAATTTACATAGTCTTGACGTAGAAGATCATGAAATGAGCAATTCGTGCTGATAACGTGTTATAAAACAAAAGCAATTTAGTAAAACATGAACAAGACATGTTGTTATGAAATAAAAGCAATTTAGTAAAACATGAACAAGAAATAGAGATAGAGAGAAGGAAGAGATTTTCTTCTTCAATTGTGTGTATTTTCTTATCTATTACAAGGCCTTTATATAGGCATGAAAAGTGAAGAAAAATATGTCATTGAATATGTCATTAAGCATTTGAGAAGATCATGGAGGAAGAGTAGACATCCACCATAATTTGACTTTTCTTATAACAAATACTATAATCTCATACATTATCAAAAATTCTTTTATCGAACCAATCAAACAACTCCTAGCTCCTAAGTATCATAAACTACTTCTAAAAAGGTGGGACAAGGTTGATGTATGTAACATATAATAGAGTCTGGAACCAAAGTAACGTCAAAATATTGTAAAAAGAATCATATTACTATGTAAAAAAGGAGAAAACACATCTACCTATATATTCTGTATGCGCTATAGGGCCAGAGCCGGTTCAAGGCCTAAGCACCTAAAACAAAGGCTTTAAGCCCCAAAATTTTGGGGGGCCATATTTATTAAAAATAGGTTTTATAGTTAATTTTCAAAATACATTTAATATTTTAAGGTAAAACGTATAATGTTTTTATAAAAAAGAGAACTATTTAATTATGAATTGATTAGCTATATTATCAATTAAAAAAATATACTAGAAGAAATTGATTATAAAAAATACTTGGCAACTTTGCATCTCAAAAAATTATAAAAATAAATTTTAGATAAAAATATATATATGAAAGTTAAAAAAAAAATCGTTAAGGCCTCTTTACCAAATTATGCTTTAGGTCACTACTATGTTAAGCCGCCCACTGTATAGGGCCTTTCCGACGTTTGAGACACAATCGTGTCTTTTCAACAACTCATCTCTTGTCACAAGTAATAATGTAATCATGATCCTAAATAAAATAAATGCAAGTCTAGTAATCAATATATATATTTATTTTTTTTAAATCAGTGGACAATAAAATCTGCTTTCATACTATCTATCTTTTTTATATACTTATATATTTGCCATCAGTATAAATCATTACTAAAAAATACATTCTAAATTCATATAGTATATCTTTTTTTATTTAAAAAGTATAACAAATCATAAAGTTTATATTATATTTATATGATTTGGTAAAAAATTAAATTCATAATTAAATTTTATTAATTATTTTAAATTGATACTATTTATTTGAAAGAAAGTCAAGATACCGATTATTCGATATGATTTAGTAACCAACTTATAATTATTTATATATATATTTTCAAATATGTAGTTTAATTACCTAGTTATAAATATAATTCTTATATATACATGTAATTTGTCACACATTAAAATTTATTTACTTTGTATTTTAGTATTTTACTAATTTTATTTTCTAATCATTAATATAATTATTTATTATAAAAAATACTTTCTAAGCTCATACCTAAATTTATTGAATTTGAACGATGGTAAAAAAAATTAAATTTATTATTAAAAATTTTATTAATCAATTTAGGCAACTATTTATTACTTTCTAATTATTTAAGATATTTTACAGAAATGTTTTATTTCAAATACCTGATAAAAATTTAATATTTGATATTTATTTATTATATTTTTGTCACACGATAATTTTAATTTATCTTATTTAACTATGTAATTATACTTGTCCTACCGGCATGAATGTGAGTATTACATTGCAATTACGTTGTAGCAGATAAACAAGTCATTGTAATTGCTATGATTTGTAATTAACAGAGTATATTATTACTACCTTAATAATTTCGTTGACAAGTAATTACATATGGTTTTCAGACCCTAAAGGACATAATGAGCTGTCAATGCGTCATTATATGATTACTATAGCGAAAAATCAATATTAATTTTGTTAACTTATAAAGAAGTCAAATCAATTCCTTGAAAAATTTAAACACTAATTACAATCCACCACCGTCTAGATTTCACAAAGTTATTGTTCGATGAGTCAAATTTAAATTTTGAAAGCAAATTTTATTGTTCACTGCATATATTTTTTCCTTTGAAAATCTATTCATTTCTAAACTTGCATTTATTTTTATCAGGAGCATGCATGGGCGGAACTAGATAGGTCGGAGGGGTATAATTAAGCCCCTTCGTCAGAAAATTACACAATAAAAATAGAGTAAAAGTTAAAAAAAATAATTGTAAGTTTTTGAATCCCTTAAATATGAAGAAAAACTTCAAGTATAATAGTGTAACGACCCGACCGGTCATTTTGAGCTCTAGTGTGTTGTTCGTCATTTTGAGGCCTTGGGTAGCTTCACTTCATGTTAGATGACTTGTTCGTGTGGTCGGAATTGAATTTCGAGAAGTTTGGAGTTGATTCGCAAGGAAAATTCTCAATTCAGAAGTTTTAAGTTGAAATAGTTGACCAAGATTTGAATTCTGAGTAAACGACCTCAGAATTGGGACTTGAAGGTTCCAACGAGTTCGTATGATGATTTTGGACTTGGGCGTATGTTCGGGTTGAGTATCAGATGGTACGGGAGCGTTTCGGCGCTTAATATGGAAAGTTGGCATTTAAAGGTTTTAGAATTTCCTAAGTTTGATTTGAAGTGGAGTTTGATGTTATTGATATCCATTTAGAATGCCGAGTCTAGGAATAGGCTTGTATTATGATTTGTGACTTGTACATAAAGTTTGGCGTCATTCCGGAATGTTTAGATATGGATCGGACACGTTCGTCGAAGTTTGAAGGTTTGAAAGTTAAAAGAAGGATTTTGATAGTCGATTCATAGTTTGGATGTTGTTTGGTGTGATAGGAGGCCTCGAGCAGGTTTGTATCATGTCTTGGGACAGGTTGGTATGATTAGGCGGGGTCCCGGGGGCCTCGGGTGTGTTTCAGGATGGTTTCGGACCAAGTTTGGATGATTTGCTGGAGCTGGTTTTGTTCTTCGCGAACGCAGAGGAAAAGTCGCGTTCACGAAGAAGGATTTGAGCTGGAGGCCTTTTGTTCAACGCGTTCGCGATTTGGCAGTCGGGCTCGCGAAGGTTTGTGCAGTAGTGCACCGCATTCGCGATGGACTGGTCGCTTTCGCGTAAGAGAAGTTAGGCATGGAAGTCTTGGCCTACACGTTCGCAAGGATTGGGCCGCGTTCGCGATGGTCATGCCTGGTAAGGCATCGCGTTCGCGAGCCTTTCATCGCAATCATGGAGAAGTATTGGGAGCAGAAGCCGGTTGTGTTTCGCGAATGCAAGGGTAAGGTCGTGTTCGCGAAGAAGGGCGCCTGGGCAGATTATAAGCTTGCAAGGTCGGGATTTTCTCATTTTGAAATCATTTCTTTCTTGCTGGGGCGATTTTGGACGGTTTGGAGGAGCTAACTTCATCATCTACCTTAATGTATGAAATTTCTACACATTGTGAGCTAAATACATGAGTTATAAATGGATTTAAAGATGAAATTTTGTATAAATTGTGGAATTTTGAAGACAGTCTAAGATTTGATATTTTTGGAATTTGACTACAAAATTGGACATGATATTGGGAATAAATTATATATTTGAGTTTGTGGTGTCATGGGTAATGTTTACCTTCAAAAATTTTGAATTTTGGACACGTGGACCCGAGAGTTGACTTTGTTGACTTTTCGAGCAGAGTTGAGAATTGTTATAAATTGGCTAATTATGAGTGTTGGGGTATATATTTATGGGACTGCATGTTGTTTGACTAGTTTTAGATTGATGGGCACCGGTTTGAGGTGTTAGAGAGGCGTTGGAGCCGGTTATGAAATTTTAGAGCGAGGTAAGTCTCATATCAAACCTTGTGAGGGGGAAACTTCACTGTAGGTATTAAAATTTGTTATGTGCTATTAGTTGTGGTACCACGTACGCACGAGGTGATGAGAGTCTGTACGTAGCTAAAGCATGTCTATATCCGATTAGACCTAGGACTTTATCATGTAATATTTGAATTATTTAAACTCAATTTACCTGCTTAATTAACTAAATTTATTATTGGAATTGATTTGGGAATACATTAGGCCGAGTTTTATCACCTTGAATTGTTTGGCGAGATATTTGATAAATGGTAAAACGTCATGTTTACTTTATGCTCATGTACTTGTGTTGTAAGCACGTGACTCGTAGCTCGATAAGTTTCTTCCTTTCCTGTGGATCGGGCCAAACACCTCGGCAATATATTGAGATGCATCTCTAGTTCACGATGGTCGACCCTAGGCAGTGTACACACCACTCTGGATTGGGTCGTACAACCTCGGCATAATCGTGCGTGATACCGCTAAGAGTCCAAATATTCGTGAGATTTCCCTTGATTTAGACCCGATATATATGGTATTTCGTATTCGTTTATGATTGCAGTTGATATTTCTAATATGTGGAGATAGCATATGATATTCAAGAGATTTATATTATCAAAAGAAATGTTGGAGAATTATGTGAGCTACAATTTTATCTCATGATTACTGTTGTGTTTCATATATGTTCATAACCTATTATATTATTTTATTGGACCACTAGTAAATATCGATGTCGACCCCACGTCACTACTTCTCCAGGATTAGGCTAGATACTTACTGGGTACGCGTTGATTTTACGTACTCACGCTACACTTCTGCACTAAATGTGCAGGATCTGACAAGTTCATTTGATGGTCATTTAGGTATGTAGGCGCAGTTGCTGAGGGGACGTATGGTGAGTTGTATTCTATGCTATGATTTTGAGTCTATGCACAGTGTATTATGATGTTCATGCATTGTTATCGCTCAGTGTTGGTATGAATGGTAGGGTGCTTATCTATGTGTCGCGGAAGTGAATGACTTGAAAGGAGGATTACTAGGTTCATGGATTAGAGGTTCGGCATTTAGTTCCAGCGGAGGAAAGGCAATTGGACTATGGATGTTCAGGCCTTGGTTGACGGAGTAGCGAGACTTGATACTTTTGAATGTAGCGCAATTCTCATTGTGATGTGGTGTCATCGTCCTTGTTGGAATGCACTAAGGCTCATAGGTGTTATGGTCTCCTTTGAATTACCTTCGGGGTAGGGTGTTGTGGAATGGTGCCTAAGCAACGATTATTAGAGATGGCGATGTATGGAAGCTTCAGAGTCGAAACGGTATTTCTAGTATTGATGGCTCGAGAGAGATGATCTTTATGGAGGCTCAAAGTTGGTGGCAATTTATCCGTTCGGGTGCTACAAAGATCGATTATGATTTGAGGCAGTATTTTGGCAGCGAATGTGGAAGAAGGATATGATGGGAGGTGTCTCGCGATGATTGAATTGCTAGAAGGTCAAGTATGAATAACAGAGAGCGAGAAGTTGCGTAAGGATATGGTTTAATCGAAGTGGGAGTGGCAGAGCAGCGTATGGATTCTGTGGTAGGATAGACACATGCTTTGAGAAAGTTTGGAGCGGTTTGGGGATCGTGGTGGACAATGACTAAGTCTATAAATTTCATTTGGGATGGTGGCTACTGTACTGAGTAAGGTTGAATATGACGGAAAAGAGTTTGCTTGGAATGAAGAGGAGTGTGAAAGATTCATTATCGTTGTGGGATGCAACATGACTTCGAGTTTTGGAACATATTGTTGGACTTTCTTTTGATGCTAATGGGGATTGAATGAACTCTTACAGCTGGTGGACGAGGGCTCAAGAGCTTTTATTGATTTTATGGTAGTTGTAACCAGGGCAATGTCGTTGGAAGATGTTGATACGGAATTACATAGGTGGGCCATCTCCGGTGAGCAGGCTAGCGGTTGCGTGATTTTTGATGAAGTTCCTACGAAGAGTTCTACTTTCTACCCAGCGGGAGGCATGTACTGTGATGTGAGCTTGGATCGCTTGAAAAAGATGGTACGAATGTCAGGAGGTCGAATGTGCGATTGTGGCTGATAATTCAAAATATTTTATAAAAAATCTAATAATAGATTACGAGAAATTTAGTGGGTTAATGGAGCGGGATCATGGTAATTGAGAAGGGGGAGTTATTGTGGGTTCTCCATTTATGTGAGTGTAGCTTAAAGCTAAGTGGGGGAGCCTACCGTCTACAATTGGGTCACGTGGCTATGTGCCTTGGCAGTATCAATTTATCGGTACATTGGTGGATCAATTATGATTAAGGAAAGAAAACATCAAGGGAAATTTGGGCAAAGAACTTGATGAATGTGTGCAACATTTTGCCTTATCGATTCATGTGCAGATTTTGGGATGACTCAGAGTTTATGCTTCTTATGGATGTGATGTACAAGGAGAAGAGTTCATCTGGTTGCTTCTTTGGGAGTGTTCATATGCTTACATCGCACTAGAGTTTGGTTATATATTCGGGACCAGGTCAGAGTGGGTGACTCTCAACAGTGGTTCTAGTGGGTTCAAGAATTTAAGCGCGGTGTCTAAGGATTTTGGGTTCATTATATGGCTGAGGATCGGGTTTTGTAGCAGAGTATGAAGAATACTTGGGGAATTTCTATGTTATCATCGGGTCTGTGGTGCAGTGTTGGAGAAATGGGAGAAACAACTTCGGATTCACGGAAGGTATTTCATAACGGGTGTATCAGCTAGAAATACTATTGAATGCATGAGGAGGGTATGAGATGGCTCAATGGTATTGAGACGATGTGGTCTCGTGATTTGGGTCACTCGGGATGAGTGTTGTTTGAGGTTCGTTATGTGTTTAAATAGAGCTATTATTATTTCGAAGGCAAGTCAAGAGTAAATTGGAAGAAGTTAGGTCAGTTAGTAATGGTTTGAATCGGCATGGTTATGAAAATGACCAGTTCCTTTCGGTGTGGTAAGGCTATAAAGGTACTTTATGGTCGTACGTGCGGGTTTGACATCCCCGGTAATTTGATTGATTTGGAGGTATTTGATTCTGCGGTTATGGGAATTCGATTGTATGTTGCAATTGTTCTTCTGAAATGAGTTAAGTGAAAGGGTTCTAGCCGGTAAAGTGTTAATTCTACTGGTGGTTCAGGGGCTACGATGAAATTCCTGTACTCTCGCATATCAGGATGATAGGTGCAGTGAGCGATATGGAAATTTAAAGTTGAGCATCAAGGTTGCGGCTCGGTTTTGATACGGATGTAACGAGCTCGGAGGAGCGGGGGAGGATATCAGATGTTCATAGTATACTAGCACTATAGAAATATCATGGCCGATGGCCATTGATATTCAAGTTTTACTACCTAGTGCGAAAGGTTGTGGGAGTATATCCCACGGGGATATCATATAAGTGTGACGTGTTAGTCATCTAAGTGTTAGAGATTGAAATGAGGTATGAACATTCTGGTACTGTCATTGATTGGAGAGTTTATGTCTAAGAGACGCTCTATTACTTCGGTTGTGGACTGTGGGAGTTTGTTTCGGGTTGGACGACTGCTTGTATGTGTCATGAGTAGAGTCATTGTGGATCTTTGAAAGGTTAGCGGCCAGTATGGGATGATCGGAATAGGCTTTGAAGTCTATGGGTAGGCCTAATGTGAATATATATATTTTATGCCAGATCAGATATGCTTAGTCAGCATAGTAGTGCTTATGGATGATTCTTCGGGCGTAGTGGATGATATTCCTAGCGTCGTCTATTCTAGGTGCTACTCTATTATGCCATATGGTTTGTGAGGCGGCTTGATTATTCGGACGTGTGTTGTGACCCTATGTAGTTCTTGTCTTATATGAGCGAGATGGCTCTCGGGATGTTGGTTGTTTCACGCACCTTTGTCGTGCTTGGCATGTTGTGGCGCATGGCACTATCTGTCTCCCCCAGGGTTGTGTTTATGCACTCGGTGTGCTTGTGGTCGATATTCGGGCATTTCGTGGGTACGAGCATTTTGGATCGGTAGGTATTTCCTTATTGATTTTTATGTGTGGATCGGGTGGCACGCTGCCACACGTATCATGTTTGGATCGGGTTGCACGTTGCAACGGTATCATGTACGGATTGCGTTGCACACCGTAACAGTGAGATGTTGAGTACGGCTCCTTATACTTATTTTTGTGTGCCTTGTTTCCTATATTTGAGATAGGTTCATAATATCTGTTTGGTCGTTTTATTCGTTACGCAGGCTGGATAGTTCTTTACCCGATTTTGTTTTCCCTTAATCGGTTATGTTCGACTTGTGTCTTCTTGACGCATTGATGTCGTCGTATGCAATTTTAGGTGGTTTTTGATGTGGCTTGTAGGTCGAGCAGATTTGTACTGGGTGAGGCAAGGTTGTTGGGCCTGAAATCATGCAATTGGATTTATATAAGGTATATTATTGGGGAAATGTCACTATTCAGTTCAAGATGACGCAAGGGTTCTTGTTAAGCTGAGGAATTCCATGAATTATTGGTTTGGCGGGTGGTTATGCGTTTCTACACATCTCATTCATCATTGCAGTATTGTGAGGGTCGGAACCAGACTTATATGTGTTATGTTATATACTACCAGCATCAGATTCTTGAATTTACAACTTGTACGGTTGGAGGATTTTATTATGGGCACACGAATTAAGCGGTGCATTGTGTGGTTTCAGCATGGGTGCATTATCATGTCTGGTACAGCGTGTTGAGGTTGATACAGTGTTCGTATGTTGGAGTCAGTTCTCGTCGAGAATTTCGAATGTTAGAATTTGGTTCTAAGACATATGGGCTAAGGTAGCAGGAAGGATCTTCAGTCTGGCTCAAGCTAATGTTCTCACATGGGTTGTGGTGTCACGAGTAGGTGCACAAGGTGTTAAACAACGATTTTGAGCAACTCTGGAATGGTTCTTGGCACGTTCGAGGATGAACGTATGTTTAAGTGGGGGAGAATGTAATGACCCGACCGGTCATTTTGAGCTCTAGCGCATCATTCGGCGGTTTGAGGCCTTGAGTAGCTTCACTTCATGTTTTATGACTTGTTCATGTGGTCGGAATTGAATTTCGGGAAGTTCGGAATTGATTCAGAAGGTAAATTCTCAATTCAGAAGCTTTAAATTGAAAAAATTGACCAAGGTTTGACTTCTGAGTAAACAACCTCGGAATCGGGACTTGAAGGTTCCAACAGGATCGTATGATGATTTGGACTTGGGCGTATGTTTGGGTTGAGTATCGGATGGTCCGGGAGCGTTTCAATGCTTAATGTGGAAAGTTAGCATTTTGAAGGTATTAGAATGTCCTAAATTTAATTTGAAGTGGACTTTGATGTTATTGATGTCTGTTTGGAATTCTGAGCCTTGGAATAGGTTCGTATTATGATTTGTGACTTGTATGTAAAGTTTGGCGCCATTTTAGAATGTTTAGATATAGATCAGACGCGTTCGTCAAAGTTTGAAAAGTTAAAAGAAGGATTTTGATCGTCGATTCGTAGTTTGGATGTTGTTTGGTGTGATTTGAGGCCTCGATCAAGTTCGTGTCATATCTTGGGATTGGTTGGTGTGATAAGACGGGGTCCCGGGGGCCTCGGGTGTGTTTCGATTTGGTTTCGGACCAAGTTTGGATGATTTGTTGTTGCTGGTTTGCTGGTGCTGGTTTTGTTCTTCGCAAACGCAGAGGGAAAGTACCGTTCACGAAGAAGGATTTGAGTTGGAGGCCTTTTGTTCAACGCGTTCGCGATAAGGGAGTCATGTTCACAAACGTTTGGGCAGTGGTGCTCCGCGTTCTCGATGGCCTGGTTGTGTTTGCATAAGAGAAGCTGGGCCTGGGAGTCTTGGCCTACGCGTTTGCAAGGATGGGTCCGCGTTCACGATGGTCAGGCCTGGTAAGACATCACATTCGTGAGCTTTCATCGCGATCGTGAAGAAGGATTTGGGAGCAGAAGCTGGTTGTGCTTCGCGAACGCGAGGGTAAGGCCGCATTCGCGAAGAAGGGCGCCTGGGCAGATTATAAGCTTGCAAGGTCGGGATTTTCTCACTTTTAACTCATTTCTCTCTTGCTTGGGCAATTTTGGGAGATTTAGAGGAGCTAACTTCATCATCTACCTTGAGGTAAGAAATGTCTACACATTGTGAGCTAAATACATGAGTTATATATGGATTTAAACATGAAATTTTGTAGAAATTGTGGGATTTGGAAGAAAATCTAGGATTTGATATTCTTGGATTTTGACCATGAAATTGGACATGGAATTAGGAATAAATTATATATTTGAGTTCGTGGTGTCATGGGTAATGTTTACCTTCAAAACTTTCGGAATTCGGGCATGTGGGCTCGAGGGTTGACTTTGTTGACTTTTCGAGCGGAGTTGAAAATTGTTATAAATTGATTAATTATGAGTGTTGGAGTATATTTTTATGTGTTTGCATGTTGTTTGACTAGTTTCGGATTGATGATCACCGATTTGAGGTGTTAGAGCCGGTTATAGAACTTCAGAACGAGGTAAGTCTTTTGTCTAACCTTGTGAGGGGAAACTACCTTGTAGGTATTAAAATTTGTTATGTGCTACTAGTTGTGGGTGCTACGTACGCACGAGGTGATGAGAGTTCGTCCGTTGCTAAAGCATGTTATGCCCGGTTAGACCCAGGACTTTATCATGTAATATTTGAATTATTTGAACTCAATTTGCTAGCTTAATTAATTGAATTTATAATTGGAATTGATTTGGGAATACATTAGGCCGAGTTTTATCACCTTGAGTTGTTTGGCGAGATATTTGGTAATCGGTAAAAGTCATGTTTACTTTATGCTCATGTACTTTTGTTGTAAGCACGTGACTCGTAACTCTATAAGTTTCTTACTTTCCTGTGGATTGGGCCGAACGCCTAGGTAGTATATTGAGATACATCTCTGGTTCGCATCGGTCGACCCTCGGCAGTGTACACACCACTCTGGATCGGGTCGTACGACCTCGGCATAATCGTGTGTGATACAGCTAGGAGATTGCACTTGATATTTCTAATATGTGGAGATAGCATATGAAATTCAAGAGATTTATATTGTCAAAATAAATGTTGGAGAATTATGTGAGCTAAAATTTTTATCTCATGGTTACTGTTGTGTTTCATATTTGTTCATAACCTATTATATTATTTTATTGGACTACTAGTAAGTATCGATATCGACCCCTCGTCACTACTTCTGCGGGTTAGGCTAGATATTTACTGGATACGCTTTGATTTACGTACTCACGCTACACTTCTGCACTAAATATACAGGATCTGACAGGTTCATTTGGTGGTCAGTTGGGCTCATAGGCGCAGTTGCTGAGGGGACGTATGGTGAGTTGTATTCCATGCTACGATTCGCAACACACAAAGTCACCATCGTAATTATTTACTTTATCATGTCTATCTTGTATTTCAGGCATGTGTTCTATTATTATTGTACTTTCTAGTAGATGCTCATGTACTTGTGACACCGGATTTTGGGATGTTCTAGAATTTGTTTCTGATTTTTCTTAACATTGACACACTCTTATTTTATATTTTATTAAAATTATATGTATCTATGATTTTTAATGCATTAATTTCTTTATCTAATAAAATTCACGATTTCGAAAATAATAAAATAAATAATTAAGTTTGTAGGTCACCGTTGGCTTGCCTAATGGTGAAGTTTGGCGCCATGACGACCTATAGTGAGAATTGGGTCGTGACAAATAGTAAAGATGGTTCAAAATGGCTTTCGGTCATAGGTTCAATTCCAACTGTGATATTTTAATATTTTTTGAATCAGCTTATATAAAATTTCCGGTTCTACTACTAAAAGCATGATTACATAATTATTGGTAGAACAAGAGATGAATTGGTGAAAAGGCATAATAGTTGTTGACAAAAAGATAGAGCATACAAAATATACGTTATAAGTAAATGTGTTTATTTTTAACACTCTAATATTATTCTTCTATGCTCCCTCCGTCTCAAATTATTTCTCATGCTTCTCCTTTACACTACTCTTGAGAACCATTAATTAGAAGATATTTTTTTATTATTTACCCTTATTTATATCTTAAATATAATCTCTTTTTATTGAATATTTAGGGAAAAGGTCCACATTTACCTCTCTACTTTCGAATATTGTCAACATTTAACATATGTTATACTATTCAGCCAAATTTACCATTACTGTTACACTGGCCAAATTTACCCCTACCATCATTAAACTTTTTAAAATTATCTCTCAGTCCCTTAGGTAACCCAAAATCTCTGTATTAACTTTTATTTAAGTCACTTCTTTTCTTCTTCATCCACTATTCCAGAAATTACTATTGATGTGAATGTCAAGGGTAGAACTATACAAACTATTCATGGATATTTTTAATTACATGCACCCAATTCTATTTTTGTGATAATGGGTTGAATTTTTTTTAAAATTTTATAATTTTTCAATCATGTACAAACATCTAAATTCAGTGGGTGTATTTATTGTGTATTATATGTGGCTTCTCATCGTGTATGTACATGTATATCCAAATATATTTGGTAATTGTCTGGCTAGTTTAAAGTTCAATCGACCAACTTAAGAGTACATAATTCAAAGGCATTTGATTAAAGCAAAGTTAAATTAGACAATGCAAAGTCTTCGGGGAACATCAACTTCTACCACTAACCCTTGCAAAATTTTCATACCTTTGGTGCAACGAATTCATTAAAGTTGGGGTGTTAAAAATACTTTTGGAATTTAGACAAACTACCTTATTTAGATTCTTCAATTTATTATACATTATTTTGTAACGATTCGGCCGGTCGTTTTGAGTATTACAACCCTGGTTCCCCATTTACTGCTCAAATTATACTTTACAGTTGTTGTGTGACATGCTGGGGTAATTGGTTCGGGTCCAGTGAGGTTTTGGAATGAATTTGAACAATTAGTTTCAAGGTTTAAAGCTTAAGTTAAAATAGTGACCGGATGTGGAATTATGTGTAAACGATATCGGATTCAAATTTTGATAATTCCAATAGCTCTGTATGGTGATTTTGGACTTAGGAGCGTGTCCGAAAAATTATTTGGAGGTCCGCAGTGGAATAAGGCTTGAAATGCCGAAAGATAAATTTTTGGGAAGTTTGACCGGAGGTTGACTTTTTGATATACGGGTAGGAATCCAATTTTGGAAATTTGGAATAGGTCCGTAATGTGAAATGTGACTTGTGTGCAAAATTTGAAGTCATTTCAGATGAATTTGATGTGTTTCGGCACAAGATATAAATTTGAAGCTTCAAAGTTCAATGATTTCGAATTGAGGTGTGATTCATCATTTTGATATTTTTATGTGTCTTTTGAGGCCTCAAGTAGGTCCGTGTTATGTTATGGGACTTGTTGGTATATTCGGACGGAGTCCCGAGTGATTCGGGTGAGTTTCGGACGAGATTCAGAGCATTTTGAAAGTTTTGGCTAAGGCTGGAATTTTTCTGTTGCTGGTGTCTTCGCCCCTGCGGAAATGGGCTCGCTGGTGCGATGGTCGTAGAAGCGACACTCAAGTCGCAGAAGCGAGGGAGTGCTGGCTGGGAAGGCATCGCAGGAGCGGAAGCCAGGGCGCAGAAGCGCTTGCGCATGAGAGGCCCAACACGTGCAGAAGCGTGACCGCAGGTGCGGTCCTTGGCATCGCAGAAGCGATTATGGCTGGCCAAGCTGTTCTCGCAGAAGCAAGATTTTTCCCGCAGAAGCGAAGGTCGCAGATGCGGAAATCGCTGGGGCAGAACCATAAATTCGAGGGTTCAACATTTTCACCCATTTTTTCGGATTTTGAAGCTCGGGTTGGGCGATTTTGGAGAGGAAACTTTCCACACAACTTGGGGTAAGTGTTCTTAACTCCCTTGTGATTATATTCCATGAATTAATCTTCATTTTTTGTGTAAGATTATCGAATCTTCAAGAGAAATAGAAGGAAATTTCTATAATGTCACAAAACGAATTTTTCGAGTTTGAATACCGATTCGGAGTCGGAATAGAGTTAAATTAGTATGGTTGAACTTGTAATTGGATGAGTTGTCGTATTCTGTGAGTTTCATCGGATTTCAAGACGTGGTCCCCATGGGTGATTTTTGGGGCGTAATTTCGGATTTTGTGGAAAATATTAGCATTTTGATATGGAATTAATTCCTATAAATTGTGTGGACTGAATCAAATTAATTGTGGTAGATTCGAGCCGTGTGGGAGTTGATACGCGCATAATGGGATTTCTGGAGCATTGTTTAGCATGCTCGACATTTGGATTCGGCTTGTTCGAAGTAAGTAACTCTTCTAATCTTGGAGTTGAGAGTATGAACCCTGAATATATGTATTTCGTGAATTGTTAGGAGGTGACGCACATGCTAGGTGACGGGCGTGTGGTCGTGCACTATAAAAATTGTGACATAATTGGTTCTGTGGAATTTTGTAGTTAAATAATCTTGGCATTCTCCATGCGGTTTTATGTGTTAAAGAAATTGAGCTAAAAAGCATAGTAAATATTATGTTGGGGCTATGTGCTAGTATTTGGGGACCCACAGAGGTCATATTGTTATGAATTATTTGTTTTAAATTGAAAATTCATACTCAGTCATATTCATTTCATTATATATCATATCTCAGTCTCTGTTGTTATTCATTGATACATCATATCATCATTTTTGGGCTATTCTCGTGACATTGTGAGCCCATGAGAGAGAGACTAGAGAGATTGATGACTGAGGGAGGCCGAGGGCCTGATTGTGAGGATATTTTTTGGGATCCAACTGCACGATGCAGCAGGCCATGTTGGCTTTAAATATAATATTACTACTATGTGGATCGGGGTTGCACGCCTGCAACATGCCTTATTTGCTTATTATGGCACGTGAGTTGTCCGTGCGTATTCTGATATGCTATTATAGCACGTGAGTTGTCCGTGCAGATTATAGCGCTTGGGCTGTAGGAGCCCCTCCGGAGTCTGTACACACTCCCAGTGAGTGCAGGTACCTACTGGGTGCGAGTGTCAAGTGCCAAGTGCCGAGTGCCGAGTGCTGAGTGACTGGAAAGCATGAGTGATTGTGAGGTATGCCCGAGTGGCATGAGTGACTGTGAGGTATGCCCGAGTGGCATGAGTGACTGTGAGGTATGCCCGAGAGGCATGAGTACTGCGAGGTTTGCCCGAGGGGCTGTATATGAGTGATGTTTTGCCGGAGGGGCTATTTATGGCACTGAGTTGCATAGCATTGGCATGCACACATGACATACATGCATAGAGATGCATTTTCCTCATGTTGTATAACATCACATCATTCATGATTTCTCACACATTTTGACAGATGGGCATAGTGATGCATCTGTTTTTACACGGGTTACCTAGAAGGAAAATGAAACATCTTATTTACTATTGACAAGATTTTGGGAGAAATTTATTATTTTCAAACTATTCATATTTTTGGCAATTTCGGCAAAAGATTTGAGTTTTCGCTGATGGATTTTAAAGGAAGAACTATTATTTTTTAAATCATGATTCGACTGAGTATTTTATCTTTGAGTTACTTCTGATATTATTTGCTTTATGTTGTTATGGATTGTTGTGGACTATTGGTTTAGGATCCGACCTTGGTGAAAGCTCGTCACTATCTTCAACATATGGCTAGGTTTGTTACTTACTCAGTACATGGGGCCGGTTGTACTGATACAATACTTCTGCACATTGCGTGCAGATGTTGGCTATTGTTGTTGCTGTGCTCGATGGTTGCGGGATTTGAAGATGTACCTGCGTTCCTGTTGTAGCTGCCTCTTGTTCAAGGTAGCCTTAGATTTATAAATGCTTTGTTTATGTATTATTCAAACTGACTATGTATTTATTTCATTTACGCTTTGTATACTCTATTCTTAGAAGCTCATGATTTGTACTACCAGTTCATGGCGATTGTATAAGATTAAGACCTTTATTCACTTAAATTGCTTTAATAATTATTATTCAAATTGGATAGTTTGTAATTAGCTTACCTAACGGGTTGGGTTAGGTGCCATCATGACTAGTTGGATTTTGGGTCGTGATAAGGTGGTATCAGAGCTCTAGGTTCATAGGTTCTACAAGTTATGAGCAAGTGTCTAGTAGAGTCTTGCGGATCAGTATGATGACATCCATACTTATCTTCGAGAGGCTACAGGGCATTTAGGATTTATACTTCCCATCTTTCTTTCTTTATCAAGCGAGATTGATTCAGCTTGAGACATAACTCTTTGAATTCCTTCCACGTATTTGTATGCGCACATGAGTGCTCAGTATCAGTTGTGCATCGCTGGCTTGTGATTCTATGAATAAGGTTCGAGATGTGTATTATGTGTTTTGGTGAGGACTTGAGGCTATGGTTAGACCGCAGCCGAAGCTCGATAGCTTCAGTTGTAACTTGTACAATTGGACTCATATGTCCGATGATGACCCTATAATGGAATTTGAGTCTCGATGAGCAGTGGAATGGCGGTATGATGGGTATGATGTGACCGCGCTATATGTTAAGATGATTGGAATATGACCAGGAGTGTTTTTGTGAAATGTAAAGGAAAGGCCATTGGGTGCTTGATTTTCGTTTTGATGTGACGTACAGTCTCGAGTATGAATGTTTTGAAGGATCTTTCACATTGTTATATTTTGGGGTAAATTAAATCTCATGTCTGGTTAATGAGTTTGAACTCAGAAAGATTTAGTGATTGCGCAGAAATTATGGTTGCGAAAAGATATAACAAAATGTCAATTTGAGGCTAGGGAGGTGGGTTATCTCCTGGAGAGTAATCTACGTAGGTGTGTTACTTGTAATGTGAGTGGAGGGTTTCTTTTCTTCCAATGGGGCGTATGTGTGGAGATTTAAATTTGAATCTGGCTGAGAAAGTCGACATAAGTGTCAAGAGAATGATTGCGAGCTTAGCAGATGATTTGGGATATTTTATGGTTGGTGTTGTATGAGCTTGAGAAGAATTTTGTGGCACCGACTACGGTATTATGATAGTAATAGGGTATGGGTATTGTAAATTATGGAGTATTTTAATCTGTGGCTTTGAGCCAAGTGGGGGAGCCTGCTATTGACAATTTGATTTCATGGTTATGTGTTAAATTTCAGTTTTGGGTTGAGGCATACTGATGGGATAGTTATGACTTGCAGAAGTTGAGATCGAGGATGACTCGGGTAAGGAAATTTCTGAATACGGGTTATGTTGCACTTTATGAGTATAATCGTGGGATGAGGGAGTCGTTATTTGATAATGGTATAGTGCACACGGAGTATGAATTTGATCGGTGCTAATGGGGCACGTATCTTTTGGCCCATTTGGACGGTGCAATATGGATTTTAATAAAGTGGGTGACTCTCGAGAAAGTTCTAATAGGATCGAAGGTTATATATAGCAATTGAGAAATTCTCCGGACTTGCATATGGATTCTACATTTTTGTATAATAAAGGTAAGAAGAACAATTTTAAATTCACATAAGGTATTTTCAGAGTGAGTGTTACAGTTGTGGTGTTTCTGGAGGTGCTTAAGAAGAATACAGTTGCTTAAGAGCCGAAGGGCATTGTGGTTCTATGTTAGGGTTCATGGGGTGAATTGTGATTAAAGATCGTGGTGTTTTAGCAAAGAGAAGTATCAATCTGAAGACAAATTCGGAAGGGACTCGGAGAAAATAGGACAACTAGGTAGTAGACTGGACCAGTATGGTAATGGTAGGATCGGTCCTTTGGGTAATTACGATGTGGTAAGACTTTGCAGATGTTTTGGTGGCAATATTCTTGGGTTTGGTGACCTGCATGGCTTGGTTATGTGCAAATGGATTTCAAAGTATTCTTGATGCTTTCTATATGTGTGGAGAACGTGTTGTGTATTGTGATTTTCTCCTGGAAAGAAGCAAGATAAAGGTTTCTAACAAAAAGGGTATGTAAATTATTAGTGACTCAAAGTTGATAATAAGATTCTTGTGTTTTTCACATGATGGAAAGATAGATGTTATGTGTTGTGCGGAAGTTAGATTTACATGTACGAGGTAGCAGTACAGTCTTGAAGAGAAGGTAACAAATGTTGGATAACATGGACGGTTCCAAATAACTAGATGAATACTATTACTACCTGGTGTTGTATGAGAAGGGGGTGGACTTCGGAAGGCGCATTGTATGTTGACTTACGGATGTATAAATTAGTATTGTGGCACTCACATGGTTGATGGACTGCTGATATTCAAATTTTTCCAAGTGGCACGGAAGAACTTTTAAAGTATTTCTCGTGGGATGATCGTGTATGAGAGAGGTATTAGGCATTAGGGCGGTGAAGATGGAATTAAATATGGTGATTCGCGTGTTCTATGGATTTGGAGATTTGGAGTTCTCAGGAGCAAATTGTTTCATGGTTATGGACTGTGAAGTTATTGCCGGAGCTAGCCAGATGATAGAATATGTTATGATTCAGTCATTATGGATTTTCGGAGGGATGTTTATCTATTTGTGGGTAACTGAGTTGATTTGGGGGTCCATAGGTAGGCCCAATTAAGATGTGTATTCTACATTGAGCCGCAATGGTTGGCTCCATACTGCTATTATTGAGGGATGTGTCATTCAGTTGATGTTGAACTTATTCATGTTCTGAAATGATCTGTGAGTTACTCATTTATGCTACGTGGAGTTGTGATTCATTGGTTATGTGCACAGATGGCGCGGTTCTATTTGAGCTTTATAGTAGAATTTGAGCGTGATGAGTATTTGGGTATTGCATGATCGATTGCATAATGGTTATGTTCTTTCAGGTTTTGTGTGGCATTTTTGTCATTTGCCTCTCTGTGGTTTTTGATTTTGAGCAGGGTGGCTCGAGGTATATATTATGGACCAGTGTTTGGATGGGGTCACGCATTGTAGTGGAGTTATGTTAAGGTATGAACCTTGTGTTAGAATCGTGTGATGGTTCTACAATGAGTGATGGATTTTTCAGAAATTCATTATGGCGGTACTTGTTAATATTTTGGGGCAGTTCTCTCATTTGAGTCATTTTCCATGACTGAATACATTTGAATTGTTGCGTATTGGTGCACGGATGGCAGGGGTTGTGGCTATGAGTTATATTGGTGCGGCATATCTGTGGAATAGTTGTGTTTAGTAATATAACGTCATTGGACCTAGAATGGGTGCTATCAAGTTTGATTTTAGTATATTCGGGAGTATAATATTGAAAGTCGGCTGAGAAAGCGTTTATGATTCTGGTTGGGGCAAGAGAGCTCCGTGACTTGTTGATCTGGTGAGTGGTCATAAAATTTTGCGTGTTTCTTTTATTATCAACAGTGTACGCAGGTTTTGGGATGAGGTTTGGTTCGATATGGGTTTAATACTAGTATGTGGTTGGTTTTGGAGTAGTCACTGTGATCAGGAATGGTGCTACGAGCATGGAGTTGTGTAATATGTCAAGTGATTATGTATGTGGTTATGGTGATCATTTTGACTTGATACAGCTTGTTCAAACTCATACATTGGGTAAATGTAAAATTCGTGTCTTGAAAGAAATTCTAAAGGTTGGAAATTAATTTCTAAGGTTTATGGGCTAAAGTTAAATCAATAATTTCAGTGGTATTGTGTTGTCAAGCCTATATAGAATATGGTGATGTGAGATCACCCCCGGGTACGTATGTGGTGAGATGGAACAGTGATTTGATGGCTTGGAAACAACTCTTGGCACGTTCGAGGACGAACATATGTTTAAGTGGGGGAGAATGTAACGACCCGACCAGTCGTTTTGAGTATTACGACCCTGGTTCCCCATTTACTATTCAAATTATACTTTACAGTTGTTATGTGACTTGTCGGGATAATTGGTTCGGGTCCGGTGAGGTTTTGGAATGAATTGGAACACTTAATTCCAAGTTTTAAAGCTTAAGTTAAACTAGTGACCGGATGTGGACTTATGTGTAAATGATCTCAGATTCGAATTCTGATAATTTCAATAGCTCCGTATGGTGATTTTGGACTTAGAAGCGTGTCCGAAAAATTATTTGGAGGTCCGTAGTGGAATTAGGCATAAAATGCCGAAAGATGAATTTTTAGAAAGTTTGACTTGGGGGTTGAAGTTTTGATATCGGGGTCGGAATCCGATTCTGGAAATTTGGAATAGGTCCATAATGTGAAATGTGACTTGTGTGCAAAATTTGAAGTCATTCCGGATTGATTTGATGTGTTTCGGCACAAGATATAAAATTTGAAGTTTCAAAGTTCAATGATTTTGCATTGAGGTGTGATTCGTCGTTTCGATATTGTTATGTGTGTTTTGAGGCCTCGAGTAGGTCCGTGTTATGTTATGGGACTAATTGGTTTGTTCAGACGGGGTCCCGAGTGACACAAGTGAGTTTCGGACAAGATTCGGAGCATTTTGGAAGTTTTGGCTAAGGCTGGAATTTTTCTGTTGCTGGTGTCTTCGCACCTGCGGAAATGGGCTCGCAAGTGCGATGGTCGCAGAAGCGACACTCAAGTCGCAGAAGCGAGGGAGTGCTGGCTGGGAAGGCATCGCAATGGCAGAAGCCAGGGCGCAGAAGCGCTTGCGCAGGAGCGGCCCAACGCGCGCAGAAGCGTGACCACCGGTGCGGTCCTTGGCATCGCAGAAGCAATTATGGTTGGCCAAGTTGTTCTTGCAGAAGCAAGATTTTTCCCGCAGATGCGACCCCTTGTCCGCAGATGCGGAAATCGCTGGGGCAGAACCTTAAATTCGAGGGTTCGACATTTTCACTCATGTTTTCGGATTTTGGAGCTCGGGTTGGGCGATTTTGGAGAGGAAATTTTCCACACAACTTAGGGTGAGTGTTCTTAACACCCTTGCGATTATACTCCATGAATTAAGCTTCATTTTTGGTGTAAGATTATCGAATCTTCAAGAGAAATATAAGGAAATTTCTATAATGTTACAAAATGAATTTTTCGAGTTTGAATACCGATTCGGAGTTGGAATAGAGTGAAATTAGTATGGTTAAACTTATAATTGGATGACTTGTCGTATTCTATGAGTTTCATCGGATTTCAAGACGTGGGCCCCACAGGTGATTTTTGGGGCGTAATTTCGGATTTTGTGGATATTAGCATTTTGATATGGAATTAATTCCTTTAAATTGTGTGGAATGAATAAAATTAATTGTGATAGATTCGAGCCGTGCGGGAGTTGATACGCGCATAATGGGATTTCTGGAGCATTATTTAGCTTGCTCGACATTGGATTTGGCTTGTTCGAGGTAAGTAACTCTTCTAATCTTGGAGTTGAGGGTATGAACCCTGAATATATGTATTTCGTGAATTGTTGGGAGGTGACGCACATGCTAGGTGACGGGCGTGTGGGCATACACTATAGAAATTGTGACATAATTATTTCTATGGAATTTTGTAGTTAAATGATCTTGGCGTTTTCCATGCGATTTTATGAGTTAAAGAAATTGAGCTGAAAAGCATATTAAAAATCATGTTGAGGCTATGTGTCAGTATTATTGGGACCCACATAGGTTATATTATTGTGAAATATTTATTTTAAATTGAAAATTCATACTCAGTCATATTCATTTCATTGCATATCATATCTCAGTCTCTGTTGTTATTTTGATGCATATAAATGTTGTTTTGGGCTGAGCACTCTATTTTACTGAAATGCTCGAGTGGCTTGAGAGGTTTATGACTAAGTGAGGCTGATGGACTGATTTGTGAGGATATTTATGGGATCGGGCTGCACGCCGCAGCATATTGATATAGGCCGAGGGCCTGATTGTGAGGATGGGTGTGGATCGGGGTTGCCCGCCTGTGGCATACTTTATTATTATAGCACGTGAGTTGTCCGTGCAGATTATAGCGCTTGGGCTGAAGGAGCCCCTCCGGAGTCTGTACACACCCCCAGTGAGCGCAGGTACCTACTGAGTGCGAGTGCCAAGTGCCGAGTGCTGAGTGACTGGGAGGCATGAGTGATTGTGAGGTATGCCCGAGTGGCATGAGTGATTGTGAGGTAATCCCGAGTAGCATGAGTGTCTGTGAGGTATGCCCTGGAGGCATGAGTGACTATGAGGTTTGCCCGAGGGGCTGTATATGAGTGATGTTCTCCCCGAGAGGCTGTTTATGATTTTATCACTAAGTTGCATAGCATTGGCATGCACACATGACATACATGCATAGAGATATATTTTCCTCATGTTGTATAGCATCACATCATTCATGATTTCTCACACATTTTGACAGATGGGCATAGTGATGCATTTGTTTTTACACGGGTTAACCGGAAGGAAAATGAAACATCTTATTTATTATTGACAAAGATTTTGGGAGAAATTTATTGTTTTCAAACTATTCATATTTTTGGCAACTTCGGCAAAAGCTTTGAGCTTTCACTGATGGATTTGAAAGGAAAAACTATTATTTTTTAAATCATGATTCGACTGAGTATTTTATCTCTGAGTTACTTCTAGTATAATTTGCTTTATGTTGTTATGGATTATTGTGGACTATTAGTTTTGGACCCAACCTTGGTAGAAGATCGTCACTACTTTCAACCTACGGCTAGGTTTGTTACTTACTCAGTACATGGGGTCGGTTGTACTGATACTACACTTCTGCACATTGCGTGCAGATGTTGGCTGTTATTGTTGTTGTGCTCGATGGTTGCGGGATTTGAAGATGTACCTGCGTTCCTGTTGTAGCTGCCTCTTGTTCAAGGTAGCCTTAGATTTATAAATACTCTGTTTATGTATTATTCAAACAGACTATGTATTTATTTTATTTCCGCTTAGTATACTCTATTCTTAGAAGCCCATGATTTGTACTACCAGTTCTTGGGGATTGTATAAGATTAAGACCTTTATTCACTTAAATTTCTTTAATAATTATTAATGGAATTAGATAGTTGGTAATTGGCTTACCTAACGGGTTGGGTTAGGTGCCATCGCGACTAGTTGGATTTTGGGTCGTGATAGTTTTGTCATGACCCAAAATCCCACATCAGGCATCGTAATGGAACATAATCTCTAAGACTAGGTAAGCCGATTTCATTCACATTTCAAGCCATTTTTTTAAAACTAAAGCGGATATAGTTACAACAACCTCCCAAGACTGGTAATACTGAGTCACGAACTCTAACTTAATACATGAAATGATCTCAAGGATCGAATGCACAATACTATTTGAATAATAATTAACATTACAATAAAATGGAAAGAATACAAGGAACTGCGACGACCAAGCAGCTCTCCCTTGAATCTTTGCGATCACACTTTAACATGTCCGAGTCTGATAGATCCAGCACCTAGCTCTGCACAAAAATGTGCAGAAGTGTAGTATGAGTACACCATGGTCGGTACCCAGTAAGTATCAAGACTAACCTCAGTGGAGTAGAGACGAGGTACAGTCAAGACACTCACTAGTCTAATAACCTGTGCAATATAGTATACAAAATAATAGGAAATAAATAACAATAAGGGCAACACAAATCAACCAGTGATATGCACAGCAGGGCAACAAGAACACCATTAATATCGCTCAACAAATAATAAATACACGTACACCCAATTAAATCAAGTCCTTCAAATAAATATCTTTCACATATATTCTTCCAAATAAATCTCTTTCAAATATAATTTCCTCAAATAAATATCTTTCAAATATAATGTAACGACCCGATCGGTCATTTTGAACATTTGCACTTCTCTCGGTTGTTTGAGGGCATGAGTATCTCCGTATTATGTACTTTGATTTGTGTGAATCATCGGTTTTGGGTCGTAGGTATTTCGGAATCGAATTGGAAGAAGGAATTTCATTATTGAAGCTTTAAATTGGGAAAGTTGACCAATATTTGACTCTTTAGCATTTGACCTAGGATAGGAATTTTGATGGTTCTGTTAGCTCCGTTAGGTGATTTGGACTTAAGAGTGTGTCCGGAATATGATTTGGAGGTCCGTGGTAGAATTAGGCTTGAATTGGCGAAATTGGAAATTTGGCAATTTCGGTCGGCAGTGGAAAATTTGATATCGGGGTCGGAATAGAATTCCGGAAGTTGGAGTAGGTTTGTCGTGTCAATTGTGACGTGTGTGCAAAATTTGAGGTCATTCGGATATGGTTTGGTTAGTTTCGG